>NC_139025.1:31232898-31366460 GCF_964662115.1 Mustela nivalis | reverse complement strand
CATCTTTGACCATTTCAGTAATTACAAAAAAAAAAAAAAAATGATCAGGATGTAAGGTCTTTCTGGGCACACTATCCAAAGCTTCTGCTAAGAAGGCCACATAGCCTTTCATCACTCCTGTGGGCCCAGAAGGGAAAGCACTAGAGTTGAGCAGCCCTATCTGATATGTTCCCTCGTACTATTAAGTACTCCATTCCACAGCTGGCTGAGCTATAAATTCCCTTCGTCAGGACCACTCGGAGCCACAGACGGAGCTCCTCTGTGAGTCCCATGAAGCCATGGGTTCTGGTAACCCACTGTTTACCATTGTCTGGAGAGCGATCTCATTACCAGAAGTCGGGCAGTGGGGGCAGAAGGAAAGTTAAAGGGAGGGATGCCGCCTGAGGGAGCATGACTGTGACCTTCACCCTGCTCCTACCCTCACTAACCTTGCAGGCTGTGACTCTTTTCAAGCCCAGAAGGGCATTCTAGGGTCAAATAATCTCCCCGATGGCAAGGGAAGAGACTGTCCAAACACCCTGCTGAGCCAAAGAGAAAGAAAAGGCCTACTGTGTTCCAGTTAATTTGGAGAAGGTGCAAACTGTCCTGGAGCATGCCAGATTTTGATGGAAAGATTCCCCGGGGTGGAAACTTTACAGAGAAAGCACAACTGGAAGAGAATGGCCTGAAGAATTTTGAAAGATTGTCATTATTTTCATGGAACAAGGTCCCGTCTACAAGTTACCAGCACTGTCTAAAAGACATCCCAGCTATGCTTGTCACACCTTTTCTCAGGAAGAGATCTCGAAGACAGTGGTTGGTTTTTGGTGTTTTTTTTTTTTTTTTAATTTCTATGGGTTCACTATTTTTCTTCCTAAACAGTCTCAAGGTGAGCCAAGAGATTAAAAATAGTCCATAATATGTTATTATTCTAAATTAGGATATTAGTCATGTCATACCGTTGGATCTGTACTTCCCGAGCACCTTTCCAAAGTTAACATTGTTCCGATGGATAAAAATAAGAAAGTCCAAACCGGGAGGGGGAGACGTTAAATCAGTAGGCTCCAAAAAGACCTCGCCAGCTCTAACTTTCTAACCTGTCTAGCTGTGTGATATCGGACAAGTCACTTTCCCTCTCTGAATCTCAGCTTCATAATTTAGAACAGCGGGAGGTCAGATACCTTCAGGATTTAACATTCTAATTGGACGGGAAGCTATGAGGCACAGCTAATATGCTCTTCTCTTCCACAGAGGCCTATGCCATTTAATTGTGCTAGATTTTGGCTTTTGCCTCTTTGACACTGGAGATTCTGAGTATTCTCAGAGAGAGACCCCAAAGGTCTGTGAGCTGCAATATTCTGTTATTCTGCAGAAACACCCCGTGAGTCTGGGATACAGGAGCAGATGCAGGTTTAGGGAGCGAGATGAACGGGCCAACAGCACACCCGTGTATCTCCATGAGGTTTTGTTATTGTTTGCAGGAGGCTGTAATTCTAAGGAGGTACTGTAGTGGTAGTCACAGAGGTGGGGATTCTTCTAGATCATTAAGATGTCAACAGGCTCTCTCTCAAATGTCAAGCGTTTATTGGAATGTGGGATTAAGGGCGTCAGGCGCCCACCCCTGCTCTGACTGCTTCACTGTCACGTCCTCCGCGAAGGTTGCTGTAGAAGCTTCTGTGGTGTCACACACACAGCGGACAGCTTTCATTTCTCTTTTATTGAGCGTCTCTCAACCAGAGCACTTCTCCCAGTGTTTTGATCTGTCTGCATACCTAGTAGCCTCTTCACTGGAGAAGATGCTTGAGAGCTGAAATGCCCGTCTGTCCTATTCATGTATCTATCTCTGTCCCCAGGAATGCATCTGGTACATAGCAGACATCTCATAAGTGTTTGTTGAATGGCTGAGCACCTTCGATGAGCAGGCACGGGGTGCAGGTGCGTTGTCTTCATGTTTGCACGTATGCTTACCACTCCCCTGCAGGAGAAAGAGCGCTGTTCCTGACATTCCAACTGAGTATCTAGGGCCTGGACAGGTGAAATGACTTGTTCAAGTTACACAGCTGGGGAGTGACAGGTGCACATCTGTGTGTCAGACCTCAGAGTTCATGGGTCTCCTATCCTCCCGTGGTGCTAAGGACATCTTTGAAGAAGTAAAGCCTAAAACCAAACAACTGAATTCACAGCCCAATGGTATCGGCAGAGCACAGGCCTGGTTCCAACCTGAGTAGGTTTTTAGAAGCCCTGACTGAGGGCGACACTGCCAGCGCTCCCAAGCTTGGTGAGCAAAGCAAATTACGGGGAGAGGGAGGGACTGGAAGGTGGAAGTGCTCCAGGCCTCACCCAGCTTCCGGCTAGGTACGTCGGGGGTTTCCATTTCAGCCTCCAGACTAGTGCTACAACCAGCAAGGTCTCAGCAGAAGCCGGGTTCTGGCTAAGCTGGAGTCCCGAGCTGGAACTGGAATGCAAGCCTTCCTGATTCAGTTAAGCAAGTCCTCGGAAAGGCCACTTTCCCTCCCTGGTCTCAGGGTTTGGCCCAGGGATTTTAGAGCATTTCAGCTCTAAGCTGGGACCAAAGGCATCAGGAGCTTGTTAGAAACGTCGGATCTCGGGCCCTTCTCTCAACCTTTTGAACTGTAATCTGCGTTTTAGCAAGCGTCCTGGATGGTTCAGAAGCACGTTAAAATTTGAGAAACACTCCTCTAGAAGTTATTCTAAGTTCTTTTCTGGCTCTAATATTTTAGGAATCTGGATTAGGAATCTTTACAGTCACCCCAAAACCAGCAAGTTAATGAATTAGGGTCACAGAGCAATCCAAGTAGCCCAATCATCTCAACAGTGTCTTCTAAAGAATATTGTTAACTCACTGATATTATTATTAATGGCCTATTAATTTCCTAAGTACCTACCATATACAAACAACACAGCATACAGTATCTTGAATCATCACGACAGCCTTGCAAGAGAAATCGTATTATCCCTACTTTACCAATGAGGAAATAATCTCATAAATTAATAAAATTTCCCCTGGCTACCTGGAGAAATCAGAACTAGAACCAGAATCATAACCCAGAGTATTTACAGCCCATGCTTTTTCCGGTACCTCCCACTGCCTCTCACAAAATCATAACCTAAAGTAAGAAGGGTAGAGCTGCGATGCAAAGACAGGTGACTAGCAGGTTATGGACTCATTCTTCTGCAATGAAGAAAACCAAAAAGGTAGGCTAAGGTCTACTCATGCCTAAAAAATAGCTGGCAACCTAGCCTGTTCCCCGAGCCCTGGAAGAGCTGGGCCTGCATGTCAGACGTGTGGAGCTCGAGCTACATTTAAAACTGCTATCAGAAGGGATCATTCAGAAGCCCATTTACACCAAGATATTAATCAAGCCGAAAACACAAATAGGCTTGAGGAAGGGTTAGTCATACTCAGAGATCCAAAGTACACAACTGTTAATGGGTG
Organism: Mustela nivalis; assembly: GCF_964662115.1. Taxonomy (NCBI): domain Eukaryota; kingdom Metazoa; phylum Chordata; class Mammalia; order Carnivora; family Mustelidae; genus Mustela; species Mustela nivalis. The sequence continues at coordinate 31,363,024 of NC_139025.1, read as the reverse complement.
CCAAGCTTCTGACCTGTCCAAAAGGACTCTTCAGTGCCTGTGATAGGTAGGTACCGAATTCGAGAAACCACTAGTCCCTCAAATCACAGTCAGTGCTGGAGTTTTGATGTCATTTAACACCCAACAATAACCTCTTACATACTGTCGTTGCCATAAACACAAGAAGTTGCATGGAGTCTGTCTTCCCAACAAGGGCTGTCCTTCATTTTTATGTAGAAACCCTCTCTCCAGAGCACACAGAAATGGGCAGTTGGACAGTATTCTCCAGAAGATGTAGGTTTTTACTTGGGTAAACGAATGATTATCCCTCCCAGCGAAATGACTACACAGAGCTCTAATCAATCAATTTGTCAATGGCTATTTCACTTCAAGAGACAGTATCCCTATTCCGTATCTGGCTGGTACAAATAGGACCTATTTGCTGGGTACCCATGTCTATGGTACAGAAAGTCCTAGAGTTGGGCAGGATCCACAAAAAGATCCGACCCTGCCTCCAGGCAAGGAAAGTATGGTTGTTCTGACTTTGCAGATGAGAGAGTTTAGTTCTCAAGCCGAGACTAAACGTCTTGCCCAGAGTCACGTTATCAGGAAAAGACTGAGGGAGGACAAGAGCACAGTCCCGGGGAGGGGCCTCACTCCACTCTACTGTCAGCACCTCCCAACCCCTTGGGCGCCCTGCCCCCTGCCTGGGCCTGGAGGAAGCGCTTCTGAGACTCCTCCCCCTCAGTCTTAGGGGCTCCCCTCTCTGTGTGTTCCATTCTTCATTCTCCTTCAAGTTGTATGTTTTCATTTCCCACTCCCAGTGTCTTTAGCAGGCTCTTGGAGCAGTTTGACATCCCCCCTTCCTAGATGCTCCCTTTGTACTTCACGCCCCCTCCTGCGATGGCTTCCTGCTTGTGGATATGAGCAGGAATTCAGAGACAAGTTCCCACCCTCCCCTTGGCCACCCTGGAAAGACTGGCTTCCCGTAAGCTGCAAATTCTGGGGAAAGTCATTCTGTTTCTTCTTCAAAGCTATTCATCTGAGAAAAACCAAACCAAACCAAACCAAAACAAAACGAACCCCAGAACACCTAGTACAGGAAGGTTCATTGGGGAGTGCTCTTACAGTGATCAAGGTCATGGAAGTGCGAACACACACCACGTCTGAAGGGCGAAATGGGCCATGAACCTGAGAAGTCTTCTGGGAGAATTCTAGATCGTGAAAAGAGATGACCACACCAAAGGTGTATTTTCTCCCGCAATTCCCGAGAGGTGCCTGCTATGTTCCTTAGTCAGATTCTAGAGCTCACACCTGGGACCAAAGACAGGTGGCCACTGCTCTGGGAGTTCTGCTTCTGCAAGATGTGTCCCGTACCCAAGCCATACTGACTCATCTCACCTAGCCTGGGCAAGTCTCATACCATAAAACAGCCTACAGGCATTTACAGAGATTGCCAAGTTTCAACCAACCTTGCAATTTCCAAATTGAAGGAGAGATGCCTGAAATCTGGTTATAAAATACAACCTCATGATGGCCCTGGGGGGAAAAAACCCAGTGCCACTTGCTTCCCCGAGGATGCCCTGATTGGGCTGGCTCTGCCTCAGGATGGAAAGGCTCAGCCTCAAGGCTCACACGAGCCTCTGGTGTGAGGAGGGGAGGAAGGAGAGAACCAACGGGCCTCCTAGCTCCTGCTTAGTCACAAGAATTCTCCAAAACCTGACATCAAAACTTCTGTCATCCCACATCTCCACTGGCCATATCATTCTGAGTTCCAGTGGACGGATTATTCTGCATCCTTCAATCCTGCCAGGGAATTCCCTGCCCAGAGACCATTTAAAGTGAGAAAACCGAAGGAAGGTCTGGAAATGGACCCTGCTGGTGGTGCCTGCTGAAAATCTTGCACACCTGTGCTGGGACCCGAGTTTGACATTGACGCGATATGAGGAAAAACTGTAGGGACAGAAAGAGATGGCAAGGGATGGAGGGGGCTAGAATATGGAAAAGTTACTTACACTGTTTCATCATTCTTGAACTCCAGCTCCCCGTACGCGTCTTCAAAATCCTCACCACCACCCTTGGCTGTCCCCTCTACTGTCCTAAAGGGGACGATTACCGTGCCCCGGGCACCTGATGTCCGCAGAACCTTGACCTCCAAGACACCGATACTCTCGCTGACATGAATAGTGTCACATTCAAACGTGAAAATGCCTGCATGGTCATCATCCAAAATGGTGACTGTGGCCACATAAGGGGATACCAGGATGGCCCGGGGCAATGGAAGATTATTGAGGACTATCGGAGGGATCCCCTCCTCCAGCTGCTCCTCCTCTACACGGACGTTGCTCAACCTCACAAAAAAGTGTTCATCCTCCTCGAAGATGTCATCGTCGATGATGCCCACCGAGAACTCCTTCTGGGTCTCTCCTGGCTTCAGAACCACAGTGCCCTCTGTGAACTCATAGTCTGCCCCGGCATTGGCAGAACCATCCTCTGTTTTGTAGTCCACGTACACGGTCTTGGACATGTCCCCCCCTTTCCTCACCACGGTCAGGAGGACAGCCCCGCAGTTCTCCAGGCACTGGTAAGAGCACGGGTCAAAGAAGACCTTTGAGACAAAGTCCTCAGGCTCATTGGTGTGCACCTCATTGATGCTGGAGGCCTTCTTGGCTTGTTCCGCCGCGTGCTTCTTCAGGACATTGCCTGCGCCGGTCATCATACGGGTAGCTTGGATCCGGTAGAAGGCACGACTCTTCTGTTGATGGGAAAGAGCGTAGTAATTGGCCATCTCCACCAGCTGATCTAAGTCCTTCTCTGGGTGTTTCTGCTTCAGATCCTTGAGAATCCGGATCATCTCCCTGCGGGACTCATCTACTTCCTTCCCTTCCACAGGCACCAGGTTCCCGTCCAGGAAGTGGGAATTCATCATTTTTCCATCCATCTCAATGCCCTTGGGGTGGTCGCCCTCTGTCTCTATGATAATTGCTCGGTGTTTGTCTGTGCGATACTTTTTGTGCATGTATTTGTAGAAGAGCAGTCGCCTATCTGCCACCCAGGCCAGAAGGACACACACGGGGAAGAAGGAGAGAGTGAGGAGGCCTTCCCAAACCTGAACCACACCAGGGGAGAAGACTGCCAGGATCATATAGAGCCAGATGTAGGCGAAGATGCTCCAAGCAGCAGTGATGAGGAAGACTCGCAGGTGCTTGATCTTGCGAGTCTCTCCATCGGGGATCACATAGACGCAGATGCCAATGATGATGAACATGTTAAAGGCTGCACTGCCCACGATGGTAGAAGGTCCCAGATCGCCAGCAATGAACCCATGACCACACACCTCAATTAAAGAGAGAAGGATCTCAGGAGCAGAGGAACCCAAGGCCATCAGGGTCAGGTTGGAGACCGTTTCATTCCAGATCCGAATCGTCGTTGTGCTGGTCTCTCCATTGGGCTTTTTGATAGTCACCTCTCTCTCTTGGGAAGTGATGACTTCAATAGATGCCATAAAGCGGTCAGCAATGATGGACACCCCAAGGAACATGTATATCAGGGCCACAAAATAGACAATGACCCTGGCAATCTTGTCCCCAAGGGAAGGGTTCTCCGGATACCAGATTGGCAGGATGACACCCTCCTTGCAGTCCGATGACTCGGAACAGGACTCATTGTTCTGTCCTGTGCTGGGCACCTCCCCTGAGCCACCAGCCTCTGCCCGAAGACCATTCAGGAAGAGCACAAAAGTAATCAGCCCAAAATGGAGGAAGGCAGAGGTGAGAGGCTGCAACCTTAACCACGCCATACACGAGATTTAGCCGCTGGCTTCCACTGCAGCACCAATGGTCCTCCTGACAGGCCAGAGACCTAGAAAAGACCAGAGAGGCAGGGAAAGGCATGAGAAAAAGGGGGACAGCAAATGGCAGGTTCCCACCAATACAAATTGATGTTTCACCTTGAGCGACATATTGCACTAACATATGGGGCAGTCTCTCACTCGGAAAAAAAGATGTCAATGGGAGGCACGAATAGCGACTCTGTCCGCAGGACCATCTGGTGGAGACTCAGTGAAAAATGGCTTAAAAGAGCTGGGAATGTTGGTAATGAAAACATAAGTGATACCCTTCCAGTCCTGTCTCCAAACCCCACTGTTATCCGCGAGAGTTCTCAAGAATCAACTGAAAATAGGCCAAGCATGACCCAAATCTTCATTCCTTGTAGTGTTTCTAGGGTTTGGGGGCTTCTTCCCCCCGCTGTTGTCATACTCAAGAATTCTACATGACATACGTGTGCCAGAAGAGTACAGATGGAGCTGAACTTTTCTCATGGGTTACTCCCCCGGAAATAGAACACATCACTCTGCATGCAATTGAGCCCACTTGGGAAAAACTTCTTCCCTGAATGCAAAACTTCTACAAGCAAGCTGTAATTCTGACATTTCTTGGGAAATCAAGAGGACAGACAGTGTCGCGGATGCTCCCTGCAGGATAGCTAAACCAAGGCCCCCATCAGCTGTGCTCAAGCCCCAGTCCACAGCCTCCTTAGCCCTCTAGCAAAACATTCTTATGGGACCATTGAGACACTCAGTTACAGGAAGATGAAAATCAGCCAGCCACTCAAATTCCAAACCCAGACACTGAAAGGGCCAAGTGATAGAAATCACTATTAATAAAACATGCAAGTGGCTCTCGAATGCGTTTTTTTAAAACTCAAGGCAAGATTTGGGGGTGAAATGCAGCCCCACCTGCTGGCTGGGACCACTAAGAGGTGAGCATGAATTCAAGAGAATGGGAAGAAATTCAGCAGAAACTATGAGTTCATCTTTCCAATCACTGCCTCATTCAGATTCAATGAGAATGCACATAACCATGCCATAGCTTTAAAAAACAAAAAGCTATTTGCCCATTACCTCTGCTACAGCCCTGCGGGATTCCTTGAGTAACAGAAGCATGTTAATTTCATCTGCACAGCACCTTACAGGGTTTCAGGTCCTGTCCCCTGTCTCCACTGCTTCCCATCTCAGAAAATAGCACCTCCATCCGCCGGGTTATGCGTGCTGGGCAATGAGTGTTGTTCATTTCCAGTCCTCCCTTTCACTCCTGTCCCTTGTCTACTCAGCACCCAGACTCTCCCCTCATCTCTACAAGCACCGTCAGAGCCGCCATCACCCCTCACTTCGTGAATCTACTGCAGTGACCTCCTCACTGAACTCCCCACTCCAATTCTCACCCTTCCCCCACTTCATTTCCTTATACAGCAACAGTCATCTTTTCTAAAAAAAACCCCAGACCTATACTGTCATGTCCCTATTTGAAGCCCTGCTGTAGATTCCTCTCCCCACCCCCCGCTTTTTTTAAAGATTTTATTCATTTATTTGACACACAGAGAGAGTATAGGCAGAGGGAGAGGCAGGCAGAGGGAGAGGGAGAAGGAGGCTCCCCGATGAGCAAGGAGCCCAATGTAGGGCTGGATCCCAGCACCCTGGGATCATGTCCTGAGCTGAAGGCAGATGTTAAACCACCTGAGCTACCCAGGCGCCCCAGTTCCTTTTATTCTTAATAGAAAGACTCTTTACTGGGGCACCTGGGTGGCTCAGTGGGTTTAGCCGCTGCCTTCGGCTCAGGTCATGATCTCGGGGTCCCGGGATCGAGTCCCCCATCGGGCTCTCTGCTCAGCAGGGAGCCTGCTTCCTCTTCTCTCTCTCTGCCTGCCTCTCTACCTACTTGTGATCTCTCTCTGTCAAATAAATAAATAAAATCTTAAAAAAAAAAGACAAAAAAATAAAAAAAGAAAGACTCTTTCCTGTAACCTATGAAGTCTCCTCTCCCCTTTCATCTTCTGCCCTCTCCTTCCTACCATATTTCAGCAACAGTGGCTTCATATCAGGCCCTGGAGATAACCAAGTTATTTTCTACCTCAGGACCTTTGCACACAACACCAACCACATGTGCCTGAAATGAGCATTTCTCCTTGGTACCCACACTCTTAACAATGCTTTAGATCTCAGCGTATCACTGTCCCAGAAAAAATTATCCTCACTCCTTAAGATGGTCAACTTTCTCTGTTATGTCCTCTCATCACACTCGACTTTCCTTCACAGCAGTTTTAAAACTTTGAAATTAGATATTTACGGGATTATATAATTAATGTCTAGCTCAGCCATTAAACTCTGAATGAAATCAAGGCAAAGACTATGTTTATTCTGTTTATCTTGGTATCCTAAATAGTCAATTAGTAAGTGCTCAGTAAATGGATGTTTTTGGAACAAATACAGCCACTCAGGAAGCTTCTTCGGTGCTATCAGCTGAGTTGTGTCCCCTCCCCACAACTCATATGTCGAACCCTTAGGCTCCAGTGTGACTATATTGGGAGACAGGGCTTTCAGGAGATAGTTAAAGTTAAATGAGGGTATAAGAGCTGGTCCTACTCTGATAGGATTGATGGCTTTACAAGAAGAGGAAAAGAGAAAGCGCTCTCTCCCCCACCACACGGTGAGAAAGTGGCCATTGGCAAGCGAGGAAGAGAGCTCTCACCAGAAAATGAATTGGCCAGCACCTTGATCTTGGACACTGCAGCCTCCAGAACTGTGAGAAAATAAATTTCTATTGTTTAAGATGCCTAGTCTATGGCATTATTACGGCTGCCTGAGCTGAGTAATACACTCAGACATCGGCCTTCTTTAAAGCCACTTTATGACCCGAATTACAGCCATTTGCTTCAGGAAAAAATAGATCTCACAGACAAATCCTGACGAGATTTCAGAGGCTATGTATGACCTCTCAAAATCCCCAAGGCTGGTACTCAAAGAGAAATTCCCCTCAGGACACCGTGCGCCCGGGTGCGTACTGTAATCATGAAGGCCTCCCTTCCAAAGAGCTCCGTGGATTAACTTGGTTTCATATTCCCCAGAATGGCAGCCCAGTGCTGAGGCCGCCTTCCCCTTAGTCTAGGTACTGGGCGTCATCACAGCACGTGCTCAAGGCTTGGATCTCACTCAGAAGAGGTTATGAGGCTGACGGTGGAAGAGGGGGGCGGCTGAAACTGTTTGGTATCCATGTCAGAGGCTGAAAAGTCTCTCATAATCTGTGATGTACACAGAGAACTACCCCCCACCCCCCCAGGTTTGGCACTCACCAGCCCCAGAGAATTGTGGACAGAGAAGGATCTTGGCACCCTGCCTTGACCTCTGCAAACCCTCCATTTTGTGGATTCTGATAAGCCCCATGCAGTAGGAGACAGAAGGTGGGCGCAGCTGGAGCAGCTCTGGGATCAAGAGCCCGCCTGGTGATGGGAGGTGGCAGCTGCGAGGGCCCCGCCATCCCGAAGGGGGTGAGCCATCCACAGGTTAGGGAAGAGGGCTGGCTTTCTGCAGTCAACGGACATGGAACGCAGAGGCAGTAGAGTCGTCCCGACCAACAGAAGACAAGGACCCCCACTCATCTTACGCAGCACGAGAATAAGGAAGATCATGTGTCTTTGCTCTCCCAGGTCTTGCAAACACCTGTGGCAATGGGTTTCTGTAGGGAATATGCTGTCACGTGGTCAGAATCGGGGCTAACTTTAGAAAGACAGAAAATGAATGAATGGAAGGAAACGATGAAAGAGAACAAGGCAGGAATTAAGTCCTTGGAATTGAAGGTGGAAAATGGCCTGTGGATTCCCAATTGTTCCTTCTGCCCTGGCCAGGCAATGGTTTCTGTCCGAGATGGTTAGGGGGAGCGTGGACACTGCGGATGACCGGGCCAATGATCACTTTTCTGTGCTGTAACTGCTGGCCCCGGACACATCGGAGGCAGATCCCAACCTACTAGGGGTCCACCCCAGCTCCTTCAAAACCCAAATGATCTTCTGTGGTTCTTAATCAGCCCTAAGGCGTAGTCAGGGATATGACTCAGCTTGAGAATGCCAATATCACCCCAAATAATGAAGACGTTAATAACAGTCACTAACACACATAAGTGCTTAATGTGTGCGTAACGCTAAACACTTCCTCACTTAATTTTCATAACGATCCTATGAGATTAGTACTATTTTTATCCCTGTTTTCCATTTTGGGAAACTAAGTCTTAATTAAGTCATTTAATCAAAGTATAAAGCAAGGAAGTAGGAGGTCCAGAACTCACACACAGATGACATAAAATGTATGGCTTCAACCACTCCATTTTACTAAGATGTCCCGACTTTGTTGCAGAATGTCCGTGGCTCCCCGTCAGCTTCCAATTTTCTGTGGATTTAGAAGCAATAGGACGGACCCATCCACCCTGACAGGACAGACTGACCATTTGGCAAAGTTGCCTGGTCTCCAGGCTTTGGGGGTGTCCCGGCTGCCTGAGGGGACCTCCCAGCTGAGTATTCTCCTTCTCGCCAGTTCAAAACTCACTAAAGCCAATGGCTTGCCAGGCTTGGTACTAGATGTCAACGGGCAAAATGAACAGTAAGACACAGGCTTTGCCCCCAAAGGTACCATGCAGCAGGGGATGCACAAATACGCATTTTTACTACAGGAAGTGAACGCACAGGGGCAAAATGCTGGGGGCACATGAGGAGGGCAGTGAGCCAGCCTGGAGAGTCAGGGAGGCATTCGGAAGGAAGCGATCCTTGAAATGAGTCTTCAAGCACAAGTGAGCTTTCGTCAAGAAGAAGGAAGGACGGACTGGAGGGACGGAGGAGAAGGGGGAGGCGCAGGGAGGGGAAAGGAAGAGAAGGAAGAGGGACATGGAGTCCAAAAGGAGAGCCTCTTTGGCAAGGAGGAAAGACATGGAGACGTGGAAAAAAGCCTGCGGTGTGCCTGCGGTTATACGGGATTCAGTGTGAGGCCGGAGGCATGACGATGAGTGCCCGGGAGACTGGACACGTAGGGAGGACTCCGTTCCTGGCAAGTCTTACATGACAGGCTGAGAAGATGCATTTCATCCGAAGGGCAGTGAAAAGCCCAGGACAGGATTTTAAACAGGAGGATGACATGGTCTGATTTGTCCTTCAGAAAACCCAATTTGGCTAAAGGGTTTAAGATGGCTGTTTGAGGGGAACAGGACTGAAGCGGGAAGATGAGCTAGACACCCACTGGAAACCGAACAGATACTGATAAAGAGGATGGGCCTGGGGTGTTTCTGCCTATGATGACCCTCGGTCCCCATGTCATGTTCCTCCTCCTCGGCCTAACCAATGCTCCGGCTCAGCCCATGGCTTCTCATCTCTTTCCTGGATTATTTTCCAAACACCCCCAGGGCCATCTGCAAGGTGTCTGTGTCCTCAGCAGTGGCTCCTGACATCTTTTAATATCACTGGCAAATTTAATTAAAGTCACTGTTCCTCTGCTCTTCCAGATCATTAATAAAACAGTGCCACCAGGCCAGACAGAGCAAATTCTCCCTCCTGCTACGCCCTCCGCTTTCTCCAATGGGAACACTGCTCCAGGCCTGTCACCAGCCTGAGTAGAGTCGTCCGGCTCTGCTTCTAAATCTGGGCCCCCGCACAGGCGTCACGGCCAATCCACATTCAAGTTTTCAGGCTGCACTGAATGCCATGTGTCAGCCGAGTGCAAGAGCACAGTGTCTTTTCCTGCACTTCCCTGGGGTGGGGGGAGTCGGTGCCCAGTCCTCTCTATAGCAGAGCTCCCTAGACACTCAGGAGCGACACCCTCGCACTCTCTGGAGTAGGAAAGTGGTGACCTCGGCCACTTAGGTGGTTTGACGGTCACCACAGGGATCCAAGGAGGAAAACACAATGATGCTGGACTAGAGGCATTATTATTTCTGTGAATCTTGATAGTGAAAGAAGATGCTATTATCCTCATGTTCTGTTTTACAGATAAGCTCATTCGAACGCCTAAAGATTAAGTAATTTGCCTGACACTGCAGGAAGCAAGTAGAAAGCAAAGCATCTGAGTACTGGCAGCACGACTTTGGGGCATCTGGAGTCACCCACTGGCTTGGGGTGTGCCCTGGGCTTGGAGCTGCCTTGAAGCACGGGCCCAGGAAGGATGGGATAAGCCTGTCTGGGGGTGCCATTCTCACCATGAGCTCAGCGGCTCTCCGTACTCTGGGGCAGCCTGGGGCGGTGAGGGAGCCCCAGATTTGAAAGCAGGAGCTAAGAACTGTTTCCACGAGCTATAAAATTTTAAAGAGTCCCTGCACCTCTCAGGCAATTAGCTTCCTCGTCCAGAAAACTCATGTCGGGTTGGATGATCTCCACAGGACAAAGATTCTCTGATCGCAGGGAGGCGCGTCTCTCCAAAGACAAGGAACCAAAGGGACATGTTCACATTAGCTTGGCCCCAAGCAGTGTGAGAAACGGGCACAGAATTCAGACTCCCATGGAGCCCTCTGAGAAGAAGAGGGTAGGTGAAGTCAGGATGGTAGGAAGATGCGGCCCAAGGAAAAGGCAAGGAGAGCCTACCTTCTGGACTAGCCAAACGCACGTTGGATCAAATTCATTTTTTAAACAACCGCTCTTTGAATGCCCACCCCAGGCCAAGCGCTATGCTTGGGGAGTAATGCCATGAACGAGCTATGCCTTGTCCTCAACCTTTGAGTTTTTCTTCTGATAAGGGATGGAGACAAATAAGGAATTCCGGGAATCACTGGTTATGATGACGTCATGGGAAGTCCTATCTGCTCCTTGTGCAGCTCTGAGCTCCCGGGTTGGTCCCTGCACTCCTTGCTTCAAACCATGTGGGCAGTGGCTGCAATGCAGCACGGCTTCATAATATAAAGAATCTTGCAGTAGTATGTGATACGGCATTTTACAATTCTTGCTTCTCTGGTCTCATGAGATTGGCAGATGTGCCTTCCCTAGAAGTCCCTCAAGTTCTTAATGACATCCAAACCGTAGGATAACCTCACGGAACCCTGCTGACATTCTCCTAGACACTATCACACCAGCAGAGGAACCCCCCCGGGGCTGTGTCCGGGAGCAGCAGCCTCAGCCTCCTTGTGGTTTGTATAATCCACTTTTAAAATGACAACAAAACCAATAATCATATCTATTTACCAAGAGCCTACTCTACAGCCAGCATTGCATTAAGCACTTTTCCAGCTGCTACTCAATACCTAAGCAGCCCACAGTGAGTCAATCATTATTGTCCATGTTAGAAATGAGGGGACTTGGGCTCAGAGATTAATAAGCCACCCAAAGGCCACTAGATGAGCAAGGAGCACAGCCAGGCTATGAAGTTTGGTATGTCAACTGCCAAAATCTGTTTTCCCAACCTCAGGGGGTAAAAGGGAGGTTGGAAGAGTAGGGTAAGAATCTGGTGCCCTTACATCAAGAACCAAGAGTCCCCCAAACCTCTACCTCCTTTGGAAAGCCTGCCCTGGCAATGCCCTCTTCCTCCACCTTCAGAACACCTCATTCACTCTCCTGTGTTCCTCTAACGCGCTGACCACCCCTGAAGGACTTACACTGACCTGGGCTTATAAGCTCGCATGTCTATCTTCTACACTTTTTTTTTTTAAGGTTTTGTTTATTTTTTGACAGAGAAAGAGCACAAGCAGGGGGAACGGCAGACAGAGGGAGAGGGAGACGCAGACTCTCTGCTAGGCGGGGAGCCTGAAGCGGGGCTCGATCCCAGGACCCCAGGATCATGACCTGAGCCGAAGGCAGATGCCTAACCACTGAGCCATCCAGGATACCCCATCTTCTACAATCTTATGGGAACCCCCTGAGGGATCTCAATGCAGTTTTGGGTAGACTGATTGATTGATTGATTTTTTAGGACAAGTGGTCATAAGCAGTGGAACTCTCTTGTTAGGGTCAAGAGGTTCAACCTGAACTGACATCCTCTCTGCCTCTAAAATTTTATGAACTCAAAGGCTCATTGATTCCATGACTCTAAGGATTACCAGACTCTGTGGAAGCCAGAGGACTTTTAGCCTCCACAAGTCCCTGACAGATCTAGGGAGCCAGGAACAATGAGAGTGGGCCAGAGATAGGAAGAGGAGAAGTTGTGTTCTCCACTTACGTTCTGCTTCTCCCACTGTAGGACCTGCAATAGCTTCTAAGTCATCCCCCAAGCTGGAGGGAGGAATGGAGTTGGGACCGCATGCTGGAGAGCCCTGTGCATTCAACTAACTTTGGAGCTCTAGAACATTCAGACATCTGGACCCTGCTCTAAACCTAAGTTTTGGACTCTCCAGGACAGGAGCCCCAATATCTAGGTCTCTTAATTAAAAGTTCCTTACCAGATTTTGAGGTACAGTCAAGGTTGAAAAGCCTGGGAGAGAAGAGAAGGGATGCAGCCTGACTCTGACACCAGCAGCTCAGTAATTCCAACCATTAGAGACTCTCTCTGGCCAGGAGAAGAAGTCTTGGTGTCTAGTGAGCTGACTCATGATGGGTATCCGAACGTCTTTCTATGTACTAGACAAACCACACTCCCGGACTCTCGCTTTCATACCTTGCCAAGGGTATGCCTATCCACACAAGTAGATTTTCCCTTTGTCTCCCTCTAAACCTGCTGTCTGCTGGGTTTATACTTCTACTAAGGAAATGTAAAAGATCCAGAGTTCCCTTCTTTTCATGGGAAAATGATGCAACCTATCCACTTTCAGCAGGGCAGGTTCTTAGCTATTTTCACTTCCAGTGATGGGAGCTTAGGTTGGCTTGTTCACACTTTTCCTTCTGGTCTCTTAGTCTGTTCGTTCATGTGTTCATTCATTCATGCATGCACACATTTGAATGAAACCCAGTGTATGTGTCACAGGTTGATTTTCACGGAATTATGGTGAGGAAGTTACTCAGATTTACTCTGATTTATACCTTCATTTTTTTTTTTTGCACACTCAAAAAATAAAAATTAAAAGTTCCTAGAGGGTAGGAATTTGTATCTGTTTTGGTATTTCTGTATCCCCAGTGTCTATCTCAGTGCCTGGCATATAGTAGTTACTCTGTATATATTTACTGAATGAATAGATACATTGAATAAATGGGCAAAAATAGAAGGCATAATATCCAGTGATTTCTCCCACGCTTGGCAGTGTTCAAATGGAGCAGCCCATCTGTCAGGGATGCTGGGAGCAAGGTTTTTCAAGTTTGAGTAGTATGAACGAAAAATAATCCCCTTTGAGGAGTGCTCACTTCACTGAAGAACAGTGACAGAAAACCAAATCATCACAACCAAACAAGTCCTAGACGTGGAAGCATGTGTGATGCGCCAAGAGAGTGCAGAGCAAGGCTGGCCTCGCGCTGTCTACAGTCATCAGGGCCGGGTGCATGAACCGGGTTTAAGGAATGAACTGGACTTCATCAGGTGGAAGTCAGTGCATCTCTGACAAAAAACAGAAAGCCTATGCTCATGGGCGTGAAGGAGCCTGGCGGAGCAGTGTCTGCTTCGAGAAGGGGGAGCAGTGCAGCTGAAGGGCAGGGCCCTGGGCAGAAGCTGCAGAGGCAAGCGAGGAACAGTTCATAAAAGGCCTCGTACCCCCAGCCAAGGACTTAGAGCATTATCCTGGGAGCAACCGGGAGCTCCTGGCACTGATTCAATCACGGGAGGGACAAGAGTGATGCTTTTCCTTTGGACAGGAGACCTCGCGTGAGGACCATGGGGGAGCCAGGCGGGGGGAAGGAGAGCAGGGCAAGACAGGAGGCAGGAAGACGGGCCCAGAGGCTCTCCCGGCACCTGAGTGCACCAGGACCGGAACCAGAACCAGAACAGACGCAGTGAGAGTGGGCCTGCGGTGGAAAGTGTAGGTGTGTGAGCTCTTTCGGAAGAAGCATCCACAGAGACCAGAGGAAAACGGGAGAGCAGTGAAAAGAGAATGAAGAGGCATAGCGAGGACCAGACCGCATCAGACTTGCTGGCTGTCCCACTGGCCCTGCCACGTCTGTCCTGCATCAGGGATCTCCAAGCCCAAAAGCAAGGGAGCCACACAAAACCCGCTGAACTTAGATGCATGTTTCGCATTCGGGACATCCTGCAACAGAGGAGGCCAGCAAGGATTCCGGGCTCTCCGGGAAGACAGCAAGAAGGCCCTGGAATTCAACTAAAGCACCAGATGCTGCCCACTCGAGTCAACATGGTAGTTCTCTGTTGAGTCAGTTGTCCCGACTGTGATAAGCTCTGGAGATGGGGTGATGAGGCAGGTTTGGCCCTCCATGGACTGGTGCACGGAAAAGCACACCAGATCTGGATCTAGATGTGAGCAACGGGTTTGGGGATTTATGTGCACAGGCTGAGAGCGTCCCAGACGTGGTGGAGTTGGACTTCTCATGTCTATCTCATGTCTGTCTCAAAGGAGCATGCAGTTTCACAGAAAAGAAAATAAACTCGTGACCACACTGTCCTTCTGAAATACTGTTAGCTAGAACAATGAAAAGAATTTTTTAAAGACCCAAAATATTGAGAGGAACTCAAATCCTAGAGTGACTAAAAGAAAGCCCGATTCTGTTCATTGACTCATGAAAAAAGTATTTGTCGAGCCCTTACTAGGTGTCCATCACAGTTATAGGCTTCACTTCTGCCTGGAAGTGTTCTCAAATGTATTGAGCGGCAATTAGGTGTCCCAGTCTGCTCTAGCTACTGGGGATTCAATATTATAGCTCTTACCTAGATTCCTGCAATAGTTACTGATTTTGCCCCTTCTCTTGTGGTCTATTTTCCACAAGACAGCCAAAAAGTTCTTCTTTTTTTTTTTTTAATCAGACCCTGCCATCCTTGGCAACCTCCTCTTCCTGCAGAACTCCTCACCCTGTTACTGCCTTCTGCTTCCAACTTACTGCCTTTCATTCCCCCCACTCTGTTTTGCTGCCTGCATACTCCAGTCTAGCTAAGGTGGCGTTCTCTGAAGGTTCTAGAACATACTAAGCATGCACCTGCCCCAGGACTTTTGCATTTACTGTTCTTTCTGCTTGCACTCCCTCCCCTTACCCTAAATATCCCCAGAGGTCACTTTCTCATTTCGTTCAGGTCTCAGATGCCAGCTTCTGAGAGGCTTTCCCCTTTGTCTTCTCTGAAGGTGATCCCAGCCCTTCCCCCCAGCACTCTCTGGCCCACTACTGTTCCTTTTCTTTATGGCATAGATCACTTGCTGAAATCCTCACTGTTTCTGTTTGTCTACCAGTTTAACCTGGGCTATAATCCCCATGGTAGCTGGAAAGCTGTCCTGGTTCACCTTCCTGCCTACATTATGTTCAGGGCAGGCGCCTGGCAGGGTGAGAGTCGTGTTTGCTGACTACATCAGTGTGGCCTCCGCAGGACTAAGTTCTGTGGGAAAGAGGCAGCAGTGAGGGGGCCTCCAAACTTCCGGGGAAGCCGGCGGGTAGAGAGCCACTGACCTCAGACAGCAGTCTGTGTCCTCCCTCCAAAAGAACAAGAGCATACACTGTTCGGACAGCAGTCCTGAGGCTGTGTCTAAGCACGACTCCCTCTCTGCGCCACGGCCCCCTCATTGGCACCTTACCCCACAGTGTGCAGCATAAGAACAAGCAACATTTAGAGTGCACCATTCATTCAGCAAGTCTTAAGCAACACTAGCTGCCAATGGTTTACAAAGGCCTCCGTCCTCACCCACCTGGACTCGTGTAATCCTTTCGTGAAGCTGCTCCCACAGGCGAAGCAACCGTGGGGCTCGCTGTGATGCCAAGAATCTCTCTGCCAATTACGGATGGAGCCAGAACCAAACCTCGGTCCTCAGGCCGCCAGCATTCTCCTTCCCCCAAGCCTGAAGGAGCATCATTTCAGAACCAACCAGAAGAACATATCCCCTGCCCAGGCTGGGTCAAGGGAGTGAGAAGCCCAGGGCAGCCTGAGGGGGTATTGTTCCTGTCCCCTTCCTGTTCCCCAGAGAAAGCCTCCTGGGCTTTGGGGGTTATCCCCAGAGACAGGGCTGCCATCACTCTGCCCTGTTGTCTGCCCATCAGGGGGAAGCAGGTGATTAGCTGCCTTTAGGTCCCTTTCCCTCGGCTCCTTCTCCAGGAGCCTGATTTATTTTAATGCCACTTAATTTCTCTTAATTTTCCAATGTTGAAATATGGAATTAAATCATATCATTGCCTGAATGGAGAACAAAGGGGTTCTGGCAAGCGGTCAAAGTCGTCTCTCTGAGCCACGACTGGGGGCTCTCTTGCACAATCAGCTAGCTCTAGGGCGCTCTGGGTCCTCCTGCGACAGGAGGGTGTCACGGGCAGACTCTGAGGACTGGCGGCGGCTGTGTGCTCTCCCCACTCCTCTAACGATTCCCCTAGAAGATGACTCCCCCATTTGTTCCTCCTGAGGGGCTGGAAGGCACAGACTCAACCTGATTCTTCCCATCTCAGTGGGGAGAGAGAACGCTGGTGTGGCAGGGGGTGGGCAGAGCCTGTAGAAAGCTGCTGAGCACAGGAGTCCCACAAGTCGCTCAACAGAGTCGACATAGCTCTCAAAACAGCCATCCTGGATGGAAAAGGAAGGCAGGGCAGTGCGGGAGCTGAGGCCTAGATCAGCTGGAGCGCGTGGGGTCCAGAGCACCACCTGTCATTCTGGGAATGCCCTGCAGTGTGGCAGCAGGAGGGGACTCCAGGCAGGAGCGGCAGCCTAGGGCCATCGGGGCACTCAACCGGCTCAGGGCACCATGGAGGCCACATGTCCAGAGAGTTGAGTCAGCTGGCCTCACTGCTCTCTAGAAACCCAGTGTGAAAGCAGACACACCAGGGGCTTCAGCGTGCAGCTGGAAGGTTCTGAAATGAAAGATGCTGTCGGCACTGAAAGTATTGTCAGTAGGAGGCAATCTACAGCGTGAGGAGCGAGACTCACAGAATACAGAATTATCAGGCTGGGGGGGGGGCGGCTGAAAAGTCAAGGCAGCCGACATAACGCTTTCTGATGGATAAGAAACTCAAGGCCCACGGAGCAGAAGTGGTCTCGCCTGCCGTCGTCAGATAAGAACTAAACCATAAACTTCGGGAGCTCAGCGCTGCTTCTGTTAGACCACACTGCCTGCTCCTCGTTTGATTTTTGACTCCACCACCGGCCTCTTTTATGATAAAGGGCACAGATCCCCTTTCTTGACCTTGTTTCACCCACTTCAAAAGTGAGACGGGTTCTTCATTTATTCCCGCCTTCATTTCTCACCAAACACCCACCGTGTCTCCGGCATCATGTGACAGCAAGTGGGAGCGAGAAAAAGCACTCGGTCCAAGAAGGGGGGGCAAGCCGCATGCACAAAACTACATTTCAGTGAGTATAAGGGCCTCATGAAAAACAGACACCGTGTTATCAAAATTCAGAGAGAGGCTCCCCATTGACACTCCTGCCAGGAAGAAGCATTTGAGTTTTACACTGAAGAACAGGGAGGATTCTCAGTGAAAGGTAAACCGCGAGCGGAGGCACAGAAGAGGAAAGGACAAGTTCACTGAGGGGCCCACGCGGGACCTGGAAGACGGGAACCTCCACACGCAGCGGTGAAGCGGGCCATGGAGGGCAGGTGGGCGGCTGCCAACCACGGGAGGCCCTTCTGGGTCTCTGTGGAGGACAGTGATGGGCCTAGAAGGCTGTTTTAGGAGGGGGATCTTGACCCAGTCTTACCACGAACTGAAGGACCGGGAGGCTGAAGCTGGGAAGACATTAGAAAGCTAATTTATAGAGTATGACAATAATCGCAGCTCCGTGGTAGGGGTATGGTGAGGCCTGAAGGGAAAGTCAATACAGAGCACTCTGCAACCGAGGAGCTAACAGGTGGCACAAGCACAGGTGTTGGTCACTGTAATAACAGCTGTCATTGTTACCGCTACGATGTCGTAGGAGGTTATCAAATGCACTCGGGGGCTGGTGGTAGGGACAGCGAAAGTGGGGATAGACTTCATGGACATCAGCAATATTCAGGAATAAGGCAGAGGAGACAGACAGACACTTGGGGGGTTTGAGCCAGGGTGACTGGAAGTTGGCTGGTGCCGTCAACACAAAGCGGGAAATGAAGACAAGTAGCTCTTAAGGACAAAGACGGTGTCCATTGAGCAGCAACTCAGTTTGAGGAGCTGAGGTGACATCTTGTTGGAGGTATTGTGCAAGGGGCTGGAAACAAGACACCAGGCTTGGAGAGCTGCGGTGACAGTGAAGCCGCAGTCACAGCAGAAACCACGAAGGAGACGGCAGAGGGGCGGTCGAAGGGGACAGTGGGAGGGAGGAAAGACTCCTGGAGAGGAGGTGGAAGGGGGACCATCTAGAGACCTATGGGTCCCGAAGAGCTCAGCGTGATGGGAGCCAAGTGGGGAAAGTCTTCGGGAGCTAACAGTCAATCTTATCAGGGCGAGGGGTGCGCGGGTGAGATCAGAAATCAGTTACTCCATTCGGGGGGAATGAGAAGTCGTTGGTGGGTGATAGTTGGGCAGAAGGTAGAGAAAAGTGGGAAAGCATGGAGCCAAACAAAGAAACCAGTGGTGACAAAGCGAAGACAGCGGTTTACTCTAAAAGTTCAAGAGCTAGTGAAAGCTGCATGTAAAGGGTAGGAGTTGGACAAGAGCCAGGGCTTGCTGACCATGCCTACATTTGGAGGGAGGGGACCCAGGGCTGAAGGAGAAAGCACGCAAGATGGCCTATGAAGGCAGAGCAGGGCTGGCCCCTGGGCCCCATGCAGGAGGGGAAGGGAGCTCTTTCTTACTCTGAAACCAGGGCCAGGGAAGCACAAGGAACCAAGTGGGGAGGTCAGGGTGCAAAGGAAGAACGTTGACCAAGTGCATGCTATTTGGCTTCGTTCTCAAGGATGAGCATAGCAGTGCATGACCCTGAGGTCCTCTCCTCTCAAGTGATTGGGAAATTACTGCAGGGAAGTCAGAGCAGGACCCCAGTTCCCAGTCCCAGTTTCCAGTCTCACATCCACATCCAGGCCCCACATGCTCCAGCACTCCTGCCGCACAACCAGGAAAGCATTACTTGTCATTTCAAGTATCAAAGCTGTAAATTTCATCCAGGATAAACTAGAACTGTTGCCTTTGTAGACATGATTCTGTAGACCATATCCAAATACACTTGATTCTGGAAGTAGCCTTTACTCACTCTCCATAGTATCAAAAACTACACATAGACATATACAAACTCACGTGATTCTTCCTATCTAAACGTCTTGTTCAATAGTCTCTATGGCTCCAAATATGAATCTAACTCCATTCTTACTCTTCCAGGCTCCTTGTTGAGACCATCCCCAGTCCTCAGAGACCTCGGATCTTTAGGGGTTCACCCTGCTCTGCAGCTCAGTAGGCCAGGAGGTGTGTGTTACACCTGCAGGAGCCACTGATCCTTTTCCCTGAGGCACCCTGTCCGGTGTTGGGTTTAGAGTGCCCATTCAAAACACAGACAAACAAACACAAGCTGATCTCGTCAAAGAAAGTGGTGGAACATCTTCCTAGAGGAGCAGCTCTGGTTTATACGCTAAATCAGAAAGAAGAACCCGTACCCCTCCCTCACAGGCCACCCAGAAGATGCCTTGGGCTTTTCCCACAGCCTTCTGGATCCACACCTCTGTCTCTCTCCCTATAGTCCAGTCTCGACATACCTTCTCAAATGCAAACCTGACTGTGCACTTCAGTGCCAGCAACCTTCCTAAGCCCCTACTGGCAACAGCAAAAATCCTTAGCATGGAGTACAAGCCCTTCAAGATTTGACCCCTAAAGAACCGTCCTACACTGTTGGTGGGAATGCAAGCTGGTGCAAAAACTCTGAAAAACAGCATGGAGGTTCCTCAAAAAGTTGAAAATAGAGCTACCCTACGACCCAGCAATTGCACTACTGGGTATTTACCCTAAAGATACAAATGTAGTGATCTGAAGGAGCGAGCACGTGCTCCCAAGTGTTTATAGCAGCAATGTCCATAATAGCCTAACTATGGAAAAAACCTAGATGTCCACCAACAGATGAATGGATAAAGAAGATGTGGTATAGATACACAACGGAATACTATGCAACCATCAAAAAAGAAATCCTGCCATTTGCAATGACGTGGCTGGAACTAGAGGGTATTATGCTGAGTGAACTAAGTGAATCAGAGAAAGACAATTATCATATGATCTCCCTGATATGAGGAATTTGAGAGGCAACATGGTGGGGTTGGGGGTAGGGAAGGAAAAAATGAAACAAGATGGGACCGGGGAGGAGACAAACTATAAGAGACTCTTAATCTCACAAAACAAATTGAGGGAGTTATGGACATTGGGGAGGGTATGTGCTATGGTGAGTGCTGTGAAGTGTGTAAACCTGGGAATTCACAGACCTGTACCCCTGGGGCTAATAATACATTATATGTTAATAAAAAATAAAAAATTAAAATTCCAAAAAAAAAAATTTGGCCTCTAGAGTCCTCCAAACCTCTCTCCCAGAACTGTACCCTCTGTCTTCAATCATTGGCCTTATGCACCTTAGGCCTTTGCATGTGGAGCCCTTCTGTCCTAACATTTTCTCTCTGCTTTCACCAAAGCCAACTT
Organism: Mustela nivalis; assembly: GCF_964662115.1. NCBI lineage: Eukaryota > Metazoa > Chordata > Mammalia > Carnivora > Mustelidae > Mustela > Mustela nivalis. Next base: position 31,342,663 of record NC_139025.1, on the reverse strand, counting down.
CTACCCATCCTCTCTTTCTGGGATTCAATGTCCCTAGAAGTCCTCGGGAAGGCTCTGTGGAGAGGTGATCTCCCTACATGCTTCCACTGTACCCAGGATCTATCCTCCACTGAAAGGAGTCACTAGCTGATTATTCCTGCGGGAATGAATGTATGTTTATGAGGAAAAGGACCGTTCTGTTTTATTTACCTCTGTACCTGGCAGATGCCTGGCAGAGCAGGCTGTTGTTGAATATTTATTGAATAAATAGCTGATTGAATGAATAAATGAATGTTTTTCTTTTAGAGTCCAATATATGGCTGAGCCTCACCAAACAGTTGAGCCTCTGGGCAAAACAACCAGACTGAGTGAAAAGGAGGTCACCCCTCTCTTCTTACCTGACTTTGGTCACTTTAAAGAAAGGCCAAGATGCGAAACACGTTCCCCCAGATCCAGAATGGGAGCAGAGACTGGACCATGCAGGCCAAGGAACAATGCCCCCCATCACGGCCCCATGGACAATCCCGGCAACTCTGCCCAGAATCTGTACAGGGGTGCCACCTGGCACAGGGACAGGGCAGGGATGGGGCAAGAGCCTCCTCCCTCAGCTTCAGGGTTCCGGCCCAGGAAGGAGCCTGAAGAAGGAAATGTTTTTTTACAGGGTCCGTTTGATAACCCCATTTTCTTTTCTGTGACCAGGAGGCCATACAGAAGAAATGCCAAAGAGGACAGCAGAGGGGCAGGAGCAGAGAAGAGAGCTACCTTGGCCCTTCGAGTTCATTCTCCACCCAGCATTTACTGACTGCCTACTCTATGCCAGGCACAGTGCTAGGCCCTGCAGATACACCATGAATAAACAGCAGTTATGTTCCCTCCCTTCTTGCAGCTTACTGTCTAGAGGTGTGACTAGCATTTATTCCACCACACAAGTAAACTGAATGTGCCTCTTTAAATTATTTCAAAATAACAGGTTCAGGTTATGAGTGTACAAACGTTCTGGCCGGGCCAGAGATGGTATGGAAGGCATCCTTGAGGAAGTAACCAATGACCTAGGAGCTGGAGGGAGACTAGGAGTACATTAGACCAGAAAGGAGTTGGAGTTTAGGGGTGTTGGAAGAACAAGAAAGCATCCCAAGTACAGAAAACCGCATGAGTAGCCTTTCCATCTCCATCAAGTTCAAGAACGACTTCAAGTTCAGTTCTGTAGGCTCCATCTTTTTCTTCTCAACCCAATATCCATATTTTATTTAAAGAAAGGGGCTAGGGAGTGGACACGTGTGGGGGGACCTCAGACAGGAATTGTAGGCAGCGATGAGAAGCTGGGGTGATCAGCCCACACCAAGAAGCTCTGGCAGCCTTGGTCCCCACGTGAGGCACCGCACCGCATGAAAAGGCAGGTTCCTCTCAAAGTTGCGAGCCCGCTAAAAAGAAGGGCCAGCAGGAGGCCGGCGCCCCTGTAGAGTGCACGGATCCCCCATCTCAGGAAGAGCATGGCGCAGAAGCTATATTTGAAAATTGAGGTAAACAAGAGCTCAGCTCCAGTGGATGGGGCACAACAGCTGTGGGAGATTAATCACAGGCGGCTGCAAGTCACCGGGTCGGCAGAGGCCCGGAGGCTTCCCTTTCGGTGCCCCACCGGTAGGCCCGCTGCGTGCCCATCACGTACCCACAACTCCCTCGGCTCGGGGTGTTTCTCGACCACCCGGGAGCTCGGAGTCTCGCTGCCCGCGGCAGCCTGCCTTTCTGAGAACCTGCCCCAATTTCAACCTCTGCCCAGGAGACTGAACCAGCAAACGGGCAGGGTTTTTTAGTCGCCACAAAAGATGAGTGAATGAGTGAGTGAGTGAGTGACGGAGGGAGGGAGGGAGGGAGAAGGAGGAAGGGAAGGAGCAGGGAGAGAGAGGGGGAGAGAGAGAGAGAGGCGGGCAGCAGGCGGGTAAATTTATGGCACTGCATTAAAGGCATTTGTTCTATTTAACCACCGCCCGCCCCCCCGCACTCCCTCCACGGTTAAAAATAAAACTCAGTGAATAAAGACCAAAAACTGCTTCCCACCCCCCTACCCCCCCAGAGCTAATCGCTTTCTTCATCTCTCCCAGTGGCTTGGGTCCTCGGGGCAGGTCCGGCAGGGTCTGCAGAGCAGCGCTAGCCTCCGAAGGAGGGCCTCTGGGTGCGCGTGTGTGTGTGTGTGTGTGTGTGTGCGCGCGCGTGTGTGTGTGTCTCGGGGAGGATGGCGAGAGTGGGTAGTTACCACACCTCCCTTCTCCCCACCTGGCCGCGGCCTGCCCAGACCCCCGCCGTCTGGAGCGCGGGGGACCCGAGCAACCCTCCCTCTCTCCCCGCCCTCTTGGCCGCGGCGGGCCGGTGCGCCGGGGCTGCAGTTCCCGACCCGCCGCCGCGGAGTCCCGAGGTTGGGCGCGCGCGTGCGTGTGTGCACGCGGGCGCGCGCCGCGGGGTAACGCGCTCGGCTCCTAGCCCCCGACCCCGGCGGGCACTCGGAGCCCCGGGAGCGCCGCACCGCCCGGCACCGCCAGCACACCGGCGCCCAGGCACACATGCAGCCGGCCCGCGCCGCAGCGTTCCGTGTCCCCGGGGCGCACCCGCCGCCCGAGAGCACACACACACGCCCCGGCGTCTCGTTCTGCGCCCCCCCCGACCCCCTCAGACACTCTGCCACATGCCCCCCCCAGCTCCGCAGACAAAACGTTCACTTTCCGAGGCACCCTCCCCCCACCTCTTGAGGCACTAAACCCACGGGAAGGCAGCCGGTATGAATGATCTCGGGAAATAACTTAATTAACACCGGCATTCACAAGCGGGAACCCTCCGGAGGGGCGTCCCAAGCCCCCAGCCTCGGCCTCCCTCTGAGGGGGAAGGGCAGGAGGCTCACCCCATTACTCACCGTTTCCTCCCGGTCTCCCGAGCGGAGCGGCCAAGTGAGGGGGAAGAGGAAGGTGCGCGACGCCCCGCCGCCCGGCTGCTCAGCGGCCGCAGCGGCTCATCGCCCCCGCGGGCTGCCCGCCGGCCGCAGCCGCGTCCGGGGCATGTCAGTCGGCCGCCGCCGCCGCCCGCGGGGCTCGTGGGCTCGCAGGCTTCCGGGGTGGGGGAGGTGGGGCGCGGGCTGCGGCCGGGGCAGGGGGCCTAGGGAGGAGCGAGGAGACCCTCCCGAGGACCCCCGGAGGAGCCCGGGCCGGGGCGCGGGCTCGGGGTTGAGCGCGGGGAGGCCCGGAGTCCCGGCCGCCGGCAGCGGGGGGATCCCTGCCGGGAGGGGCAGGAAGGCGGGCGGCCCGGCGCGCCCTGGCGGCTCGGAGGGACCCCGGCTCGCGGCCGCGTCGCCGGGGCTTTCCCGGGGCTGGGCGCGCGCCGACTCTCCGCCTGGCACGCCGTCACCGCGGGGGACGTGTCGGCCTCGCGGCGCGGAGGGGACGCGCGGAGGGGCTGGTTTCTGGGCGAGCCGCGAGCTTTGCCCATTAAGCTGCAGCAAGAAGCCAAATCAAAAAGCCAATCTCCAAGCCTCCCAACCGAACGTCACCCTATCAGCTGGGAGCCAGGGAGCCGCACCGAATGACAAGCCGCGCATATTTATCCTCGCGCGCCGAGGGGGGATTTTCAGATACCGTCCCGAGCAGCCGCGGGGAAGCAGACCTGCGCCTCGCGGCCCCCCCGGGCCCTGGGGGACCCAATGAGGGCGGGAGCCCTCGCCCGCGGCCACTCACCCACCCACCCACCCACCCAACGGCCGGAGCCCGGCGCCCGGCTCCTCGCGGCCGGCGGCGGTCCCGAGACGGCGGCGCGTCCTGACCTGGATTCCGCGGAGTCCGGGTCTCCGGTCGGCGGGCGGGGAGGGCGGCCGGGCGGGCGCGCAGCACCGGCTTTCCCCTTGTCCTCAGGAGACGCCGCCTGCAATTCCGAAATTAAGTCTCCACCAACACATCTGTGGTTTTTAAATATAGCAGGGGACGATTACCCAGGCAGGGTCCACCCAGGCCTAAGGGAGGAGTTGAGGGGGATGGAGGTTGGCAGGGGAGGGAAAATAAAACTCCCTTTTTCCCCTCTTTTTTTCTTCTGTTCTTGGTGCAGAACTCAGTCTGTCATTTTCTCAACCCAAATCAAACAACAGCTTGCGAGAGACGCTTGGGTGAGTGCTGGTATGTTGGCTTTTGGGTTTTTAAGGCTAAAAATAAGAGGGGGCTGCCTCTCAAATTGCTGCTTACTCTGGGCCTGGAGCCTGGAGGAGAGATGGTCTTTTGATGCAGCAGCAGAACTAGGGATTGGGGCTTGGCTCAGACAAAGTGTACACACGTAGCCTGAAATCAGATGCCTGTAATTTCTTCTATATTTGTCAGGCGTGGTCCTGGAGGCATGAGGGGTGGGCAGCCCCCCCCCCCCAAAATGAGGTTTCTTCTAGTTTATCGATGGCATTAGGCGATCTAAAAGGATTGGGGTGGCTGGCGGGCTGGCCCTTTGTAGAGCCACCGCTATGAATTCTGGGGCAGAATCCCAAGGGTGGGAAGTTGTTCCTCTGCTGCCTGAGGCCGGTCTGGAGGGCCAACAAGGAAGAAAAATGCTTAGCATGTATCAGCTCCTCCTTAGGATGGGCAGCCTTGCTAATGAACTTGACTGTTTTATTTTATAAAACTACATGAGGTAGGAACAACGACCAACTCCACATTTCTGTTGAGAAAACCGAGTCTCAGAGAGGCTAAGAACCATCTCAAGGCCACAAGCAGCAGAGCTAAGGATGGGAAGAAGGTGGAACCAACTGGAGTTTTGCTGATCATCACAACGATGTGTGATGATCCCCGGGGGACTGTTCTGGAGCAAGGTTTGGTGGGAATGGACAAGTGAGCATAGGAGTTAGAAAACATGTGAGCCTGGGGTGACGTGAGTTCTTTCTTGATCCCTTGACTCACTACTCCTTCAGCAAATCATGTGGTGGTTTTCATCCTGAGTTCGAGTCCTGGGTGTGCTCCTAACTGAGCCTGGTGATCTCAGACCCCAGAACTTTCATGGCTCTTGAGTTCAGTTAATGTTAAGGCCAAAACACTGACTCTGTAAGACTTCAGTTACTTCAAAAGTTTGGGATTTTAGGATATGTCATTGGTGCGATCTTCCTTGTATTTGTTTCCACGGAGATCCACAATGCTGACTGGTCTGCAGTGAAGACCAAGGCATGGCTGGTGGGTGTGTAAATTGGTATTGCTTTTAGGAAGGGCACCTTTGAAAGATATATCAAATTCCTTAAAAAATATGAACCTCTTTGACTCAGTAATTTTATTCATTGAAATTTACTCTATGGCAATAGTTAAGAATGTGCTCAAATACTTAGTTACAAGGATATCCATGATAGTGTTTATAACAGCAAAAAAATGGAAACATTTTGGAGCACCTGGTTGACTTGGTGGGTTAAAGCTTCTGCCTTCTTCTCAGGTCATGATCCCAGGGTCCTGGGATCAAGCCCCACATGTCGGGGGAGGGTGTCTCTGCTCAGCAGGGAGCCTGCTTCCCTCTCTTTCTCTCTCTCTGCCTACCTCTCTGCCTGCTTGTGATCTCTGCTGTCAAATAAATAAAATATTTTTTTTTTAATGGAAACATCTTAATTTTCAAACAGAATTGTTTGTGCAGGTTGTGTTACATGACATAATGGTACATTCTACCATTATGAAAATGCCAGTGCAGCATTTCATGTATTAACATGGAAAGGTCTGCATGATATGTTACTGAGAGAGAAAAAGGAAATGGAACATAGAATGTGACACTGTGTGTGTGTGTGTGTGTGTGTGTGCCGCCCTACTAGCATAAAAACACCAAAATGGTAGTAGTTGTTATCTTTGGGTGGTGGGATTCTTAGTGATTTATTTTTCTATTAAAATCAACTTTATTGGGGCACCTGGGTGGTTCAGTGGGTCAAGCCTCTGCCTTCAGCTCAGGTCATGGTCTCAGGGTCCTGGGATCGAGGCCCGAATTGGTCTCTCTGCTCAGCGGAGAGCCTGCTTCCCCCTCTCTCTCTGCCTGTCTCTCTGCCTACTTGTGATCTCTCTCTCTCCATCAAACAAATAAATAAAATCAACTTTATTGAGGTATAATTTGCATACAACAAAATTACCTGTTTTAAGTGTACAGGTTGATGGGTTTTGATAGCAGTACACACAAGCATAACAACCACAATCAAGATACAGAACATTTACATCTCCCCCCAAAGGTTCCTAGCCCCTTTGCAGTTATCCCTCCTCCCCTCAAGCAACCACTGATCTGCTTCCTGCCACTGTAGATTGGTTTTGCTTTTTCTAGAACTTTCTTTTTTGTGTCTATTTATGGCTCTTGATATTTCTTCAAAGAACCTTTCCCATTCGCTAAAACAGCAGCAGTGACCATACACACAGAACTGGTCTTATCCTCTTTCTAGAACTACCAGAAACTGACGGGAGCTTCATCTTCTTTTCACCTGTAGCAGGTGTGGCTGGGCAGGAAGGTGGGAGGCGAGGGGAGCAGCTCAGCTCGTTTAACCATTGCTGAGGGCAGAGTGACTCATGGGGGTTATCTGACTTCCAGGTAGACTGAAATCACCAAGCCCAGTTCTGCATTCTGGGTCTCTGTGTCCTCACCTATAGCATGGAAGAAAAATTAATAACAACAGTAACATCCACTCGTGGGGTCGGCGTGAGGATTCCGTGAGATTCCAGTTTCTGATATAGAGTAATTCTCAAATGCACGTCAGTTCGCTCTTTCTCCCCCTTGCCCTGCTTTCCTCCCACTGTATGCTCTACAACCACCTGTCTCCTCTGAACATGGGGCAGAGTCCCACTTTATCCCCCTCTCTACGACCTGCATACAGGGTTATAAATAACTACGGTAATTCTGAGGACAGTCTGCCTTCAGTTTCTGCCGTTGTTTATTCCCTAATTTCTGGCTGTGGTCGGACGCGAGGAGATCTTCACAGGAGAGACAGCAAACAGGCTACTTGTTGTCAGCAGCAGAACAAGAGCCACAGACTTCGTTTTCAAAATCAGGAGGAGACAGAGGCCAGAGAAGTAGGGGGATTCAACCCAGTCAGAGCTCACACAGCAAGTCCATTATGGGCTGCATGGGGACCCCCTTCCCCCCAAATGCGTAGGTTGAACTGGTAGCTTCCTGTGCTTCAGCATGTGAGGGCCAAGAGATAATTAAGTTAGATGAGGTCATCAGAGTGGGCCCTAATCAAATGACTGGTGTTCTTATAAGAAAAGGACGGGAGCACAGATAGGCAGTGGGAAGACCATGTGAAGACACACCAGGGAGGCAGCCATCTGCAAGCCGAGGACAGAGGCTGCAGAAGATCTCAAACTTTCTGACACCTCGATCTTGGACTTCTCACCTGCAGCCTGTGAGGAAATGAATTTCCACTGCTTGAGCCACTCCGTCTGTGGTATTTTGCGATGGCGGCCAGAGCAGACTCATACAGAATCCGGGTCTTCTGGCTGATTCCTGGCAAGGCTGGCTCTCTTCCAACTTCAAGGAGTTCCTTCAGGTTATTTGGTACCTTAAAACAACCCGGATTTGGGAATTCATTTGGATAAAAATGAATGAACGAAATACATGGGGCTGGGGAGAAAAAATAAAGCAGAGGAAAAGGTAAGGGCTGCCAAGGGAGGGAGAGGAGATCATTTGGCTTTTTAATTGGAAAGATTGGGGAGTTTGTCTTGGAAGCTTCAATGACAAAGAGTCAGTAGAGTGAGAACTCAAAGGAGAAGGGGGAGGGAGCCATGATGATGCTTAAAGGAAGAAGGTTCCAGAACAGGAAACTCTGAGATTCATAAGCAGGAGTATGTCAGACCTGTTCACGAAAAACTGTTATTTATTCCTCACGTCCACATTGGGAGCTGCATAGCATCCTTTTATCTAGAGAAGAAGAAACTTCAAGTGGGAGAAGTCACCCCCATGAGGTCACCCAGACAAGAGCAGGTAATGAATGCCCTTCTTTCTCCAGAGGCTGGCAGCACAATGGGGCAGATGGGGTGAATATTGAGAACCTGCCCTGTGGTTTCTTCTTCCTTAGGCCCCACTACTTGCCATTATGCGCCAAAAGCTCCTCAAGTCTGTACCTCTCCAGACGTGGGGCCTCAGGCACCTCACTGAGACCAGCCCTGTCTGCCTTTGCTGCCTTTAGCTCTGCTTGTCACAGACACCACTGTGCCCAGGTGCTGGCCTTCCATGGTACTGGGACTATAAAATCTGAGAGCAGTTGAGGAGAGGCAGAAGCAGACATCACGTTGAACTTAAATAAAATCTGGAGCAGCTATGTAGGAGAGAGAGAAGTTTCACACGGAATGTTTGGTAATGGGAGAGTTTAGGAAGACAGAATTCTTTTTTCCTTAAGATTTATTTATTTATTTAGAAAGAGAGAGAGAGAGAGAGAGAGAGAGAATCTCAAGCAGGCTCCGAGCTGAGCATTGAGCCTGACGTGGGGCTCCATCCCAGGACTCTGAGATCATGACTTGAGCCGAAACCGGGTCAGATGCTTAACCGACTGAGCCACCCAGGCGCCCATATAATTCTTAACTCTCTTATAACCTGTATTTCCAACATTTTTCACTTAATTATTTTTCTGTTGTTTCCTTTATTAAAAGTGTCTGTTGAAGGAGAACACACATACGGACAAGTGTACAAGTCATAAGTCCAAGCTCAAAGAATTTTCATGAAGTGATTGTATTTCATTGAATCATTACCCAGAACGATAAATATTACAAGTGTCCCAGGTACCCCTCAGGTACCACACCCAATGATGCATCCTTTTTGTCTTCAAAGGTACCTGCTCTCCTGACTTCCGAACCGTTACATGAATTTTATGTGATTTCTGAACTTTATATAAGTGGAAACACAAAATGTACTATTGGGTCTGCTCACAGGGGTCTGTAAGGTTTATCCAAAGTGTGTGTAGCAGCAGTTTGTTGCTTTTCTTTGCTGTGGTATTTCCATTGGGTGAATATGCCCCCAATTTAATTTAATTTTTATTCTGCTCATGATGGCTTTCTTTTGTTTTGTTTTTATTATTTTGAATAATGCTGCTAGGAGCATTTGTATGCATACGTTTTGGTTTACATATGTACTTGCTTCTCTTGGGTCTATGTCTCAAAATGGACTTGCTGGCTCATGAGGCGGGTGAATATGCAGCTTTAATGGATAATGATAGTTTTCAGTTGATGGTAAGATTGCACCTTCCCCTCCCCAGCATTGCTGCATTAGGTCATTGGCAGTGCTGAGTTTTATCAATCCATTTAATTTTAGCCATTCTGGTGAGTATATACTTAATCGTGGCTTTCATTTACATTTTCCTAGTGACTAGGAAGTCGGAATTTTTTCCTATATATATTCCCCTTTGGATAGTCTCTTTTGTTAAGTGTCTGATCAAGTCTGTTGCTTATTTTTCTAGAGCGTTGTCTGTCTTTTTCTTATTGACCTTGTGAGGGTTCTTTACATATTCTGGATACAAGTCCTCTGTCATTACATGTGTTGCAACTATTTCCTCCCAGCCTGTGGCTTGCCTTTTCATTCTCTTAATTGTGTTTTTAGATGAATAATTTTTTTATAGTTTTAATGTAGCACATTTATCATTTTTTCTTTACCCTACATGTTCTATGAGACTTTCAAGGCCTTTAAGATATTTTTCTGTTATCTTCTAGAATTCTTATTTTTTATGTTTCAAATTTAGATCTATAATTCCAAAATTTTATTTTTTTCATGTTTTTATTTGAGTATAATTGGCATACAATGTTACATCAGTTTCAGGTGTACAACAACATAGTGATTCAACTACTCTGTATGTTGTGCTCTGTCCACCATTAGGGTAACAACCATCTGTCACCATACAAGGCTATTACATTATCATTGACTATATTCTCTATGCTGTGTCTTTTATTCCCATGACTTCTTCCATAGCTGGAAGTTTGGATCTCCCATTCTTCTTCACTCATTTTTGCCTACATCGCCCCCTCACCACTGCCCTTCTCTCGACCAACCACCGGCTTGTTCTCTGTAGCTATAGGTCTATAGAATTACTTTTTTAAAATGTAATGTGAAGAAGGGGTGAAATTTCTTTCTTTTCCCATATGGACATACAGCTGACCCAGTACAATTTGCTGAAAAGAGATCATTTCACCTGCAGCACTACCTTTTGATACAAACCAAGTATTTGTGTTTGTATGGGTCTGTTTATGGACTTTCTAGTTGGTTTTATTTGCTTATTTTTCTCTTCTTTTATTCACATATGTCTTATTGTTGTAGCTTATAAGAAATCTTGACATTTGGTAGAGTGAGTGTTTTTGCTTTGTTCTTTTCATGAATATCTTGGTTATTCTTGATCCTTTGCAATTACATATAAATTTTAGAATCAGTTTATCCGTTTTCAAAAAAAAAAAATGCCTGCTAGAATGTCAAGATGGCCCTGAATCTATAGATCAATTTAAAGAGAATGGACATCTTTATAATATTGAGTCTTTTGCATGAACATGGACTATCTACTTATTCAGATCATCTTTAAATTTTCCCAGTAATGTTCTAAAATTTTCAGTGTATAGGTCTCACACATATTTCTTTTGATTTATTCCTAAGTATTTAGATTTTGTGATACCAAGTGGTATTGTTTTCTTTATGGTGTTAAACAAAAATCTGTTGTAAAACAAAATTTTATGTTAAATTGTTTTTATAGTAAATAAAACACTACTGATTTTTGTGTACTTACTTTGCATACAATGACAGTGCTAAAATTTTTAGTTCTCACAGTTGTAGATTTTGCCTTTTTATTCATTTTCCTTATACATAATCATGTTTACAGATTTCTTCCTTTCAAATCTTTCATTTCTGCACTGGTTAGGATATCAAACACAATGGAAAATAGCAGTGGATATGATGGGACTCTCTCTAGTTTTTTTCTTCATCTTAATGGAAATGGTTTCAGTATTTTCCCATTAAATATGAAGTTTACTGTAGGTTCTTCGTAGAAAATCTTTATGATATTAAGGAAGTTCCCTTCAATTCCTAGTTTCTTAAAGTTTTTTTTTTGGAAAAAATCATAAACTTGCATTGAAAGTTATCTAATCTTTTCTTTGTATCTACTGAGATGATTGTATGAAAATTTTCCTTGCTCTGTTAAAGTGATAAACTATATGGACTCATTTTCTTTCTTTCTTTTTTTTTAAGATTTTATTTATTTATTTATTTATAAAGATTTTTATTTATTTATTTGAGAAACTGAGAGAAAAGCGTGAGAGGGAAGAGGGTCAGAGGGAGAAGCAGACTCCCCACTGAGCCGGAAACCTGAACTGAGACATGACCCTGGAACTCCGTGGGACCATGACCTGAGCCAAAGGCAATTGCTTAACCAGCGGAGCCACTCAGACGCTCATTTATTCATTTTTCTTGAGAGAGAGGGAGGGAGAGAGAGAGAGCATGTGTGTGCCCATGCAGGTCGGGGGGAGGGACAGAGGGAGAGGGAGAAAGAGAACCCAGAGAGCATCAAGCAGACTCCACATGGAGCCTGACACAGGGCTGGATCCCTTGACCCTGAGACCATGGCCTGAACTGAAATCATGAGTCATAAATGCTTAACTGACTGAGCCACCCAGGTGCCCCTATGGACTCATTTCCTAATGTTAAACCAGCTTCACGTATCTGAAATAGAGGTATTTGATCGTGATGTACTTATCTTTTTATATGTATTATTAGATTTGCTTTGCTTACAATTTGTCAAGGATTTCTGTATCTATATTCGCAGTAGAGATATTGGTCTGCAATTTTCTGTTCTTGTAATGTCCTTATCTAATGTTTTTCACAAATTTGTTTTTTCATGGAACCATATAGAAGCATATACTTGGTCATTTGGATCCCTCTTCATCCAGGTTCCTTGGTCTCAATTCCGTGTTCACAGCTTCTCTCTTCCCTTCCGGTTCACCATGACCTTGAGAATACTCAAAGGGATAGAAGAACTTTGTTCATCTTCTAAGCAAGAGAACAGGTCTCTTGAAGAGGAGCCCCTGATTTTCATGCCTTTGAAGTTTCTCCCGAGGGCTGTGTTCATCCATCCCTAATGGGCCTCCCTAAATGTCTATGGGAAGCATCAGCCATGTGGAAAGGGCTGCTCCTGGACACTGTTTCTGCCAGGGACAGGTGGATGACAGCTGACATGGAATAAAAAGAATAGCATGTCAGTATTAAAGATTCTCTTTGCCCTCTCCCCTAGACAGTTACACCTTCTTTTCTAGCCATGGGTTACCATAATTTCCTGGATATTTAGCGATGTTCTTAAGAAGCTATAAACAACCTCATCCAATATCCAGCAACACATTCTTTTACCTCTTACATAATTTCTTCATCTGTTTATGAAGGTTTTATTACTGGGCTGTGAGTCATTGGAGAGAAAATATTTCCGTGGTGGAATAAGCAGGCTCGATTGCTGATTGACTAACAGATGATGGAGAAGGGGTGTCTAAGTCGATTTCCAAGGGTCTGGCCTGAGAAACTCGATGGAGGGCAGCACTGGCTTAGGAAATATGAAAGGGAAAACATGTTTGGAGAACAAGGAGGAAAGTGTGGTTTTGCCCCTCATGAACCCGTGGGATGTTCAAAAAGGAAATCTCAGAGGCAATGAGACAGATCTGAAGCTTCAGAGGCAGAGCTGGTGGAGGGACTCAGATTTGGGAGCAGGTAGGTGATCGTGGAGGCCACGGGAACGGATGAGAACACCCAGGTGCTACTATGTGTAGCACTAGTCACACGCTCTTCTACTCCTTTTTAAAGGATTATCCTAGAGCAGGAGTTAGCAATCTATGGCCTGTGGGCCAAATCAGGCCTGTGGCCTGTCTTGCAAATATAAGTTTATTGGAACGCATGCCTGTTTGTTTATGGACGGTCAGTGAGGGCTCTGCTCGAGGACAGAGGGGCAGAGTGGTGGCCACAGGTAAGGCGGGGAAATAGTTACCACTCAGCCTTTTACAGAAGCGCTAATCCCTGACCTAGAGGTTACAAGAGGTACCCATGCTTTATTAAATTCAATATCAGTAAGGCAGTTAAGTCCGTCTGTTGTCAGTTCATTGCTGCTCTTTCACAGCTAATGGATATGCTTGTTCTGTTGATCCTAAATTTGTCTTGGCCTTTGGTTCTTATCAGGGTTATTATGATGGGCCTAGGTATTGCCTTCATTAAATTTATCTTATTTGGATTTTGTAGAAATTCTTTTTTTTTTAAATAGTATGTCAGTATTAAAGCATTCTCTTTGCCCTCTCCCCCTAGACACTTATACCTTCTTTTCTTATCATAAGTTACAATAATAGGGGCGAAATGCATGGAGCCCAATGTGGGGCTTGAACTCACCACACTGAGATCAAGACCTGACTGAGATCAAGAGTCAGATGCTTAACCAGTTAAGCCACACGGGAGCCCATTATAGAAGTTCTTGAACATGTCACTTAATGTCCTTAAATGATCTTGGAAATATAGTAATTATACTTTTGAATAATATTTCTGCCCTGTTGTCTGTCTCCCCTTCTTTTGGAACCCCAATTACAGGGATGTTCAATTGTGTTAATATGCCCTGCATTTCATTTACGCCCTTGTCTGGATTTTCTCTTCCTTTTCATGTCTATGTTTTAGCATAGGTATTTTATACTGACCTATCTTTCAGTTCCCTCATTTCCATCTGCTCATTTTTTAGTAGATTCCAAGTTTTTGCTGGAAATTGCTCTCTTATTATCTATTGATCACAGCTCTCTTACAGTCTGGATGTGGCACCTCCAAAATCTAGCCCTCCTGTAGGTCTGTTTCTAGATCTTGTTCTCTTTCCTCCCTCCCGCTTCCCCCCTCCTTCTCTCTCCTCCCTCTCCTCCCTTCCCTCTTGTTTTTCTTATTTCTGGGAATGCCTGCTGTTTTGTTGTTTGTTGGGGCTGAATACTAACATTAGGTATGAAGAGTCCTACACATTTTGAGTGTACAATACGGGTCTTTGGGTAATATTAGCTTTTTTTAGAGAGGACTTACTTTTCTTTGGGGTAGGCTTTTAGGATAGAGATGAATTATCTTAATTTTGTCTGAAATTAAACTGTCATGTGAGTTTATTTGAGACTGCTCCACGCTGTTGCAAGCAGTGGTCGATTTCTGGTCACCTCTGTTTCCCAAGGCTCACCTCCGTGGTGAGCCACAATTCCAATTCCTTTGTCTCCACGTAGATGAGACTGCTCAGAATTCTACTTAATATCTCCATCTTTTAGTTGCTATGTCCTGCCTAGCTTTCCAGTGGACCAGAGTTTATGGGTCTGCAGGTGCTTTGAAGAAGAATGCACTAGAGACTTCCAGCTCACGTCTCAATGCCTTCCTTTCCTCTGGTTTTTAGTGGTTCGGGTCCTTACTGCCTTGGTAGCTCTGTTATCATCAAACCATAGCTGAAAGTGCAGGTCACTTAGTTGTTTTTTTAAACACAAAAGAAATATATGTTTGCGCTATCAAATTAAATAATACAGACATATACCAGGAACAGTTTAATAAACCCCCATTCCCAATCTGTCTCCTTTATTGAAGTAACCAATGTTAAGGTCTGCTGAGTATCCTTCCATTTTTTTTTTTTTTTTATACTCCCATATACCAATATAGTGGTTGCCAAAGACAATTAGCTTGGGTTTTTTAAAAATTGTATCACGCATACACGATTTTGCAATTTGCTTTTTACCAAGAACTGCATCAGTGCTTTAAAAAATGTACATAAGTGCATAATATTCCATCCTATATATATGTCCTATTTATTAAATTGTTCTCCTGTTGCTAGAGATTCAAATGGTTTCTATTTGTTCTAACCACATAAATACATTGCTAATTTCTCAATTTTTGCCAGTCTACTAGGTGAAATATGTATTTGATTTTACTCCAAGATATTTAGAGGATTTTAAGAATGTTTATTGGCCATGTGCATATACTCCTTTGAAAATTCTTGTGTCTATCCTTTGCCGTTTTTCCTACCGTTATCAAATTTGTAAGACTACTCAATATAACTCATGATATAAAACCCTCATTCGTCGCATATGTTGCAAATATTTTCCCAAAGCCTGTTTGCCTTTTAAAATGTTATTTATGGTATCTTTTCTGATCTGAAAGTTTTAATTTTTACATGCATAAAATGACCATGTTTTTGTTATGACTTCTAGACCTTGTTTTAAGACTTCCCCACGTGAAGCTTAAACAAATGTTTTCCTAAAGTTGATTTCCTAAAATTTTACATTCTACATTTAGGTTTTTAATTTGTCTAGAACTTTTTTTGTACATGGTATGCTTTATGAGTCTAACCTGTTTGCCTTCAAATGCCAATTCTGTAACTTATCAAATAAACTACCCTTTTCCACTTGGTCAAATATTAAGACTGGTAACTACTGGAACCAATTTTGGATTCTGTTTTATTGATCCGTCCATTATTGTGCCAAGCCCATCATTTTTTTTACTTATTTATCTATGTTAAATAAACCATCTTTTAGAGCAATTTTAAGTTCATAGCCACACTGGGAATAAAGTACAGAGAGTTCCCATAAACGCTCTGTCCCTATACTTTGTATTTTTTATTACATTAGATATAAAGCAAATTATTTTATCACCCATCCATCTTTCTGTTAGAATTTACTTGCGTACTCTCATCTATTCCTCCACTGATTTTTAAAATCATCATATATAATCATATAAACGAGGATTCTGGATGACATTTCATTAAATATGTAAATTAATTTGGGAAGGGCAGGCACTGTTATGACATTCTAGCATTCTTAATTTTTAAAATTTGTTAAAGATTTATTTATTTATTTATTTGAGAGAGTGTGCGAGACCTTGCAACCATGGGTGGGGAGAGGGGCAGAGGAAGAGGGAGAAGGAGAGAAGCAGACTCCTCACTGAGCCAGGAGCTGGATGAGATTAAGGAAGGCTCAATCACACAACCCTGAGATCATGACCCCAGCAGAAATCAAGAAAATTAAGAATCAATTACTTAACCAATTGAGCTACCCAGATGACCCTCTATCATTCTTAGTCAGTTGTTACTACACTTAGGCTTTTTTCACATTTTAATAAGGATTCATAGTTAGTTCTTTAGGTCTTTTGCCTTTCTTGTGCATTTTACTTCTAGGCATTTTACAGTTTGATTTTTTTATTAAAAAGTGGGATTTCCTCCCTCCTGACAAATTTCTGTTGATTAAAAGTAAAACTACTTATTTTTGTACTTTAATTTTGTGTCCAGTTACCTTATTCAATTCTTTTCTTTTTTGGGGGGCGGGGAAGACAGTGTGTGCTAGTTTGGGGGGAAGAGGGAGAGGGAAAGAGGGACTCTCAAGTGGGGCTCCGTCTCATGATCCTGAAATCATGACCTCAGCAGAAATCAAGAGTCAGATCTTTAACTGAGTCACCCAGGCACCCCACCTTATTCCATTATTTTAATAACAACAAGAACTACCAATGGGCCAGGCATTATTCTGTTTTTTTATGTATATTAACTCACTTAATCAATATTTCTAAAAGCTAGATACTATTGTATCAGTTTTACAGATGATGAAACTGAGACGTAAGGTAGAATTTTTTAGTCTTTCTAGGAAAACAATATTCTAATCCTAAAAGGAAAATTTTACTATTTACCAATATTTAAAGTAATTGTTTTATTTTATTTCCTTATCATATTGGCTAAATCTTATAAAACAATGTGGAATCACAGAAGAAATAATAGGCATTTTTCCTTCTTCCTGATTTTAATAGAACTGATATGAACAGAAATTATAGGTAAACCCAAATGTACACTGGTAATTTGATAAAGAATTATGTGTGCAAATAATGATATAATAATAATAATAATGGAATAAAATTTAAAAAAAATAAAAGGATTTATATGTGCAAGTAAGAAACCCTTGGTCAATCCCACACCCTCTTAGGATTTTTTCCCTCCATTGAATACCCACCCAACAGCAGTTTAAGCCATAAGAAGTCCAAAAGAAAGTGATCTCGGGGTAATTTAGCAGCTCATTATGAGTCATTAAAAATGGGAGAACTTCCTGAAATTTCTGTTCAACTGTCCCTGGCATGTTTGACTTTTCCCATGATGTTTGTAACTTAAGGATCATAAGATGGTAGTCAAAGGTCCACAGCTGGTAAGAGGGTTAAATTCAGGACTACCTGTTCCATTCTGTTAGGGGAGAAAAAGCTGTCACATTGCGAAACTGAGCGTCAGGGTTGCACTGGGTTTCACGAGAGCTCCTGTAGCCAGAAGGTGGCCATTGTGTGCTTTTCTGGATCACTGCCTTTGGACATTAGTTATGTCTCTGAGGTTCAGAGGCTAAGTTCAGATGGAGAAGAACATGTTTCTGTTATGATAAAGAGTGAAAGGGAAGGAAATCCTCCCATTTGCCACAACGTAGATGAACCTGGAGGGCATTACGCTAAGTGAAATAAGCCAGACACAAGGGCAAATACTGTATGACCTCACTAATAGGTAGAATCTAAAAAAGTGGACCTCCGGGAGCCTGGAGTAGAATGGAGGCTGCTGGGAGCCGGTACAACCTCAGTTATAAGAAGAGTAAGTTCTGGGGATCTGATGTCCAGCACAGTGACTACAGTAAGTAACACTGTATTGGATGCTTCTTGAAATTTGCTGAGAGTAGATCCTAAGTGTTCTCACCACTGGAAAACATATACATACATTGAGTCATCACACTGCACACCTTAAAATCATATTGTACAAAGTAAATATATACAATTTCTATTTGTCGATTCTACTTCAATAAAGCTGCCCCCCCTCCAGATTTTTTTTCTTGTTTTTTATTTTTTTGACGAAAAGAGCACAGTTGAGACTCCCAGAAACAGGCTGAGGCTCTCAGGCGACTCCCCCGAGGACAGACTGAAGGCAAGAACCAGACAGAAAGCGGCAGCGGCGAGGTGAGCTGGCCGCGCGCTGCCGGGCGGTGACGCCGGTGACGGGCCGGGGTGGCCAGAGCGAAAGGCAGTCACCGGGGACCTGAGTGAGCGGCGGTCCAGCTGCCACGACAGCAGCTTCACAGGTGAGGGGAGGGCGAGGATCTGTCTGGCCCCTGATGGCGCGATTTATTTACTGAAAGTCACGGACACGCGGCGGCGTTCCAGGCGGAGACCCGCGGAGACCCGCAAGGTTCTCCTCCAGGCGGACGTGGGTCAGAGCCCACGGTGGGGGGTGGGGTGTCCATCAACAAGCAAACTCTGCCGCCTTCTTGTCAAACTTCAGATGAACCTAAGTGGTGTGACGAGAGCTCGAGCTGGAGAGGGGCCGTGGCTGTGGCCGTGGCGGTGGGCTCCTGAGGGTGTGGGGTGAAGGGTGCACCCAGAAGAGCAGCGACTTCCAAGGCGTGGCGGGCCGACCTGGCGTGGGCTGGAGCACAGGAGGGGTCATCCGGGTCCCCGGAGTCACCAGCCTGGAGTCCCCCCGGGGGCCGCAGGCTTGATCTCGGCTTCTCTAAATCCTTCCTGCCTGAGACACCAGGTCCTCCTTCCCCGGGGGCGAGCCGTCCTCTCCTTCTGCCGGGGCGCCCTTGCCCACCTGCCAGGTGCTTAGCCTACCGCATGGTTGTCTGCCTACGGTTGGGAAGTCAACAGAGCTAAAAATAGCAGAGCCTAGGATGGAGCACAGTGATGAATCTGCTAAATTCTGCCGAGACCAGGAGCGGCAGGGAGACGGGAGAGGTCCAGGGCGCCCCGGGGCAGTCTCTTCCCTGAGAAACCATCACAAGACTTCTGGTCTGGATCTGTGGATTATTCTGCCTTTGTGCTTCTTTATGGGAAGAAAGCAACTCCTGCCCGGTTTGCTCCTTCTCAGGATGGCAACTGCACCAGGTGTTGTTACAGCGTCTTCCTCGGTGATGCTGATGAAAAAGAGAGAGAGAAGAAAAACAATGATATTTACCTAATTATGGGGAACACTATTTGTGGTTGGGAAATTACACATGCAGGAAGATATGAGGAAAATCACTCAAATATCACCACCTAGAGATAACTATTATTAAGGCTTTTAGTTTTCTATAACTATAGTTAATAATATATTTGGGTCTACCTGAGGTCATTTGGGAGCTACAGTTTTGTATCCTAATTTCAAATTTAGCATTAGTTAGCAATCACTTTCCCACCGACAGTACCTTCTGTAGGTCCCCAGACTGGGGTCTAGGCTCCGGCCATACCAAGGGAAATAAGGCAGCCAGAGGCTGGGGTGGGCAAATGCCAAAATTGTGTCCCATGGGGTTGTTTTCTGAGGTAAACAGCCGTGGTGTTACAACCTTGGTAGTTTCCTGGCTTTCTTCCCCAGTTCATAAGACGATGTCGCTGGAAGAAGACAGGAGAGACTCAGAGACTCGGAGACCAGCTTTTAGAGCAGAGGATTTTCTTTGGTGGGGAGCTGTCAGACTTGTGCAATGCGTGATGCATTGCTGAGGAACATGCACACACACCCCCACACAAATGGCATTTAAAAAAATTTCTGACCACCCATATCGCGGCACACATCCTGATTTTTGCCCTCAAGACTGGGCCTTTCTAACCAGGGAAGCTGGCCGATTCATAGTCATGCGAGGTGAGGAGAGCTGTCTTCAGCGCGGACCCTGTCAGAGGGAAACTGTTCTCTGCCTGACTTGGAGCTGAAGACTTCGGCTGCCTTCTTCTTTTAGTCCCTCTTAATGGTATTCGTAATGAGTTCAGCCAATGGAACATTTTAATCAGCTTCTGTATTCTTACAATTTGGGTGTCTTTGTTATCTTTGTCATTCTTACTGTGGCAAGGCTAAAGCAGGAGCCAAACATAAACCCAGCCCACTTCTTGACGGGCCCTAGTCATAGCATGTGTGTGACTTTATTGTCCTTTCTTACTTATCTGAGCGCGGAGGGTCTCGTGAAGAACCATTATCACACAAGGAGCAGGCACTGTCAGCTGCCTGCCCAACAGTCATTTCCTCCTTCTTCAGCGTTGACCACAGTAAGAAGGAAAGAGCAAAAAAAAAAACCCAAAAAACAAAAAGACAAACAAAAACAAACAAAAGAAAACACTGTAAAGGTAGGAATAAAAAGGCTGAATAAATACAACTTGGGACTGGTCGAAGTCAATCGTGGGAATCTTGAACCCCTTTGCGAGGGGTTCAATCTTGGTCTCACTATTCAGCCTGCCTTGCTGTTTGAGACAGCCACGAGATTCAGTTCCCATGATGGGCACAGGAAGAAATCTGGAAAATACCTCCTTCTTGGAGAATAAGAAGGGTGTTTTTCCCTTGCCCCCTTTTTCTCATCTTTGAATGTCGTATGAAGACCTAGTGCCTACAGCTGTGGCAGCCTAGCCATCTGGTGACAGTGAGGTGACAGCACGAGGGTGAAAAGCCCCAGGCTCAAGATGCTGATGTTGAAGTGTGAAAAGGAACTAGATCCTGGATGACATTTTTGAGTTACCAGTCAACCCCAGAATTGCCCACTTTGGGAATCTTTCCTAAAAAGTACGAAGATTTCTCATGGTTTAAGGCACTCTTTTTTGGAGGTGAACCTATCCTAATTGATACATGCCAAGGATGGCCAGTGCGTGAGAGGCTCAACTTTTCTGAAAGGCAGTGTCAATATTGTAGTAACTGCTAAATTACATACCACAAATTCAGTGTCAGGAGTTGACCAGTTGGGTGAATAAGATGCATTTTTCTTTCAACTGGTGGAAGCTGATCCTTCCAAAAGATGGACAGATTAAGATGAGGGAGTGAGCAAAAAGAATCATCCGGAATCTGTATCCCATAATCCTTGAGCACAGTTATCATGGCATACTTTTTTATACACATTTTTAAAAGATTTTATTTTTATTTGACAGAGGCAGAGAGAGGGAGACAGCACATGCAAAGGGAGTGTAAGGCAGAAGGAGAGGGAAAAGCAGACTCCCTGCTGAGCCAGGCAGCCTGATGCCAGACTTGATCCCAGGACCCCAGGATCATGACCTAAGCCGAAGGCAGATGCCCAACTGACTGAGCCACCCAGGTGCCCCACTCTTTTTCTTAAAGATTTTATTCAGTTTGAGAGAGAGAGAGAAAGAGAGTATGTGTACAAGTGGCTGTACAAGCAGAGGGAGCAGGAGAGGGAATGGGAGAAGCAGATCCCCACTGAGCAGGGAACCCCACATGGGGCTCGATCTCAGGAGCCTGAGATCATGACCTGAGCCGAAGAAGGCAGCCACTTAACTGACTGGGCCATCCAGGCACCCTGTGGCATACTCCTTAGGCTTCTCAAGTAGGCAGAGTGGCAGGCAGAGGCAGAGAGAGAAGCAGGCTCCCTGCTGAGTAAGGAGCCCAATGTGGGACTCGATCCCAGGATCCTGGGATCATGACCTGAGCTGAAGGCAGATGCTTAACCAACTGAGCCACCCAGGCGTCCCTATGTATGTTTTTTACAACACCTAACAGAGAAAAGTGAACCTACATAGTAGAGAAACAGGGAGTCCTACTCACAAATAGAGACCTCTCAGAGCGTTTGGTGAGCACTAAGGAAGAGCCCGCCTGTCTTAAGCAGGCGTTTACCCTGGAGCTGATGGTACAGAGTAATGCAAATTCAGGATCAAAGGAAATTAGAAATACCACTTGATTTCAGCTACTTTAGAAGGAAACATTCCAGTTTCCATCGGTTTTTAGTGAGTGGTTATTCATTTTGCAAATTCATTCACTGATGGGTTTTTGTTTTTTTTTTAAGATTTTATTTATTTATTTGAAAGAGAGATAGAGATCACAAGTAGGCAGAGCAGCAGGCAGAGAGAGAGAGAGGGGGAAGCGGGCTCCTCGCTGAGCAGAGAGCCCCAGGACCCTGGATCCCAGGACCCTGAGACCATAAGCTGAGCTGAAGGAAGAGGCTTAGCCCACTGAGCCACCCAGGTGCCCCTCACTGACAGTTTTAAATGGTCATTGGCCTCACAGCATCTAAATTGTTGTTGGGTCTATACAAAAACTGAATTATGGAATCTCTTCAGGAATATGGTGTTAAGGAAAGTTCCTGAACTTTGAAGTCGGACCAACAAGAATTCAAATTTTCTACTTTTAACTAGATGTGACCTTGGATATTATCCTTTACTCCTTTGAGCCTCATTTCTTAAATGAGGATAATAAGGCCCATTGCAAAAAACTGTTGGGTCATTTAAGCGAAGAATGTCAAGTACAGATAATATGTACAGATAAGTGGAAAGTACAACACATAGCAGGTGCTGATAACTAGGAGCTTCTCTGTCAGTTATGGTCTAATAGGAAATAGATGGAATATGCAAATTAGCATGTTTTAACACTTTTCCCCCCTGACAAATGGATTTATTTCCAAAGGTGGGCAGTACACAGGGGAACCACATCTAGGAAAAATTCCCAGGTTAAAAAAACGAAGCTGCTGTTCAAATTTAATTCACAAGGGTGTGTTTGTCACCTCATTGTTGTCTTAGCGAAAACCAGGAAACAA
Source organism: Mustela nivalis (assembly GCF_964662115.1). Taxonomy (NCBI): domain Eukaryota; kingdom Metazoa; phylum Chordata; class Mammalia; order Carnivora; family Mustelidae; genus Mustela; species Mustela nivalis. The sequence goes on along the minus strand of NC_139025.1, from coordinate 31,320,227 downwards.
CCCAGATGTCTGAGTATAAGACATGGATTACATTCGTACAGCTGAATATCATAAAACCAATAAAAATAGCATTGTAAAAGTAAATGTATTGACACCAAATGTATTAGCAATATAGTGCTAAGTGGAAGAACATGTTGAAAGGAACATATTGAAAGATATTATGGAGAGCAGAATCTATTTTGTTAAAGTTTTATTTATAATCTCAATTTATATCTAGATATTATTTAAAACCAGACCTTTAAGATTCCCTTGGAATCTTTTGTAAAGATTCCCACCTCCCCCCCAAAAAAGCCAGCCTTTTTTCAGTCCTCAAAGAGGTAGAAAGTTGATTTCATATCTTTGGGGGGGAACTAGGGGGCTTGACCCTTAACATGACTCAGATGATTAGATGGGAATGGCCAATATCGTTTGGTCATAGGCCATCTGGAGTGTGTTTGCATCAGAGCTGTCTCTGAGACTGTAACTTCTTTGGGGCATGGGTTCAAGGTGAGGGTGGAAAAGATACTATTGCCTGCCTGTGTGAATTTAGTGAGCACTGCCTTGCCAAGGGTTGCTTGTCCCTTTTCGGTTAATCTCGTGCAGGATATCTAGAGCTGGGAAACTGAAAACTGCAGGAAGGACAGGAGGCAGGATCTTCCCTTTAGAACAGAGACTGTAAAGAGTAATTGGACTGGCCATGGTTTAGCTCAAAGGGGGCCAGATGATTGATGTCTGTCCATGTGTGGAATTACTTAAAGCAGAATAACCCAGAAAGCACAGCTGCTGGACTGTTGTGTTCTGTTTTCATTGTCTGGCTGGGGCCACACCTCCGAGGGTGGAGGGAGGAAGCTTCCTCTTCAGTGGAGAACACAAACTAAAGTGGTTACAGGGTGACAAGCAGTAATGACAATGATAGGAAACGTGCATGCCAAAGAGTGTTCTAAATGTTTTACTTGAATTATCACTTTAAATACTTAAAAACCCTATGGAAAAGATACTATTGTTTGTGTAATTTTATAGATGGAAGAATCCTGTACAGAGAGGTGAAGGAACTTATCCAAAGTTAAGGAGCTGGTGAGTAGCAAGAGACGGAATTTGAACCCCCGTCTGGCTGCAGTCAGACTCTTACCTTATGGTCTGCTGCCTCTCTGAAGCGAGGGTAATGTCCTTGAGTAAAGCTGGCTGGACAAGAGCAAAAGGGAGAAGGGGAACTGGGCAAACTGGGATGAATGTCCTGCCTGGACAGACAGCTACTGGTCAGCAACTGCTACTGGGGAAGAAGGTGGGTCCGGTGTTTCCAGGTCCTCTGGGTTCTCAAGAGAAAACAGAAACCTGGATTCCTAATTTTAAAGTACACGCCTAGCCAACACACACACATACATGCACGTATGTGTACACACATGCTCATCTCATATTATCATGGACCAGTAATTTCTGTACCCTGTATTAAAGAGATCAGACATTTCCATGTTCAATCATTCCCCCAAAAGGAGAGAACTGAGTAGATAACCTTAGATGGGAGGAAGGAAAAAAACTCCACCATTTATTATGTTGTTATTTTAGGCAAGTTAATTTATGTCTCTGAGCCTCTGTTTTCTCTTCCATAAGTTGGAGGGGAAAACAGTATTATCTCATAGGGTTTAGGTGAGGGTTAACTGGGGTGACCAACTTTTTAAAGCGCCAACCTGGGACACAGCCATATCAGACTAAAATATATACAATATATAATATATATTATATTATAAATGCATGTCATAAATTTATTATATACAATGTATAATCATAATTGGCATAATTATGTTTTATTACTTTAACAAAAAATTTGGAAAAGAGGTGTTTATTTGAAATTATACATCATTCTGTATTATTTATTTTTATTTTTTTTAAAAAGATTTTATTTATTTATTTGAGAGCTAGCAGAGCTAGCTGCTGAGAGGGGCAGAGGGAGATGGGGAAGCCAACTCCCCGCTGAGCAGGGAGCCGGATTCGGGGCGTGATCCCAGGACCCTGGACTCATGACCTTAATGGACTGAGCCACTCAGGTACCCCTGTATTATTTACTTTTAAATACTTCTAAATAGCATGTTATTGCTATTATTAACATAATTATGTTAATTAGAACAATAGTAATCTGTCCCAGCACCATTTGTTCAAAATACTGCTCTTCACCCACTGAACAGTGTTGGCACCCTGGTTGAAAATCAGTCGCCCGTAGGTGCGTTGGTTTATTATGTATTATAAGACATATAAATGTAAGACTTTTTAAAAGAAACACGTAAACCAATAGGACTAATTAGACAAGTATTACTTATATTTAATTAAAATAATAATGACCTTTATCCTTCTGTCCCATATTTTCACTGTTTTCCTTTTCCAATATTACTTACGAACTTTAGAACATTGTTTTTTTTTTTTTTAACATAACGGTAAAACTGAGCAGTAAAACATAAAATTGGACTTTGATTTGCAGTTTTGCTCTTACCAGGCCCACATGACTCTGAGTCTAGGTATTAGTCCGATATGATGACATCAAACTAAATGTCATCTCTTTTTTTTTAAGATTTTATTTATTTGACAGACAGAGATCACAAATAGACAGAGAGGCAGGCAGAGAGAGGTGGGGGGAAGCAGGCTCCCCACTGAGCAGAGTTCGATGCGGGGCTCGATCCCAGGACCCTGAGACCATAACCTGAGCTGAAGGCAGAGGCTTAACCCACTGAGCCACCCGGGCGCCCCACTAAATGTCATCTTAACAAAAGCATGCGAACTCAGAAACTGAGGATCTTACTTCCAACCAGCAGATTTTCGAACTTGTAGAAAGTAGTTTCCAGCTCTCTAAAAAGTCTATCCACATGTTTTCATAGGGTTCTTTGATGGATTAGTTCTTTGTCAACTAATTAGGTCCTTTGCATCAATGGATTCATCCTATAGGCCATCCAGGTCTTAAATACCCATCTTTTAAAAAACTATTCTGAAACACATGAAATGCCACCATAATTTCAACCTTTCTTTCTCAGAGAAAATAGTTTTAAAAAGCACAGAGATAATCTGAACTTGTGAAAATAAAGGTGGAGCCCAATAAGTTACCAGGTAGTAAGGAAATAAAGAAGTCCTATTTAACTTGGTACCTTTTTCTGGTAGTGGGTTTTGTTTTTGTTTTTCCTTTTGTGTTCTGGAACAGTGTTATTTCCAAAAAAGGAGTCATTTTTCACTATATGAGTTCTTGTCACAACTTACAAACTACATCAAACTCAGGAGCAATCAGTTTATCCTTTTCTAGCCTCTTCAGAGACTATCAATTTTAGAGAAGCAGCATATACATTTCTTTCTCTTTCTCTTTTTCTTTCTTTCTCTTTTTAAGATTTTATTTATTTGACAGAGAGAGACACAGCGAGAGAGGGAACACAAGCAGGGGGAGTGGGAGAGAGAGAGGCAGGCTTCCCACTGAGCAGGGAGTCTGATGTGGGGCATGATCCCAGGACCCTGAGAATCACAATCCCGGCCGAAGGCAGATGCCTAACGACTGAGCCACCCAGGCGCCCCTCTATTTTACTGTAATCCCTCTTCTCTTTAATGTTTTCCAAATTAGGGAAGGATATTCTTCTTATCCCACACTTTGAAGATTTGATTTTTATGGGAGGCCAACATTTTAACATCTTTTCTATGGAAGGCAGCAGTGACAGCTGTCTTGTAGGGGAAGGTATAATGAGGTTATCTCCTTCCATTCTGTAAAATCAAAGATCTCATTAAATGCTTTTGTACATTTCGAGAACACTGAAAATGACTAAAATTTTTCATTATGAACGTTTCAATTTCACAGGTAAGCAAGTCACCTCTTGTTAGCAGTGTTATCTACAAAATGTGCAGATTCCTTAGAAGCTATGACCTCTTCGTTTTCTTTGGTAAGGTATTTACGGACTGAATGGAACTTGTCAAAACTTAAATCTTCACTGTCTGCTGACTGTGTAGCTAGATGAGCAAAGTCTAGTTTGTTTCTGGACAAGATATCAACAACCTGTTGTCTTATATTTTCTCTGCTTCCATTAAAATCTTAGTAGAAATCAAGATGATGATTGAAACTCCAGTTTTGAAATCAAAGGACCTTTTAGTTTCAGAGCTTTGAAGCATCATCTGATGTTCCCTAGAAGCAGGATGGTTGATAAGAACTGACAGAATTGGCTCTACACTTTAAGGGGCCAACATGTCTGTTATGAAACTCTGCCCTTTTGTGTGCCCTTAGGACTTTTTGGCTGCAACTTTTGAATCAGGAAATGTAACTTCATTCAATATTGTGGAGCGCTCAAGGTAACTATGATAATGTATTTGTTTCTTCCTGTGTTATATGCAAGGTAATTCAGCAGCCATGCTCTTCAAGTTAGCATTTGTGTCTTTGCGGGGGGAGACAAAACATTTTTTATTGATTTAGAAGTATTTGCCTGTCTCGTTCCAGATTTGTGAAGTTCAGTTTCTTTTTTTTTTTAAGATTTTATTTATTTATTTTACAGAGATAGATCACAAGTAGGCAGAGAGGCAGGCAGAGAGAGAGAGGGAAGCAGGCTCCCTGCTGAGCAGAGAGTCCGATGCGGGACTTGATCCCAGGACCCTGAGATCATGACCTGAGCCGAAGGCAGTGGCTTAACCCACTGAGCCACCCAGGTGGCCCTGAAGTTCAGTTTCTATATATGCTGTTACCTCCCCTCTCCACCAGGCCCAACCCCAAATACTGTGCATTATGGTCTGTTCTGGTCACATAGCTTCCTAACCTAGTTGTATGTCTTTCCATTTATTATTTAAATAACACACTTTGCCCCATTATTTAGTGAAGTTTGGGTGATGTTAGCAATGGCATTGTAATCTTTCTAATTCTCCTTATCTGAACTCTGAGAAAACATGGTGGCATATTCACAATGTGAAAAAATAAACTAGCACTACCTTGATAAAAAGCAAAACAATCCACGGGCAGTCAAGCACAAACTGTTAACAGTTATGATTACAATGCACTTAAGATGCACACTTCAGCTGCATCACTGGGAGGGAGGCGATGATGGGTGACCTGTGACTGCGGAGGGCAAGTCCATTGCCGACATCGGTGGACAAGGGAGAATCAACAGTAGCTACAAAAGATGGATAATCTATGCTGTATCCATTTGACACTAAAAAGCAATGTTGCTTTCAGCCTCTATTCTTTGGGCCATTCTATGAGGTCTGTACTTTCCCTCCAACCTTCTACATCCATCACTGAAAATTAGGCCATTTTTTCCCTCCAGGGAGGGGGGATCTCCTGGGACCAGGATTTGCAATACTAAAATTGGGACCAGGATGGTCACTTTAGCCAATTAAATAATAAAATACACATAAACACTTAGCATGATGCCAAGGAAAGAAGTGCTCACTTAGGGACTCAAGGAAGTTGAGTCTGGACTTAAGGCACAGAGATGCTCGTTTTCCCAATAATGGGAATGAATTGGTCCTACCATGTGGAGGCAAGTAAGGAGATTGGGAAAGAGGTGCCCAATAAGGATTCTGAGATGAGTCCAGGCTTGCAGCTCTATTTTATTTGTTGTTTATTATTCTCCAACAGGCTATATATAAACTTTAGTTAGGCTTTTTTATGAGGACCATCAGGAAGGGAGATAGCAGTGGGGCAGACATCAGAGAAAGGCCATGGAGGAGCTGTTTTTGACAAGGAAACTTAGGAAGAAACTGGGGCACACTTTGAGTGTTTTAAGTCCTTGCACAGTAGAATTGCCAAATAAAATTCAGGATACCCAGTTAAATATGAATTTCAGACAAACAGCAGTTCTTAAATATAAGTACTTCTCAAATATTGCATGGGAAATACTTACATTAAACAATTATTCATTGTTTATGTGCAATTCAAATACAACTGGGGATCTTGTTTTTGTTTTTTAACTAGGGATCTTGTATTTTTATTTGCTAAATCTAACAACTCTATTGATAGGCAAGTGGGAACTTAAGAAATGTAACTGATTTTTTTAATCACAATATGGCAAAGCCCAGAGATCGTGATCAACGGGGACAGATAACTGAAAAGATAGAAACCAAATATTAAAAATGGCTATCATTAAATAGCAGTATTACAGTGATTTTAATGTAACTTTCCTCTATTTTTTCTAACATTGTTATATTAATATATAATTAAACAGTATAGATTCTGTGATGGAGAAATCTGGAGAACCACCTAAAGGATGCATGACTCAGAACTGGCTAGCTGTTATAATACACAGCCCCCAATTTCAGTAGCTTAACCCCAGGAAAATTTACTCCTTCCTCACATAAAGTCAAAATGGGTATTTTAGATCAGTGGGCAGCTTTCTTCCAAATGGGATTTAGGGACCTAGGTTACTTCCCTATTGTGTTGCCTCCATCTTTAATCCAAAGTTGCCGTGGGGTTGTTTCTACCTCCATTTCAACCAAGTCAAATGGGAAAACGAGCGTGAAGGATTCTAAATGAAGGAATATTCAGTGGAAAGATTTTTATGAGCCAAGGCTGGAAGTTCCGTCATCAATTTGACCCATGTTCCACCGACCAGAATTCACAGAGCAGTTTATGTCACCAGAGACATGAATGAAAAACCTCAACTGAAGGAATGACATATTCCTAGAATGTATTATGACTTTATGGCTAGTTGATAAAACTATTCTGAAAGTTATCTAGAGGGAAAAACAATGGTGAAAACAGTGAGACATTTCTTAAAAGAAAAATGATGGGGTGCCTGGTGGCTTAGTCGGTTAAGCACCTGACTCTTGGTTTCAGCTCAGGTCATGATCTCAGGGTCATGAGATCCAGCCCCACTTCGGCTCTGTGCTTGGTGCAGAGTCTGCTTGAGATTCTCTCCCTTCTCTCCCCCTCTGTCCCTCCCCTCCTCATTCTTTCTCTCTCTCTTTCTCAAATAAATAAAATCTTAGAAAGAAAGAAAGAAAGAAAGATGATAGATAGATAGATAGATAGATAGATAGATGGGGCACCTGGGTGGCTCAGTGGGTTAAGCCTCTGCCTTCGGCTCAGGTCATGGTTTCAGGGTCCTAGGATTGAGTCCTGCACGGGCTCTCTGCTCAGCAGGGAGCTTGCTTCCCTCTCTCTCTCTGCCTGCCTCTCTGCCTACTTGTGATCTCTCTCTCTCTCTTTCTGTCAAATAAATAAATAAAATTTTAAAAAAAGAAAACGAAAAAATGATAATGATGGGGTACTTTCAGTATCATATATAAGAGTGTATTAAAAGTTTACGATATTGAAATCAGAATGAAATAATTAAAAATAGACACACACACAGAGAATAGAGTTCAGAAAGTGACGTAAGTAGAGAGTTAGAAGTTGCTTTGAGTAGAATAAATGGGCTTTTTTTTCCAAGGCCAGTATGTGACATCCATTCCCTTTATTTTTTAAAGATCTTATTTATTTGAGAGAGAAAGTGAGAGAGCAAGTGGGGTGAGGAGAAACAGAGGGAGAAGCAGGCTCCCTGCTGAGCAGAGACTCCCCCCCCACCCCGCCGGCTCGGGTCCCAATCCCAAGGACCCCAGGATCACGATGAAAAGGCAGATACTTAACCTTAATTGACTGAGCCACCCAGGCGCCCATTTAAAGGGCCCTACTTGGAGGCTCCACTAATTTCAGCCTCAATGAATTGTTCACAGTTTTCACTATCTGTTAGCCAATACCTCCATCCAGCCCTTATTGCCCATTTATCTAACAAGAGGGAGAAGCCACCTGCTTAAACTTGGGAGAAACATTGTTCCATATCTTGATGTAGGTGGTGGTTACACAAGTATTTACCCATGTAAGAATGCATCAGGCTGTACATTTAAGATTTGTTCATTTTATTTTATATAAACTATACCTCAAAGAATGATTAAAAAAAAAAAAAGAAAAAGTAGAATGACCTTCGAGCATTTATAACCAGGGGATGTGATTAAGTCTGGATAACTAAGGAGGCTTTTTTTTTTTTTAAGATTTTATTTATTTATTTGACAGATAGAAATCACAAGTAGGTAGAGAGAGAGGAGGAAGCAGGCTCCCTGCTGAGCAGAGAGCCCGATGTGGGGCTCGATCCCAGGACCCTGAGATCATGACCCGAGCTGAAGGCAGAGGCTTTAACCCACTGAGCCACCCAGGCGCCCCTAAGGAGGCTTTTCTGAGGAAGTAACATATGAGCTAGAATGTGAAGTGTGAGTTGCTGTGAAGCAGGCAGGAGAGGGCAAGACAGACCCGGACAGAAGGGCCAGCGTGTGTAAAGGCGTGTCTTGTTAAGTGTTTTGTAAAGGCACGCATCTTTTACAGAGTTCTAAAATTCTAAAAAAGTTCTAAAAATGTCTTTGACATTTAGAGTGTTAACCCATCTGATGCTAATTTTTGTGTATAATGTGAAGTATGGGCGTAATTTTATTTTTCCTCATATAAATAACCAATTTTCCCAGCCCTGTTTATTAAAAAATTTATCCTTTTCACTGATCCATTATATACCAAGTTTCAATATTTGTCTGAGTCTCTCTGGGCTTTCTTTCTATTCAAGTAAACTCTTTGTCTACATCTCCACCAAAGGTACACTGTCCTTAACTACTGGAGCTGTAAAAAGACTCTTCATATCTTGTAGGTATGTCTCCCATCTTGAAGTTTTCTACAAAAGTGTCTTGGTTATTTTTGGCTTTTCTATAAACATTTTAGAATTAGCTTTTAAGATTATAAAAGCATTTATGGGATTTTTGATCAGAATTACATTGAATAAATATATCTATTTGGGAGAGAACTGATACCGTTACGATACTATCTTCCAATTCATGAACATGATGTATCTATTCTTTTATTTGGGTAACTTTAATTCATTAAAGGTTTATAATTTTTTTCAGTGAAGGTGTTGTGTGTCCTTTGTTAGCATCATGTCATTTATGAATTATGACAATTTTATTTCTTTCTTTACAATACGTATACATTTATTTATTTCCTTGCCTTACTGTGTTGGCCTGGGAATCCAGAACAATGATTAATAGGAACAGTAATAGATAACCTGTGTCTTGTAATAAATCTTAAGAATGCTTGTTTCAGAGTTAAACATATTTGTTGTAGGTTTTTAATATATTTTAATATGATATTTGTTGTAGGTTTATTTTTGTTAGATCAGGAAGTTTCCTTCTATTTTTAGTTTTTCTTAATTTTAATTTTTTTTTTACAGATTTTTATTTCTTTATTTGAGCGAGAGAAAAAGATTGAGCACAAGCAGGGTGAGGGACAGAGAGAGAAGCACACTCCCACTGAGTAGGGAGCCCGATGCGGGACTCAATCCTGGGACCCTGGGATCATGAACTGAGCTGAAGACAGATGCTTAACTAACTAAGACATTCAGGTGCCCCTTTATCTAGTTTGCTAACAAGGTTTTTTAAAAGTTATGAATGAGTGTTGAAATTTAACCAAGTAACCCTATAGCTTGACCTGGTTATATGGTCTTCTTTAATATGTTAGTATAGTGAATATCATTTTTTTAATGTTGAACAAATGTTGCATTACCAGGATAAATCAAACTCGTCATATTGTATCTTTTTTTATATGTTGCTAAATTCAGTTTGCTGGTATTTTATTTAAAAATTTTAAATCCATATTCATTATTGAACATTACCTATAATTTTCTTTCTTGTATTCTCTTTCTTGGGTTTAATTATCATCATTACACCAGTTTCTAAAAATAAATTGAAGAGTATTCTCTCTTTTGTAAGTTTCTGGAAGAGATGGCTTAAGATGGGATAATCTATATCTTGATTGCTAGGTAGAATCCAACACAATCATTCAATAGGATCTTGTTGATTTTCTGTCTAGTAGTTCTATCAGTTTCTGAGAGGGGCTGTTTAAGTTCCTTGCTGTAATTTTGGTTTGTCTGTTTCTCCTTTCAGCTAGATCAGTTTTTCCTTCATGTAATTTGAAGCTCTGTTGTTGAGTGCATACACATTTAAGATAATTATATCTTCTATTAAGAGTTGAATTGTGTCCCCCAAAAGGTATGTTGAAGTCATAGCCTCTGGTATCTGTGAATGTGACCTCACTTAGAAATAGATGTAATCAGGTTATAATGAGGTCATACTGGATTAAGGACATCTTATAAAAGAAAAAACTGGACACGGACACACACAGGGGGAAGACAGCCATGTGATGACAGAGGCAGAAATTGGAGTAATACATCTAAAACCCAAGGAATGCCAAAGATTGCTGGCAAACACCAAAAGCTAGAAGATGAAAAGGAAGATTCTCCCCTACAAGTTTCAGAGGGAGCATAGCCTTGCCAACATCTTAATTTCAGACGTTTACCCTACAAAACTGTGAATAATAAGTTTATATTGTTTTTTTTTAAATATTTATTTATTTATTTGATAGAGAGAGAGAGCACAAGCAGGGAGAACAGGAGAGGGAGAAACAGGCTTCCCTCTGAGCAGGGAACCCAACATGGGGTTCCATCCCAGGACCCTGTGATCATGAACTGAGCCAAAGGCAGATGCTTAACTGACTGAGACACCCAGGTGCCCCAAATTTATATTGTTTTAACTCACCCAGTTTGTGGCCCTTTGTTACAGCAGTCTTAGGGAACTAATGTATCTTGCTAGCGGACTGATCCTTTATCATTGTGTAATATTTCTTTTTTTTTTTTTTTTTTAGATTTTATTTATTTATTTGACAGAGAGAGATCACAAGTAGGCAGAGAGGCAGGCAGAGAGAGAGAGGAGGAAGCAGGCTCCCTGCTGAGCAGAGAGCCCAATGTGGGACTCGATCCCAGGACCCTGAGATCATGACCTGAGCCGAAGGCAGCGGCTTAACCCACTGAGCCACCCAGGCGCCCCTCATTGTGTAATATTTCTTTGTCTCTAGTAATATTCTTTGCTTTGAAATCTACCTTATCAGATTAATGAAGCTAATCCTGGTTTTAGATCAATGTTCACAAGATAAATCTTTTTCAATCCTTTCACCTTCAACCTACCTATTTTATTGAATTTGAAGTGAATTTATGGTACACAGCACATTTTTGAGACATGTTTATTTATCCACCCACTTATCTCTGTCTTTTCTTTTCTTTTTTTTTTCTTTTTTTTTTTAGAGAGAGACAGTGAGAGAGAGCATGAGCGAGGAGAAGGTCAGAGGGAGAAGCAGACTCCCCATGGAGCTGGGAGCCCGATGTGGGACTCAATCCCGGGACTCCGGGATCATGACCCGAGCCGAAGGCAGTCGTCCAACCAACTGAGCCACCCAGGCATCCCATGTCTTTTCATTGGTGTATTTAGACCATTTACATTTAAGGTGATTACTGTTAATGCTTAAGTCTGCAATTTTATTATTTGTTTCTGTTTCCTCTAGGTCTCATTCATTTGTTTCCTTTTCTTGCCTTTCTGTGGGTTATTTGAACATTTTTTAGGATCCTGTCTTATTTATAGTGTGTTTGAGTGTGTCTCTTCGTATATGTTTCATACTGGCTGCTCTAAGTATTATAAATAAGTGACTTATATCCTACTGGTATCAATATTTGAGCACTTCAAGTGAAGTTTGGAAACTTTACTTCCATTTAGGTGTTTTGAGTATCAGATGGTGTTACAATTTTTGTTTCAGTCATCAAATATGATTTCTAAGGATGCCTGGGTGGCTCAGTTGGTTAAGCATCTGCCTTCAGCTCAGGTCATGATCCCAAGGTCCTGGGATCAAGCCCTGCATTGGGCTTCCTGCTCTGAGGGGGCCTGCTTCTTCTCCCTCTCTCTCTGCCTGCTGCTTGCTCCCCCTGCTTGTGCTCTTTTCTGTCAAATAAATAAAATCTTCAAATATGATTTCTAAAACTCATGAATGAAAGGACAGTCTACTGTGTGTACCCATATTTCTACTCTTTCCATTGTTCTTTCTTCTTTCCTGATGCTCCAAGTTTCCTCTTTTATCATATCTTACCTCTTTGAAGAAGTTTCTTTAGCTAATCTTTAAGGTAGGTCTGCTAGAGACAAATTCTTATTTTTCCTTCTTTCGAGGGTGTCCTTATTTCCTCTTCATTTCTGAGGGGTAGTTTCACAGGATATAGAATTCATGGTTGACAGTTCTGTTCTTTCACTACTTGAAAAATTCATCACTTCATTCTGGGCCTGCATGTTTTTTATGAAACATCTGCTGTCATTGGAATTGGTTTTCTTTATAGGTAACACATCATTTGAAGCCACCTTGGCCCCTCTGGCCAACCTAGTAGTTTCCAGGCTGGTACCATTAGCCCTTGTGATTAACTAAAACTTCCTTTGCATATCTATAGATTATGCATTCTTTCCTAAAACAGAGCTCTTTTGCATATCACCAAATTCTCTTGCATAATGACCCCTACCCAGGCACCAAGGAACCAGACCACCCTTACACAACCTCCAAGCACTGAGATAATGTCTGTAGCTGGCACCATCGAGTCTGCACATAATCAAGAAATGTTATGGTCCTACCTTCCTGTTAATGAATAACTGCCCTAAACTCCTTTAAAAGCCCCTGAGCCAGCCAGAAATCTTTAAGTTGGTCTTTGGACAAGAGTCCCCCTTCTCCCCAGGTGACAGGCCTCTTGAATAAAGTTCATATGCCTTTCCAATCAAAATTTATCACATGATGGGGCATCTGGGTGGCTCAGTGGGTTAAAGCCTCTGCCTTTGGCTCAGGCCAGGATCCCAGGGTCCTGGGATCAAGCCCCACATCGGGCTCTCTGCTCAGCGGGGAGCCTGCTTCCTCCTCTCTCTCTGCCTGCCTCTCTGCCTACTTGTGATCTCTGTCAAATGAATAAAATTTAAAAAAAAATTTATCACATGAGTGTTAGCTTTTTGAGTGATGGGCAGTTGAACTTGGATTTTGGTAACACTCTCTCTCTGTTTTCAAAACTTTTTTTTTCTTTTTATTCAGTTTCCAGAAGTTTAATTATGCTGTGTGTTGGAGTAGACCTCTTCGGATTTTCTATTTGGGATTCACTCAGCTTCTTGAATATGTAGGTTTTTTTCTTTCACCAAATTTGGGACATTTTTAGTTGTTATTTCTTTGAATACTCTTCCAGTCCCACTTTCTCTCCTATCCTTCTGGGACTCTGATAATTTGAATGTTTGCATTGTTTCAGAGGTCCCTGAGCCCCTAAAGCACTACTGCCCCCCCCCAACTCTATTTTACCTCCTTTTATACTGGGTTAATTCTATTGATTTGTGTTCAAGTTCGCTGCTTCTATCCTCTGTCATCTCCATTCTACTCTTTAATCCAGCAATATAAAAGAATTCCTTTATTGCATTTTTCAGTTCTATAATATTAGTGTTTCTTTTTTTATAACTTCTACTTCTTAGAATTTGTAATGATTGTTAAAGCATTTTATAATGGCCTCTTTAAAAATCCATGTCAAAGAAGTGCCTGGGTGGTTCAGTCAGCTAAGCATCTGCCTTGGGCTCAGGTCATGATCCTAGGGTCCTGAGGTCAAGCCCCATATCTTTTTTAAAAAAGATTTTATTTACTGAGAGGGGAGAGAGAAAAAGAGAGAGACAGAGTTTATCCAGGAGGAGGGGCAGAGGGAGAGTGAGATGAGCAGGAAGCCTGATGTGGGGCTCAATGCCAGGACCCTGGGATCATGACCCGAGCCAAAGGCAGAGGTTTAACCAAGTGAGCCACCCAGGTACCCCAATTTTACCTAAGTTTTCAAATGTGCTATCAAAAAGTTTTCATCTTGTTGTCTTTTTGATCTCTGTGTTATAACATTTTTCTTATTTCTTATTTTGTTTCTTTTCTTTTTTCCTGGTAATCTTTGCTAAAGGGTTTTTTTGTTGCTATTGTTGTTGTTGTTTTAATATTTTAAAGTAATCTCCACACCCAACATGGGGCATGAAATTTACAACCCTGAGATCAAAAGTCACATGCTCTACCAACTGAGCCAGCCAGGTGTTCCAAGAGTTACCTATTTTCTAAGTCTTTTTGAATAACCAGTTTCTACCTTTGATGAATCTTTCAATTTTATATTCATTTTTAAAGATCCTTCTCTCTGCCTTTCTTTGGGTTTGTTCTCAATTCTTTTCCTAACTTCTTAAATTGGATATTTGGCTCATGAATTTTCAACCTTTATTCTTTCCCAGGATATATATCTTTCAAGACTATAAATATCCCTGTGAGCCCAGCAGTATTATATAGAAAGCTTCGGTATATAACATGTAGTCCCTTACAGAGGAGAGATGCAGACGTCACCCAAAATTTGACTTTGATGTTGAGACTGATATCACACATGTACTAAAGAGAGTATGAAAAAGTTCATTACTCACATAATGAGGTTTTCTGGGGAGTAAAGCAAGCTTCATAGTGGTTCCAAAGATGGCTTGAGAGAGTAGGAAGGGGCAACTGGCTTGGGACTTTATGTGGTTAAGGGGTGGGGTTGAGGTAAGAGCTCCCTCATGTAGACTGGAGCTTATGTGGCTTCAATGTCTTATTAGCACCAGAGGAGGGAGGAAACATCCAAGCTTTCTTATCTGCTTGTCCAGCAGCAGGACAGAAGAGGAAGGAGTGGAGGGGGAGGACTGAAAATTGTCAGCAAACATTACCAGTGGAGTGAGACTCTTTATTTCACTTAAAATTACCATTATAATTTATTTCTAAATATTTTTATTACTATCAGGACTTCTTGAATTGTTTAGAAGTATGTATGTATATTCTAAAATATCTAAATACATGGTGTTTTTGCTGTATTAAAAAATTTCTAGGGGTGCCTAGGTGGCTCAGTGGGTTAAGCCGCTGCCTTCGGCTCGGGTCGTGATCTCAGGGTCCTGGGATCGAGCCCCACATCGGGCTCTCTGCTCAGCAGGGAGCCTGCTTCCTCCTCTCTCTCTGCCTGCCTCTCTGCCTACTTGTCATCTCTCTCTGTCAAATGAATAAATAAATAAAAAAAATTTCTAACTAAATTGTATTGCGGTTGGAGAATGTGGTAGTATGGTTAATTTTCATATAAGTTTCATGTGAATTTGAAAGGAATTTTAATTCTCCAGATATAGAGTGCAAGGTCTGATATATATCCCTGAGCTCAAATATTTTTAGTTGCTTCTCTCTGCTTGTTTTAAAGGTTATCTTTTTCTTCATTGCTACAGTTTCACCACGACTTGTCAAGTATAAATTTTCTTTAATTTATTCTATTTGTGATACACTGGGCTTTGTGTTTCTCATAAAATCTGGAAAATTCTGTGTCATTATCTCTTTGAAAATTGTCCCTTCCTTTTTCTCTGTTATTTCTGTATTTTACTTTGAATAGATGCTTGTTAGAACTTGTAGCTCTAGGCTCCTTGTCTATATTTCTTTCATTTTTCCATTTTCTGGATAATTTGAACTCCGGGTAATTTCTTTGAATGTATTTTTCAGTGCACTAATTTTCTTGAAACTGTTCTAACTCGTTTCACTGAGTTTTATCAGTCTAAGTATCATGTTTTCCATTTCTAGAAATTCTGGCTGGTTATTTTCCAAATCTTAGTGGTCTATCTTCAAATCTTTTATTCTTTGAATATATTTTAAGCTTAAAAACTTTCTTTGAATATATTAAGGATGTTTATTTTATAATCTATATATGACAACTTGAATATTTTAGGTCTTTGGGGTCCTAATAGTACTGTTGTTTCTTTGGCTGTCACTTATGGGGCCTTATTTCTGTCCTATGATGTTTTTCCTGGAGCTCTTTATTTATTCATTTGTTTGTTCACTCATTCATTTATTCATTTACTTTAGAATCTTTGGGAATGCTTTGGGCTTTGGTTGAAGTTGCATTCCAGCAAAGATTGCTTTTCCTTCTACTAGCTGCCTAAGGGCACTATACCAATCTGGACGACCTTAAATTAAATTTTCTACTGGAAGTTTTTAGAGATTTCTAAGGGTCACATAGATTGTATGAATTTGGCTTCAAACCTACTTTGGGTTTGCCTGTTATTTTAACTTTTCACGGGAGATTACCCACTTCTCCTTTGTTACAAGTTTGAGACAAGTAATTACCCTCTTTCTCCTTTTCGTAGCAGGTTTGTTTCTGATTTTCCCCTTGGGGTCTAGCTTTATGAAGAGATCTTCTGTTAGACTTCTGAGGTCCAAGACTTTACTTCCTGTTCCCTTGCATAATACAGGCATTCAGGCCCCCAAAGATCAAAATCTCCAGGGATTAGTAGAAACCATTAGGGGGGAAGAGGACTGAGTTCTCTCTTACTTCTTAGGAGTTCTCCTAGTATTATTTTTGGCCTCTGTCAATCATTTCACTTGTCTCAACTCAGAAAAGCTTTAAACAAAAATTTTTAATAGACTTTTTTTCAGGGTAGTTTTAGGTTCACAGCAAAACTGAGCATCCAGTACAGAAAGTTCCCACATACCTTCTGCTTCCACCCCACACACAACCTCTCACTTCTCTAATGGATCTAAGAAGAGTTGCTAATTTTTCAGTTTGTTCAGTGTTTTGCCTGTTGTTGGGACAAAATGAACTCCAAGCTCCCCATAGGCTGAACCAGAAACCAGAGTTCTTCTTTTCTTTTTTATGGTTTCTCAATGGTCTCCCCACATCTCCTGTTAATTAAAAAAAAAAAAAAAAAAAAAAAAAAAAAATATATATATATATATATATATATATATATATATATATATATATATATATATATTATTTATCATTTTAATTATTTCAGTCTAAAAGAGATATTCCAGGTATCTATTTGGCCAAACTGTCCAAAATTGAAATCCTTCTTGTTTTCTTTTGAAGCAGAACTGCTAGCTTTCCAATTTGGAAATTTATACTTCAACTCTCCAATTTATACTGCAACCATTAAACTTTGAGAGTTCTTGTTTTTCCACACACTGACTGAGGCATACCTTCTAAAGTCCTAGTCTGAGCATCTTTTTATGTATTGCATATTTGTATCTCATCTTTATCTAAATGCCTACTTTTACTGGGATGTTGGTCATTTTATTGATTTGTAAGAGCTGTTTGCCGTATCTTGTCACATCTTTTCCCCAGGTATGCAGCTTCTTGTGTCCTTTTTAACTTAAATTTGATGTATTTCATATTCCTAAATTCCAACTCAAGAATTCTAATTCACCAGGTCTGCAGTAAGCTCTAAGAATATGTATTTTATTTTATTTATTTATTTTTAATTTTTTTTTTTTTTTTGACACAGAGAGAGAGAGAGCACAAGTAGGCAGAGAGGCAGGCAGAGAGAGAGGGGGCAGTAGACCCCCCGCTGAGCAGAGAGCCTGATGCGGGGCTCAATCCCAGGACCCTGAGATCATGACCTGAGTTGAAGGCAGAAGCTTAACCCACTGAGCCACCCAGGCGCCCCAAGAATATGTACTTCAAAAATCCTCAACTGTTACTATGAACCACATCCTGCAAAAAATACTAACAGATACTACTGGTCTCATCTCATTAGGTAAATCAAATAAAGGTACTGTGACTCCAAGTCTGGTATTCTTCACATGAAACCAGTTATATATTTCTGACCCCATTTGGGTTCTTGCTTCCTTCTTTCCCCATCCAGTTGTCACAAGAGACTACTCAGTACTACAGACATGAAAATCCTGCAGCAGACACGAGAAGTGTAAGTTGCTTTTCTAGCAGACATGTAGTCATTAAGACTCCAGACTTTGGCATCAGACAGATCTGGGTTCCAATCCTGACTGACTGGATTATTTTTCAGCTGCTGTGTAATCTTAGCCATGTTACTTAACCTCTTTATGTCTTAGTTGTCTCACTGGTAAAGTGTATATATTCAAGACACTTAATCTCATAGTTAGAATAGGGATTAATGAAATAGTATTTGGAAAGCAGAGCCTTTGAAGCATAGCAAGTGACCAATCACTAAATAGTAGCACTTCTGTGTTATTTTTTGGTAAGCTTATGAGAATTTGCTCCAATTTTTGTACCACGGCCGGGGCTACATGTCTGCCTCAGATGCAGGTAATAAAGGAATATATTATCTGGAGAGAGTTAAAAAACAACTGAGTGAAAAAGTTGGCCTGCTTTTTTTTTTTTTTTTTTGGCCTGCTTTTTATTATTACTATAAATCTGTAATCCTAAACGAGGTCAGTGATAAGTATTCCTCCTCAAATACTTTTTTGGTTGGACTAGGTTCTAAACAATTGCTGTGGCTAACTGTTAAGTTTTTAATTATATATATAACCCTCATGTTAGCATTTTTGTTGCTTATTCTTTAGTAAACACTGCATTCTAAACATGGAGATTAATAATGAGTGCGCTGGCCCTAGCTATTCAGATTTAGCTACCTGCAATCATTTTGAAAGTAAGTTTATAAGGTTCATAATCATTCAAACTAAATATAGGTGCAGTTTGTGTCTCCAATTCATATGATGCCATACATTCTAGTGTTTAAACAAAAATTCAAATAAGTAATGACAGCACAGTGATTATAAAGACAGACACATTACTTCCATATTTAGAGATATAATATAGAGCTATCTCAAAGTTGCTAGAATTCATCCTGAAGAAATACACAGGCAGTTTTGCAATTTTTGGATTTTGCTACGAAATTGAATTCTTATGAATTTCTGTTTATCCTTTTGTTTAAAACTTCTCTTCGCTAGTTTATCTTGCTTCGTGTCAAAACTTTTGAAGTTAAAATTAACAAAAAGTTAGTAACAAGTTAAACTGTCCATTAGACTTGAGTATGTGAAAATGAAATGATAAAGCCACTGAAAAATCTGCAGAAGGCTCTAGCGGAAACTGTAATGTTGTTACTCTTTACCATGATTGCCCAATATGTGGGCATAAGTTTTACTATATTTTTTCAAATATATACATATACGTATATATACATATGCATTTAATAAGTGTTAACCTACTACTCTCTTTTGTACTGCCCTATATTTTACCTTTTAAAACTTTTTCAATTGTAGGGTTACTTATGAGAAGTTCAATAAAAGAAAATTTCCTCTTTCCCTTTTTGGAAATGGAATTTTTGCTTATTTATTTATTTTCACTGACATGTTGTATTATGACGTTCAATAAAAGAGAATGTTCATTATTTACATTTTTTCTGGCAATTATTATTTCATTTCATGATTATTTCTAAAAATAACTTTATCATAAAGAGGAAGAAATGTTAATAATGATAGTAATAATAATAACCTACTCCAGCTGTCAAATACACTAGACACTGGGTTTAATCCAAAACTAAGTGAGTCTATTTTCAGGGCAGTCCAGTTAGGTTTTTCCCATCAAGCATCAGGATTCCCACCTTACCCTCCTCTCTTTCTGCTCATTCTTCTTTCTCCTCTCCTCCTCCTTGTTGACTCACCCAACTCTGAAGTGCTAGTTTAATATGATGGATGCACTGATAGTGAAAGTGACTCTGTGGTGAATTCATCAGAACAGGCTGCACAGGAAACTGAATGAAAGCCAGTGTATCACAAGCCAGAAGACCAGGAAAGGTCAGAAAAGGACGCTTTATCAGGTAGAGTGCTGGGCTCAATTTCCTGTTGTGAGGACTATGAATGGGGCGGATCTCAGTGTCTCCACAAACTCTTTAAAGGAGCAGCCCCCCTGGGGAAATTGATGGTGGGTTGGAGGGTGGGGGAGGTTAATGATGTGGGAGAGGAAAAGAGAATGGAAACAAAATGCAGCATTAGAAATATAAGAGATCAGAAGTTGGCAGAGAGGCAGGCAGAGAGAGAGGAGGAAGTAGGCTCCCCACAGAGCAGAGAGCCTGATGTGGGGCTCAATCCCAAAACTCCAGGATCATATCCTGAGCCAAAGGCAGAGGTTTTAACCCACTGAGCCACCCAGGTGCCCCGCTTTTTTTTTTTTTTTTTTTTTTGGCTAATGCTTTCTTGTCCTGGAAATTGACAGGGGTGCCACATAACCAGATCAGACTAAATTAACAGAAAAACTAAGTCTGTGTGGATCAAAGATACTTCTGGAAAATTTAAAAAAAGAAATTAAAATAGCAATTTGTAAATAAAATATTATAATGCTAATAACATGAAATATTCACCTCATCACAACTTAAGAAATATGAATGAACAGAGAATCAACTTGGCAAAGATTTAAAAAGTCACCAAGTATTGGCATGGTAAAGACAGAAAAGTAAATAACTAATGTGTTATTTGTGAAGTATAGTTTGGTATACACTTCCTGAAGAATTTACAATATTTAGCCTCAAAAACATATATTCATTTAAAGCCAGCACTTACATCTATATAATTTGTACAGAGGAAATAACTATAATTTTTGATAATGATTCAACCCTATGTAAATTAATTACACCATTATTACTTATAATATAGAAAATGTGAAAATTCCCTAACTATCCAAAAATAGTGGTTTGGTTAGATGTATTATGTCTTTTGACTGGAAATTTATACAGTGATTAAAAATTATGTGCTATCACACATTTAAGGACATGAAAATTATACTCTTAAGTAAAAAAAATCACTAAACAACTATTATCCCCTATGCTTAGAAAAATAACTGGGCAAATGTATACTCAAGTAGAAAAAGAAACTTTATTCCCTTCTTTCACACTCCCTTCTTGCTCTTCCCCAATCCTGAGGAGGAGCTGCTAATATTTTGTCAAATTCTGGGATTCTGTTTGGGCCAGTTACTGATTGGTAGCCCTGGTGTATTAAAAGGTCTAGGCATTAGCTCCTTCTCTCTTGCTTCCTATTGCCCCCAAGTGGTAGGATTGGTAAATTGAGCCAAGCTCGGCTTGGACTAATCAACTGAATAATTCACCTAGTCTCTCTCCTTCTTTTTTAAAATTATTTACACTCAATTTATTTAACACATACTTTATTATTAGTTTCAGAGGTAGAATTCAGTGATTCATCAGTTGCATGTAACGCCCAGTGCTCATCACTTCAAGTGCCCTCCTTAAGTCTTTATACTCATCATTGCTCAGGCCTCCTGTACCTTGTGGTGATCTAGAGAATGGAAGATCCCAAGAAATGGAACTGGACTTGGGAAGAAGTGGAAACTCTGCTAGGTTTATAGGGAACAGGTGCCATGGCTACCCTTCAAGGTACCCAAGGTCCAGGCTGCTTGTCTAAACCACAAGGCAAGGGAGAAGATTAAGAGATAGAATCAGTTATTCAAAGGCATGTGAAAAGAAAGCTCAAGGAGTGGAAACCTTTTGTAGCCAGACTTTGTCCAACCCACAGTAATAAATGGTAGTAAACATCTTGGGGTTTTTATTTTTTTGCTCTGCGTCCATCTTTTCTTAACTGATAAAAGCACCATGACTTATTCCCACTGGGGTTTTTAACCTGCATATAGCTGAAGTCTTTCCTGGCTTTGGAATTTTCACATTCGCTGAGACCCATGCATTCTTCTGTCCACAGTACATTATTTGAAATGAGAATGTGCACACAATGGGAAGATGTTTCCTTGGAACTAGATGCCATGTTTGGAGCACTGAAACGAACTACAACTCTAAAGCCTGGAAAATCCGTGTGCATAAAATCAATCTATGAACAAGCTATCTAGGAGAAGTAGAAACACTTGTTAAACATCATTACCTGGTACATAATAAGATATGCCATCAAATGAATACCAACACAGCCAACAGTAAAACACAGAACCTCAGAGTATTATTTGGCTTAAGCACTAAAGTTTGATCACTGTCAGAAAGAGTGGTCAAAGGTGGAACTAGGGTGTCTTTTCCTTACTGTTTCTTTTCTTTCTTTCTTTCTTTTTCTTTCTTTTTTTTTTTTTGGAGTGGGGACACCTTGTCTAGGGCTTAAGTCAGATGGCTAATAACAGAGTAGGATGCTTAGTGTAGGATCTGGTCAAGTGTAATAATTCAGTTATGAGAGTAAAAAAGCAGAAAGGGCAATGATGTGGACAAAAGGCAAATTCTAGGGACTATCAAGATATAAAAACTCAGAAGACTAAACTTATGTTCACGTCTATGAGATCAACTTTGGGTTTAAAATGAGATATAAAGAAAAGGTAAGAACCCGAGTATACTCTGGATTCAAGTAAGAAGTTAAAACAAGGAAATGGACAAAGTAGGAAAGGGCTAAAGTAACTGCCTGGACTGAAAATGCTGAAGATTCTATATAGGAGATGGAAGTCAGTGATGAAAGGGTCATAAACAAACACCAGTTCTTTAATGGTCTTTCTAGAGTACCTGCTCAAAAGTAACAGAATAAAAAAAAAAAAAAAAGAATGAAAATAAATAAAAGTGAGAGAATAAATAAGAAAGTAAGAAAAAAAAAAAAAAAAGGAAAATTCAATTCCATACTTGACAGTTTGGTGAACTATCTATCCAGTTCCACGCTCATAGTGCAAACTAATTTAAACACCTGGATAGTTGTTTTTTTAATCCTCCAAACTTTTTATATAATATAGGTGTCCTAACAAGTAATGGAAATTATCCAAGACCAAAGTAGAGTAAAAAACAAAAAGATAAATACTATAAGGTAGGTGAAAAATCCCTAGACATTAGAGTAAGACCTATCCTATACCTAATCAGAGTTTCCACACAGAATTGGTAAAGGAATACTCCTAGAGACGCAGGCTGCAAGTTTTCCAGACTGATGAAAGATCAGAACATTCAGATTAAGATTTCTAAATCCTACACTGGATAAACTAGACTTCCACACTGAGACACATCGCAGTGCACTTAGAGAAGAGCAAAGAAATGAAGAATGTGAAAGAAATTAGGAAGAAAGGCGAGTAGATACAAAGTAAAGGCAGTTTTACAAACAGCTGAATTCTTAACAGTGGTACTGGCTGGCCATAAGAAAGGGGAATCTTTGAAGAAACCTTCAAAATCGGAGAAGAAAACCTAATATTGAGTACCCAAGAGAATTCTCACTTAGAAGAAAAGGGGTGACATAAAACCTTTTCAGACAAAAATAATTTGCTACTAACAGACTCAGTTGAAGGACTCTAAAGGCTTTATGTCACACACACACACACACAAAAAGAAACTGAATTTAATAAGAAAATGTGATACGGGAGAATAAAGTAAACATACGAAAGAATCTAAACAAATACTGACTGGAGAAAACAGCATTCAAATAATATCTAATTTGGGAGAGGATTTAAAAAAATATATCCTGGGAAATATAGAAGTTCAGAAAATTAGATTTAAAGTTTCCTAATGCCCTTATATTATATTAGAAGAGGCTAATGTTAACAACTTTGTATTCCGTTGCAGATAGTAATGCTACTCCTCAGTATTTATGATTCTCCTCTCCTTTGGGGAAGGTTGGGAGCCTATACCTCCTAGCCTACTGGAAGTTACCCTTGGCCATGAAACTAGCCTTGAAATATGGAAGATGAACAAAGTGTCACTTCCAAGAAATATTTATGAATTAGAGTATCTATTCTCTCTTCCCTTTTTGCTGTGACCAGTGAATAGCCCATTTCTATGGAACCCTCAACAGCCTGTGACCCAGAATGAGGACAAAATCTTGGTTCTTTCTGAGAATTTTGGGTT
Source organism: Mustela nivalis (assembly GCF_964662115.1). NCBI lineage: Eukaryota > Metazoa > Chordata > Mammalia > Carnivora > Mustelidae > Mustela > Mustela nivalis. The sequence goes on along the minus strand of NC_139025.1, from coordinate 31,296,815 downwards.
GTTCATATAACAATATACCTTGTCCTAAAAGAAACAAGCACTGGTACTGAAAGCAGTGGGGAAATGTGTATTGAAGGTGAGCAACAAGCAATGCCAAAATGTTTGGTAAAAAGTTATCTGCCCTAAGTTGGGAGATATATCATGTACCTAATAAACTTGTATGTGGCTCTAAGGGAAGAAGTTGGAAAACAAACTTTACTAGTGAGTGTTGGTAATTAGCTGCATTTGACCATTTTCTGGGTTCAGGAAAGAATTTGTATGTTTACAGACAGGAATAAAAGGGAGTAGAGAGGATATGAAAATTCATGGACTTTCAGAGATGGAAAAGAAAACTTCCTCACTATCACAAAATGTCAAAGCTAAATGTAAGGAAATCTTTGAGCAACAAAGGCTAATTATAACTCAGCTTGAAGCAAAGGTCAAATTAAAGGAGTGTTCATTATAACTTTGTGAAAACCACTGGATGGGTTAAGAACTCAGGGCAAAAAGCAAATTAAGGGTGTGATAGCCAGCAAATTGTTCACTTAGACAAAATCACTCAGAGTAAACAGCTAAAGTATGTGTTCTTCCCAGTGACATCCAGTAAACTCAAGTTATCTATTAGAGGGGGTGGGGACATAGGAATATATGTCAGAGATGACAAACACTACACTCTAAGAAAGCACACTGATAAAGAAATGCAGATATGGACACTGGCATACACCTGACTGAAATCAAATAAATTGCAAGTCTGTTAAGTTTTGAGGAGTTTTGGTGCCAAAGGAAATAGGGCAACAAAAGGCTGAGAAAACTGGATGGTCCACAAGGAGATTCTATTGCCCTCTATTTCAGATGGGGCTGAGAAGAATAATACAAAAGGAAATTTTCCAAAGGTAGATTCAGGGCCACAGAGAACAATGGAAAAATAAGTCTCTTCACTTCCTAGAATAGATTTAATCCACCCCAAAGATGGAGGGCCTTAGCCATATGTGCCCACCAGAATTTCAAAACTGCTATGAACCAGTGATTTCTCTGTATCATGGAGTCTTTTCCAAATGGGAGCACTTTTCTATTTATGCTGTGCCCATTTCATCACTATCTACTGGGAGCATGTAACAAACCTAATTTTTCTTTTTGGCTGAAAGTGCTTGTATCAAAAGTTAGCACATCAAGATCTGTTGTAGAGATTGTTGTGCATCCTGAAACCTACCTACAGTCTGAAACCTATGGTGACACAGAAAAACTCAGAATAACATAGTGACTTTACAAGCTTCTACTCAGAAGTAATACATTTATTTCTACTTGCTTTTAATTGGTTAAAAGAAAAATCATCATCATTAAGGCCAAGTCTCTTAATAGACTTAGAGATCAATGGGTTATAATACTTCAACAAGAATAGGCTTAGAAGAGACAGGGCTTGTAAGGAGGGGCTGTGAGGAAGGGTCACTGACTATTTTGAAGATATCTACTATACCAAATATAAAACTGATTTAAATTAATGGAAACTGTCGAAACTATCCAATTTGAAGTCACTGACTGTCAGACTGGATTAAAAATAATCTAAAACCACAGAGGGTGACAAACCATAAGAGACAATCACAGGAAAAAAGCAGGGTTGCTGGAGGGGAGGCAACTGGGGGAATGAGGTAACTGGGTGATGGACATTAAGGAGGACATGTGATAAAGTGAGTGTTGGGTATTATACAAGACTGATGAATCGCTGATCTCCACCTCTGAAGCTAATAATACATTATATGTTAATTACCTGAATTTAGATAAAAATTAAAAATTAAAATTAAAAGGAAAAAAATTAAATTCTCTGCTCTTTGTAAGTGACAACATAAGGACAGAAAAAGTATTAAGGTCAAAGGATGGGAAAAATAGACCAGGAAAATATTAAGGAAATCTGGTATAACAATACTGATACCATACAAAGTAGACTTTTTTTTTTTTTTAAGATTTTATTTGACAGAGAGAGGCACAGTGAGAGAAAGAACATGAGCAGGGGGAGTGGGGGAGGGAGGAAACAGGCTCCCTGCCAAGCAGGTAGCCCCATACAGGGTTTGATCCCAGGACCCTGGGATCATGACCTGAGCCGAAGGCAGATACTTAATGACTGAGCCACCCAGGTACCCCCAAAATAGACTTTAAAGCAAAAAGCATCTCTAGAGATAAAGATGATCACTATATAATGATAAAAGTTTTAATTTATCAAGAAAATATAACAATTCTAGATTTTATGTACTTAATAGCAGTCTCAAAATATATAGACAATTCCACTATCACAGAGGAAGATTTTAAATTTCTCGTTGTAAATTAAATAGATAAAAAAATAAGGATATAAAGAATCTGAGCAATACAATTTACAAATTTAATGAAAAGCACACATATATAGAGAGAATACTGTGCTCAACAGCTGCAAATATACATTCTCTCCAAGCACACAATATTTATGATGGTACAAAAAACTGAAGTTAGTAAATTCTTAAAAATCACATTAAACTAATTCTTAAATTAAGTTAATTAAATTATTAAAAGCACATTAAAAACGTGTTCCAATATCATACAGAACACTTACTTGACAACCATAAAATTAAGTTAAAATCCGTAACAAACAGACAAAGAGAAATGATTTCATGTGTTTGAAAATTTTAAAATTTATTTGTGGCTCAAAAAAAGTCATAATGGAAATCAGAAAATTCTCAGAACTAAATGATAAATAATGTCTTTTTCAATACTTATGAGATGCTCCTAAAGTCTTACTCTGAAGAAAATGGGTAATTGTATATTCCTAAGTAAACACAAAAGGGCCAAAATTAATGAGCTAGAAGCATTCCAACCTTAGACATTAGGGGAAAAATACAGAACAAACTTTACAAAGGGCAAAAGATAAAACCAGTTTTTATTGAGAGAGAAATTACATAATTATACAAGAAATCTTAGGCCAGACACAATGCCACGCTGCCTGTTTTAGACCAATCCGCATATCAACAGCCTCTTTTAAGGTCCAAACTCAAAACTGTGTAAGAAAAAGGGAGAAAAATCTGCAACAGAATGAGGGGCAACAGAAGAGGCCAATGGAAGGAGCAAATCAAGACTGTGGTTTCAGTGGTCTAGCCTCAGCCCACATCTCCAGGAGCTCTGATGCACATACTGCACCACAGTCTTTGCCACCCTAGAGCAGGGGAGTGAGATTTCTGCAACTCCGTATCATGCACTCAGCAGCCACTGTTTACAGGCCATTACAGGGATAAGTAGTGCATAACTTCCAGCCACCTACTGGAGATGGCGCTCCAACGTACCAGAGGCAAGGCTCTTGAAAAGTCCAAGTGCATTAGTGGCATCACATGCAGCATCTGGAGAAGAATGAGTACACCAAGCCAACAAAAGTCAATCTGGACAGAGCACCAACACTGCTGTGCTCTACCCCTTGTACAGCTCAGGTCATTTGCTTTAGACATTAGGTTCACCCCATTCTTTTGTAACTTCAGGATTCTGGCTGGTCACAGTTTCTATGAAAACTTAAAGGAGAAGTTCATGAGATAAACTACAGCCTCCACAGCCGCAGTCCGCTCTGAGGTCAGAACTGATACGGATCATTTCCTCTCTTTACTCCCAGTCCATACTCCCCTCACCTGTGCCAGCATGTCTGCTGGCCTATATGGTTTGCATGGTACTGTCTCCCGAAGGGTCTGAGATTTTGTTCCCATGCTGTTGCCTGGCCACAGTTGAGCTCTACTTGCGAACTGACAGTGAAACCAGAGGTTCCGATTACCAAGAAGAGATGGATACTCCAGTAATTCACATGAGTGCCAAATATATTCCCCCCTGCCACCATTACATAGCCGCAACCCCACCGCCTCATGGTTAGCAAACCCAATTACCCCTTCAAGTACAGTAACTCTTTTCTGCTTTTGCTGATCTACTGGCACAACGAGCATAAAATAATGAATGGCAGCCACAGCCTTTAATGGAACTATTAATGTTTCCCCTAGTGGAGTGTCCCCTTTCTCGAAACCAGGACCTCTGCTTCTTCAACAGAAGAGCCTGAAGTTTCAGAAACCGGAAGCAAGTCTCCCAAGTGGGTTGCTGGAACAAAGCCCTCCTTCCCACTCCTTGGCTCTCAGCAGTAATACAGAACCATATAATCCTCTGTGGTTTAAGGAAAAAAGTGGCAAACTTTTTCTCTGTGAAGTGCCAGACAGTAACTATTTTAGACTTTGGGGACCACAGAGTCTCTGACACGACTACTTAGTTCTGCTGATATGGCATAACAGAAGCCACAGACAATATGCAGATGATGCATGTGGTTGCGTTCCAATAATACCATGTTTGTAAAAGAGCAGCAAGCCTGATCTGGCCTTGGAACCGGCTTGCCAACCTCTGCTTTAATCTACATGCTGCCTCCCGACCGCATACCTTTGTAGGGTATCACGACCATCCAAAGTGTTGCTTCAGCTATGTTTCTTGGAGGCCATTTCATTGCTCCAGCAGGCTGGCAGCTTATGGAGGCTGTGGGAGTAGCAGGACCAATGAATCTCACAGGAATCTACCCATTGCAGAACCTCTTTTTTCATAAATCAGGTCCTTGATCTGAAGTGACAGTAGGTGACAGATCCCATGTCGGTCAATCAGATACTCCGTGAGTCCTAGCACAGAGGTGCTGACCCAGGCGACACTGGCAGGAAAACCCTTCAAAATGAACTGCTGCCCCCTCATGGTGGAAGGGTTCTGATGTGATAAGTGCCACTAAGTGACTGGTTGGTCTCCTCGAATATTCACATGCTAAAAGGGCTTGGCAGCAGTGTCTGTGGTTGACAGGTAGGGTGGAAGCTGGGGCAAGGTCAGCTTCAATGCCGGATGCCATGCTTCTGTGCCACCGCGGCTACTCCACTCGAGTCCATGACCTCAGTACCGTGGTGGCCAATGACTGTGGCACTGTGGTCTGGGTAGATGGCGGTTGTTCAGCGATTTGTTTGCAATGGTCCCCTGCCCCTTTACTATCCTACCTACTAGGCAAGCGTCAGAGGAGCCTCATATGCGGGGACCAATTAGCCAGAATCTGGACACCAAGTGGTCTAAGTTCAGATGCCGGTCAGTCAGATTACTGTCATGGAACATCAGCTGCTTTTACTGTTGTTTTGGTTTTTTTAACCAGCCTCACTGAGATATAATTTATACACCACAGAAGTCACCCATTTTAAGTGTATAATTAAATTAATTTTATTATATTTATAGTTGTACAATCATCATCACAACCTGATTTTAGAACATTTCCATTACCCTAAAAAGCCCTCACATCCACTTATAGCCATTCTCCAGTCTCACCCACAGCAGTAGGCAGCCACTAATTTACTTCTATCTCTTTCGATTTGCCTTTTCTGGATATTTAACGTAAATGGATTCAGATGTGTTCTTCCGTGACTGGCTTTTTTCACTGAGTGTAATGATTCTGTAGCTCATCCAGGCTGGAGCATGTGTCAACACTTCATCCCTTTTTCTTGCCAAATAGTATTCCATCATATGACTATTCCATATTTTATTCATCCATTTACCAACAGATGGACATTTAATTTCTTAGCTATTGTGAAAAACATTGTCATGAATATTCGTGTTCAAGTCTTTGTATGGTCATATGTTTTCATTCTTACTGATGAGCTTAAGGAAACCAGACTCAGGTACCTCAAGGATGGGAAGGCTCTAGTCCTTGTGAAGTTGGGCTTAGGCTGACCCCCTGCTACTGAGCGGAAGGAGGAGCATCCCCAGCCCCAGTTACTTCATTGGTGGGCAACCAAGGAGCACTCCCAGGATCACCAACAGTCTGTGTAGGACAGCTCCAAACAGTCTACATACCTACTTAATGCTGAACCCCTTTACAACAAGGGACAGGACATTTCTACACAACAACTATATGGGAGATTCTAGCCAGAAGAGAAAGAGTTAAAAGTTATAAGGACTGGAAAGGAAGCGTCAGAGCTGTTATTATTCAGAGATGCAGAGAAAAAACCAAAATGATTTATAGATACATTACTGGAATGACAATGCTGTATGTCTAATGTATGTAGAATCAAAATCAAGACATATAAGTCAAGTTCTTTTATATGTACCACCAAAACACAGCTTTCCAAATATAAAACCTAACTTAGAAAAAAGATTTACTTGAACAATAGTATATAAAAATGAGGTAGCTGGACTAAATCTAACCAAAAATGTGTGAGACCCTCCTGAGGAAAACTGTAATACTTTCTTGAAGGATACTGAAGAAGAATTCTATAAATGGGTAGTTATGTAATATTTATATATACATAGACCCAACACTAAAAAGATATCACGTCTCCTCAAATTTATTTATAGATTCAATTTGATCCCAGTTAAAAGCCTAAGATTAGTTTTGGGTGTTTATTTTGTTTTCTTGGCTGGTGACTCAATAAGCTGTTTCCGAAACTTTTTTTTTTAAGATTTTATTTATTTACTTGACAGACAGAGATCACAAGTAGGCAGAGAGGCAGGCAGAGAGAAAGGGGGAAGCAGGCTTCCTGCTGAGCAGAGAGCCCGAAGTGGGGCTCGATCCCAGGACCCTGAGATCACTCTCTGAGCCAAAGGCAGAGGCTTTAACCCACTGAGCCACCCAGGTGCCCCTCCAAAACTTCTACGAAAAAACAAAGGTCCACAAATAGTTGGGATACTCCTGAAAAAAAAAAAAAAAAAAAAAAAAGAATAAAGTAGGAATCTTGTTCTATTAGATATCAAGGCTTATAACTAAACTATTTTCATAAGGCCAAACTGTACCTATATGGATACAGATAAAAACAGATTGGTGTATCAGAACAGAGAACTCAGACCACATATATATGCAAACTTGATGTATGACAGAAGTGATAACATGGATCAGTGGGTTAAGAGCCTTTTGATAAATGGTGCTGGAAAAATTGTTTATCCAAATAGTAAGATATGAAACTGGAAATCAATTTGTCATCATCAAATAGAATTAAAACTGTGGATGTTGTATGATGCAGAAGTTCCACTCCTAGGCATACATGCTGTAGAAACTCTTGCACAGTTTCACCAGAGCTTATGTACAAGAATGTTTAATATGCAATATTATATGTAAGATCAAAGGATAAGGGGAGAATCCATAAATTATTTGTAATTTGTTAACACTATGGACATAAAATACAGTAGAGAAAAATGAATGCATGAAGCTGAATGAACCCAAACTTCCAAACACAGTATCAACAAGAAAACTACCCAAATAGTTTATAGAGTATGAGTTCAACTATACTGAGTAAATAAACATAACACAAGATAATATATAACTTAGGAATACATACATCTGCAGTTAAAATGCAAAAAGAAAATAGAGGGAATGACAAACAATCAAATATCCAAAATGCCTTGATGAGTTGTGATAGGGAACTGGTTTATGCAGGGTGAGGCATGAAATCAGGGAAAGGCACTTCAAGTACAGTAGTAATGTTCTAATTCTTAGGTTGGGTAATAGGTCTAGAACTTCTTAAAATTGCTCCTTTTATATTTTAAACATACCAACTTTTTTGTGTGTATTAAAAATGTAATAAAATTGACCCTACACTGTAGGGTCCAGATGGATCCCTGATACTCAAATCTGACTTAAATGTGCACACAGACACCAGGAAGGTATGAAACAATTGATCATTTAATAAGACCTGGGGAGAACAGGGTAGCTCCCAGGCAGGCCCAAAAATGGCTTGAGAGAGCAGGAAAAGATTGGTTTCAGGTTTTTATGGTGACTAGCGAGGGTGATTAGAGCAAGGGTTCCTAGGCATGGTTTTAAGTTCCATAGGCACAAAGGAAAGATCACTCAATCAGCTTGCCCATATGTGAGACAGATGGCCAAAAGGAAGAGATGAGGCTCAAAAGATGTCAGTTAAACATCAAAAAATAGAGTCGCACACTTTATTACAAAAATATTTTAAACAAAACTGTATAAGGAAACAAAAGGGGTACCTGCCATGTTGGAAGTACTATGTCTGCAGAGAAAGGAATGTTATTTTCCTTTTAGATACCACTTCACCAGTTCTTCTTCCAGGAATACACCACTAGAGGAATAACTACAATCAAACTGTTAAAACCAGAGTATATGGTAGAAAATTTTAAATTCTTTACTATTCCACAGAAGAACTCAGTATCAAGAGTAATTATTGCAGTATAATAAAGCTAGATATCAAGTCCTGTGGAGTGAAAAGAATGAGAACTGCTCATGATGTTTAAGAGTTCCTGGCACTGGGGGGCCTGGGTGGCTTAGTGGATTAAGCCGCTGTCTTCGGCTTGGGTCATGATCTCAGTGTCCTGGGATCGAGCCCCACATCGGGCTCTCTGCTCAGCAGGGAGCCTGCTTCCCCCTCTGTCTCTGCCTGCCTCTCTGCCTACTTGTGATCTCTGTCACATAAAATAAATAAATAAATAAAATCTTTTAAAAAAAAAAAAAAAAAAAAAAAAAGAGTTCCTGGCATTATGTCAGAGTATAAATATCAGCTGGGTCTCTCCAGCACCTGAGCTGAGCCCAAAAGGAACCATTTGCTTTACCATCATGGTAGTGAAGAAATTTTGCAACGTTATATCGACTCACTGCAAATGAGTACCAAGCTTGAAGACTTCTCCCCAAAGAAAGTATTTCTTTTCTACTGAAAAGATACAATGAATTAAGTGTACATCAGTTTTTGAGACACCTACTGGGTACTGCTGCAGACAAGGAGATGAAAAAGATTTAATCTATGCTCTTTAAGGGCTTACAGTTTGTTTTTTAAAAGATTTTTATTTATTTATTTATTTGACAGACAGAGATCACAAGTAGGCAGAGAGGCAGGCAGAGAGAGAGGAAGGGAAGCAGGCTCCCCACTGAGCAGAAAGCCTGATGCAGGGCTTGATCCCAAGACCCTAGGATCATGACCTGAGCTGAAGGTAGAGGCTCCAACCCACTGAGCCACCCAGGCACCCCAAGGGCTTACAGTTTCTTGTATTACTTTTGCACTCTTAAGGTGTGAAAATTTGGATTTACAGAAAACCTACATCCAGCCTGATGGCTCAAATGATAAGATAATTTAAATTGGACTGCTTTCAACATACTTCAATATTAAAGAATACATGAGAACTATTAGACACTGTAACTATAGTTTCACAGAAGAAGGAAATACCCATGCTTAATATAATTCTTTTTTTTTTTAAGATTTTATTTATTTATTTGACAGACAAAGATCACAAGTAGGCAGAGAGGTAGGCAGAGACAGAGAGAGGGGGGATGCAGGCTCCCCGCTGAGCAGAGAGCCCGACACGGGCTCAATCCCAGGACCCTGAGATCATGACCTGAGCTGAAGGCAGAGGCTTAACCCACTGAGCCATCCAGGCGCCCCAAGATAATTCTTAATAAACAGGTTGAGTGAATGATAAGACTGTGCGATCACAAGTCAGCAGAGCTAATGGTGAAGACACAGCTCAATTTCTCTGCATTCATAAAGATGAAAAATGTGGGATGAGCAGAGAATGAGAGGAGAGTAAATTTAAAGTGGCTTGAGAAGCTTTTAGGAACAGAAATGTATACCCTGAAATTTTAAGTTTGTGACACAAATGAAATGCAAATTCCTCCATTTCCCCAATCTTTAGTAAAGCATTCTACACACCACACACACACACACACACACACACACACACACACCCTTGTAAGTAGGGCTCTTTTGGTCAGGAAGAAGAGAGCTTAAGTGCAACATTTAGTTTGATCCACAGTATCCGGTGAATATAATAGTAATGTCTTAAAAATCCTTCTTAGGTACCAAGTAGTGTTCTAAGCTCTCTAAATGCTAATGTATTTAAGTGTTTTACAGTAATTAATTTATTTAATAATACTCAAGGCAAACCTGTAAGGTAAGCAGTAATATTTTTACCATTTTCCAAGTGGGTATCAAAAGCACAGAGAAGTTAAGTAATTTGTTCAAGGTCTTAGCAGCAGCTAAAAGCCAATCTGACTCCAGTGGCAGCAATATGGACAGCAGGTGCCCAAATCGTAACCAGAGTTGGAGGACAACAAGCCAGCTCCACCACAACAGGAATGTTGGGAGAGTTGGCTGACTGTGGGCCACAGATGTGCAGAGGAGAGGGTGAGTGGTGACAGACTCAAGATGACCACAGAACAGAAATGCAGAGTAAAGTTCCCATGAGCCCAGTATAAACTGATGTCCTCCGGAACTGTTAATGTGTACCATAGCCCTGCCCTTTAGGAACACCTAAGAGACATGAATGAGGAAAGCCTAAGGTCCTACCATTTGCCGGATGGGGCTGAAGATCACGGAGCAAACTGCTCAGAGGACCTTAGCCAGGACCCTTGGCCGGGGTGTCTTCAAGTACATTTTATATTCTCAATGCATAAATATATAAATATATGTGGGTACATTTAATTTCTTTCCAAGTAAGATATATGTTTTAACTCCTTTCTTGGGTGTTAGTTTCCTTTTCTATAACATTAGATTCCTTTCAGCTCCATACTTTTGTCTCTAAGTAAGTGATCTGGGCATTTTGTTGAAAATCTTTCAGCAAAGATCACTAAAATGATCTTTTTAAAGATCTAAAATGACCCCCACTTACAGGCGCCTAGGTGACTCAGCTGGTTAAGAGTATGACTCTTGGTTTTGGCTTAGGGCATAATCTCAGGGTCATGAGATTTAACCCCACATCAAGCCCTATGCTGGGCTCCACACTCAGCACAGAGTTTGCTCGTCCTGCTCCCTCTGTTCCTCCCCCAGTTCAAGCACGTGCACTTTCTCTCTCAAATAAAAATCATAAAATAAAATAAAAATAAAAATAAAATAGGGGCACCTGGGTGGCTCAGTCATTAAGTATCTGCCTTCAGCTCAGGTCATGATCCCATGGTCCTGGGTCCTGGGATCAAGATCCACATCAGGCTCCCTACTTCGCAGGGAGCCTGCTTCTCCTCTCCCACTCCCCCTGCTTGTGTTCCCTCTGTTGCTGTGTCTCTCTCTGCCAAATACATACATAAAATCTTAAAAAATAAAAAATAAGAAAATAGAATAAAATAATTATCTCATTCTGTTTGTTAATTTCCATCCCGGTGGCCACCACCCAGGTTCATATCCCTGTGCCATTATTCCTGGACTATCTGCTCACTGGTTTATCAACTTCACCCTTTCCAAGAAATCATGCCAATTCCACCTTCCACATTCAGTAAATTGTAGGATTCTGAAATCTTCAAGGGTTTTCACTGCCAATGTAAGAAACATTCTCCATAATATGACCTTAACCAGTTTAGTCTTCTCTCTAGTTACCACTCCATTCTCTACCTTCCTTAACTGCAAAAAGACTTTTTGGAAGTTTTCCACATGACCTGTTCTCACTTTCTTACCTCCCATTCTCTCTTCAATACATTCCAATATAGCTTTATCCCCACTCCTCCTCTGAAATGACTTTCATGTGGCTAAACTCAATAACCAGTCCTCTAGTCTCTTCTTATATAAAGTCTCAAGCATCTGATGCAGGAGAATACTCTCTCTTGAAAAACATTTTCCCCTTGATTTCCATGTACAACGCCATTCAGGATAAAACCTGTATGGGTTGTTTTTACTATGTCGAATGTAAATGACGGTCTAGATTCAAAAGGCTATTGTAAAGTTCAAATGAAGACTCAGCAGACTGCACTCTTAACCCATATTAGTATTTCGAGATTCTAGAGAAGTGCTTAGGATATAAAAGGTGCCCAGTAATGTTTAATGAGCAAAAGGAGATCAATCCGTTCTGTCTTCTACTTCCCCCCTACTGGCAAGCAGCACAACTCAAGAGATCATGGGACCTGGGACACCTGGGTGGCTCAGTGGGTTAAGCCTCTGCCTTCAGCTCAGGTCATGATCTCAGGGTCCTGGGATCAGGCCCCGCAACGGGCTCTCTGCTCAGCCGGGAGTTCGGCTTCCTCCCTCTCTCTCTCTCTGCCTGCCTCTCTGCCTACTTGTGATCTCTGTCAAATAGATAAATAAAATCTTTACCAAAAAAAAAAAAAAAGAGAGAGAGAGAGAGAGAGATCATGGGACCTCACTCACTGAGGTTTCTCCCTCTGCCTCACGACTCCTTCTAATCTGTTGTCCTGTCTGGTTAGTCTCCTTTTCAAATCTTGCTTCTCTCTCTCTTCCTCCCTGTTTCTGCTCTGCTCTGTCTCTACCCTCCCTCAATCAGCATCCTCACCATTTCTCATGTGGTTTTCCTTCTACTGATAATGGACTTTTTGGTTGATTTTAGGTTTTTTACTGCTATGAAATGTGCTATTATGTGGCTATGAACAATCTTATGCATGTACCTTGACGCACAGACATACATTCCTATTTCCAAATTAATTGTGCCAATTTATACCCTCCCAGCAATATGTGAGATTTCTAGTTATTCCATGTTCTTGTCGATTCTTAACTATTTTCTTTTTAAAAATATTTTAGCCATTCTGCTAGACATGCACCGTTATCTCACTGAGGTTTTAGTTTGCATTTTTTTCCCTGATTAATGAGGCTGGGCCCTTTTCACACCTGTATTGGCAATGTCGATATATCTCCTTTGTGAAGCCTTTGTTCTTTTACTTTTGATTCATAAGTTCACTTTATATTATGGACACAAGCCCTTCATTGACTTTATGTGTGGCAATAAAATCCTCCAGTTTAAAGTTTGTCTTTTCTTTTTTTTAATGTTATCTTTTCTCTTTCTCTTTCTTAATGTTATCTTTTGATGGACCTAAGTTCTTCATTTTAACATTGTCCAACTTCTCAGTATTTTCCCTTAGGTGCGTAAGGGTGGCACAGTCGGCTAAGCGTCCAACTCTTGGTTTCAGCTCAGGTCGTGATCTCAGGGTTGTGAGTTTGAGGCCTGTGTCAGGCTGAGCTGCTTAAGGCTCTCTCAGCCCCACCACCTCCTTCTCAAATAAATTCATCTTTAGAAACTTTTCCTTTATTTTATATCCCATTTAATATTTATTTTTCTGCTCTGAATAAGTTATCTAATATTATGTAAAATTTTAAAAAATCTCTTATATGAAGACTAATGTCTTATATGAAGACTATAATGTCTTATATAAAGACATATAAGACTAATCTCTTATATGAAGACAAACACAGCTAATGGAATACTGATTTTATGTTATATGGGATAAGAATCAAGATTCTATTTTGGGGGGCACTATATATCTAAATATTCCTTTATCTTGTGCTCTATGTTTTGAGGTATTGAGATGTATGGGTCTTTTTCCCTATAATCTTTATTTTTTACATTCTCTATTGTCTATTCATCTGTCCTTGCACATATACCTTAACCTGTCTTGGGCAAATCTTGGCCCTCTGAATTTCCAACATAAACTTTAGAATCATCTCAAATTTCATCAAACAGTTGTTGGAATTGTGACTGGAGTGTACTAATTTATAGATCATGCTCTATTGAGATGACATCTGTATGATTTTTAATCTCATAATCCATGAAATGGTATGCATCATTACCTTTACTTTAGGTCACTTTTAACCTCAATAATATTTTCTTTTTTTAATTTTCTAATTTTCTGTGATGAATGCTTGAACACCTTTTATTTGATGCAAAATACTGGGATGCAATATGCAAAATATTATACGTGGTACTGTTCCTAAAATTAACTTTCATTTTTTTACTTTGCTTTATAGAAATACAATTGATTCTTATCTATGGATCTTAAATTGCAAATTTGTTAAACTCTTTAAAAACTCATCTGTAGAGCTTTTGGGATTTTTCACACAGTCACATTCAAATAATGACATTTAAAATTTTCTTTCCAATCTGTCACCAATTGTTTTCATTTTCTTGCCTTACTAGATTGGCTAAAACTTTCAGTACATTGTTGAATATAAGTGGTAACTGTGGGGATAGTGTGGGTGGGAATCCTTCCTTGATCTAACCTCAAAGGGAATGACTTCAACATTTCACCATATTTTGTAGGCTTTTTATAGATAACCTTGCATCAGAGTAAGAAATTTCCCCTCCATTTTTAGTACTATTAGTATGCTCCATAATAAAGAAACTTCCCTTTGCTCTTCTTAATTTTTTTAAAGATTTTATTTATTTGAGAGAGGGAGAGAACACGGGGGGGGGCAGAGAGGGAGGGAGAAGGAGACTCCCTGCTGAGTGGGCGTCCTATGGGTAGCTCCATCCCAGGACCATGAGATCATGACCTGAGCAGATGCCCAACCACCTGAGCCACCCAACCACTCTCCACTGCTGTTTTTATAGTTATTTTCCTTTCCTTGGTTTTCAGCAAATTTTTTATAAAGTGTGTTTATTACTATCATTGCTATTATTATTTTACATGTAGTTTGTAACAATTCTCAAATTTACAGCTTGATATCTTTCATGAGATTTGGCAAATTCTCACTGATTAGTTTGTTCACACGTTGCTTCTGCCCCATTCATCTCATACCTGCTTCCTAGGACTTCAATTATATATAGGTTAGACCTTCTCATCATATCTTCTTTGTATTTTACCTTCTCATCACTACTTTTCATCACTTCATTTCTCCATGTTTTATTCTGGGTATTTTCTTCCAGAACTTTCTTTCAGTTTGGTAATTTTCTGTTCAGTTGTGCTTTGTTTCTTATTATTTTACCTACAGAGTTTTAAATATTTGTTATACTTCTTATTTTAGAGTATCTTTTGGTTCTTTTTCAAATTTACATCATTCATAGTTTTCAGGTCTTTGCCAAAATTAAAAAATCTTGTCTTTTACCATTTTAAACCTATTAAGCACAGTTTTCTAAGTCTCTAGCTAGTAACTTCAACAGCTAGAGTTCCCATGAACTTATTATTATTTTTATTTTTTTTGAACTTATTTTTTTGTTTCTGCTGGTTCTTGTTTATGCTATTTTGTCTCTTTATGTACTTGGTTCTTTTAAAATTCTGTTTAACATTACATTTGGGCTAAAACAGTGTTTTCATTCTCCAGAGAGAATTTCACTGTCTTTTTTTCTGCCAGCACCTAAAGGCAACAGCAATCCAAAACACCGTGATCCAAATTCAGAGACTAAGATAATGCCTTTTTTTTTAAAAATAGTGTTTCTGAGACATAATTCACATACCATAAAATTCACCATAGTGTAAAATTCAAGAGTTTTTAGAATATTCATGGAGTTCTATAACCTTTACCACTCTCTAAATTTAGAACATCTTCATCACTCCAGGAAGAAACTTCATACCAATTAGTACTCACTCTCCATTCTCTGCCCAACTCTAGGTAACCATTCATCTACTTTTGGCCTCCATAATTTTGCATCTTCTAGACATTCCATACAAAACGAATCATACAATACATGGCATTTTGTGAATGAATTTTTTCATTTAGCATAATGTTTTCAAGGTTCACCCATGTTGTAGCATGCATCAGTACTACATTTTTTATTGCTGAATAACATTCCATTGTATGGATATACCACTTGTTTATCCATTCATTAGCTTATGTACTTTGAATTATTTCCACTTTTAATTATTATAAATAATACTACTATGAATCTGTGTTGAAGTTTCTATGTGAATATATGTGTTAATCTCTCTTGGGTATATGAATTATTAGGTCATATGGCAACTCTATGCTTAACATTTTAAGGAACTGCCAACCTATTTTCAAAGTGAATGGATTCTGGGCTGTTTCTCTAAGTATCAGTCAGTGAAGCTCTCTAACTGTCCAATCCAAAGCCATGATAGTTTACTAGGTACCCTTTTTGCTGGGCCCTGGATCCCAACTTTTTTATTATTATACCTCCAACAATGTCATAAGTACTGCATAATCTCTTAGCATCTCAGCTACCACTTCTAAAATTAGAAACTGACTTAGTCCATTCAGGCTGCTATAACAGAGTATCATACTCTGGGTGACTTACATGCCAGTTTTAAAAGCTGAAGTCTGAGATCAAGGTGGGAAGAAATTCAGTGTCAAGAGCCCCCTTCCTTGTTTAGTCTTCTGGCTGTAACTTCACATGTCAGGAAGGGTCACAGAGCTCTGTGGGGCCTCTTTTATAAGAGCACTGATCCCATTCATGAAGGTTCCATCATCATGATGTAATCCTCTCTGGAAGGCCCCACCTCCAAATAGTATCACGAGGATTAGGTTTCAACATGAATCTGCGGGGAGATGCAAACATTCAGCCTATGGCAGAAATATTCCCAGGGGAAAACCACTACCAATTCCATGCTCAGCTCTCTAGATTCCTTTCTCCTCTCCATTCTCAGCCTGATAATTATTCTCTATCTTGTTAGATCTTTTATGCCTTCAAGTAGATTTTTTATTGTAAATTTTACTTAGACTTTCTGGTTTTCTCAGAGTTTGATCTGAATCACCTGGTCTATTACTATTGATACTAGAGGTCCTGTAGTTATTTCTTTAGTTGTCAGTTTGCCCCAACTCCACTGCAAATTCCTTGAGGGAAAGGACGGTGTCTTGGTCATCAGATCTGGTCAGCAAGCAGATGCTTTATAAATGTTTGTTATCAATCTAAGCTATCGCTTTTAAGTATGAAACAGATTCTAAGTGATCTAAGCTGCTCCATCTGGGAAAGCCAGAGAGCCAAGCATAATGACCACGAAGCCAGAGCACACCTAGCTCCACAGATGGTCCAGGGTAGACATGGCCACCGCTGCTGACAGGCCCAGATATAGCAGCTTGTATGATGGACACCACCAACACTGGATCCTGGGCACAGACACCTCCGCTTCTCAGTAAGGCAGTGGTATTGTTGCTCCTGAACAGGAAGACCCACAGGAAAAGGGATGGAAATAAAGAGTGGGGAAAGCCGAGGAGGGGGGGGTACAAGGGCATCATGTTTTAGAGAAAACTGGTTTTGTAAATGAATTGATAAGAAAATTCAATCTATTTTCAGTATTTCAAAAATCGAAGTAAAAATCCTGTAGAACCAGAGAATAGGTTTCTTAGTTCCCAGGATCATTCCAAAGTGAATTTTTACATTGCCAAAGACTGAGTAGATGACACAAATGAATAAAATCATCCAGAAAGATAAATTCCACTGTCACCACCCTCCCTCTCCTCTTCTTTGCCCTGGCATGCCCTGCTCAAGAAGATTATGATCCATTTCACAAACTCTTCTTTTCCAGAATCCCCAAATTCCTTCCCTGTAATCATGTTCTGAGCAATTTAAAATTTCACTGCTTTTCAAAAGGATTTCCTCAGAAGCTGCTATGTGAGCCAAGGGTCTCAACAACTTCTAGGTCAATGCCTTTCAAGGAGAACTAGAGGTTTGTTAATAAAACCATTATATTTCTCACCTCCTTGTATATATAGCATTTACAAGAGTGTTTCTTCAGAAGCATGGGATTCCTGAGGGATTGTCATCTGGCTTTCAGCTATCCTGCCCACAGTGTGCCAATTCCAAAAGTAAGGAGTAACTCTGTAGAGGCAGGCCTAGGAAGGTCTGAATTTGCCACAAAGGACTGTTTTTTTAAAAATACATTTTGCTATTCAACAGAAGGTACGTATGCAATACCCCAAAGGCAGGTGACTACTTCATCTTATTTCTTAACTGCATTTTATGAGATTCCTAGACAGTTTGTCATCTCTTTTCCCCTGTTTAGCGTCTTCCTATATTTGTTTGTTGTATTACATTCAGAGATTTCAGTTGTTAAGAGGGAGTACTAAAGGATACTTATATTCCATCTTGGCCAGAACTACAAGTCCTCTACTCATACATTTTTAAAGTGATGGGTATCATTCTAACATGTAGATATACACACATAAATGTAAAAGTTTTATTTTAGACATATAAACTACCTCATTTTTTCTTTCCTTCAAAATTACAAATAACATTATAAAGAACATCTGAATATTTACTTCAGAGGTGGAAATGTTAGGTCAAAGGAATACCCATTTTAAATTTTGACAAATTTATCAAATTCACATCAAACTTGTTAATAGCAACAATGAATGAGTGTGCATATTCGTGCACATTTTCACTAATCATTTCACTAACTGTACATTAGCAAGTGTTTTAATCTTTGACAATCAAACAGGTAGAAAATACTATTTAAATTTTCACTGACTTGTATTTCTTTGGATATTATTAAATTTGAAAAGACTTTAAGGGTAAAGTGGTAACTTGCGGATAGTTTTAGATCATTATTTAATGATTTTAGTGAGTTGATATATATGCATAAGCTTGTCATTTGCTTTTCAAACAGATTTAACATGTCTTAGTTTTTTTTTTGTTTTTTTGTTTTTTTTTTATTTGACAGAGAGAGATCACAAGTAGGCAGAGAGGCAGGCAGAGAGAGAGAGGAGGAAGCAGGCTCCCTGCTGAGCAGAGAGCCCGATGCGGGACTCGATCCCAGGACCCTGAGATCATAACCTGAGCCGAAGGCAGCGGCTTAACCCACTGAGCCACCCAGGCGCCCCCATGTCTTAGTTTTTTTTTTTTTTTTTTTTTTAAGATTTTATTTATTTATTTGTCAGAGAGCAAGCACAGGCAGACAGAGTGGAAGGAAGAGTCAGAGGGAGAAGCAGGCTCCCCGCGGAGCAAGGAGCCCGATGTGGGACTCGATCCCAGGACGCTGGGATCATGACCTGAGCCGAAGGCAGCCGCTTAACCAACTGAGCCACCCAGGCGTCCCATGTCTTAGTTTTTTAATGGAAGATTGTAACGATGATGATGTTATTTGTGAGATAGTTCTACATTTTTCCTATCATACTCAAATAGGACTCCTCCAAAATAATAAAACTCTCCTTGTGCTAAGCAGGATAGCTCCCCACCACTTCCAAAGACATCCACATTCTAATCACTGGAAACTGTGACTATATTATCATACAGAGCAAAAAGGAATTAAGGTTGCAGATAGAATTAAGGTAGCTAACAGTTAGATGATCCAGACAATTACAATGGAGTCACCAAGGTCCTTAAAAGTGGGAAAGGGAGGCAAAAGAAAAGGTCAGAGTGATGTGATGAGAAGTGAGAAGGACGCAACCCTCCACTGCCAGCTCTGCAGATGGAGGAAGGGGCCACAAGCCAAGAAATGCAGACAGCCTCCAGAAGCAGGAAAAGGCAAGAAAACGGGTTTTCTCCAAAGACTCCAGAAAGGAGTCCTGCCCTGACAACAAACACCCTGATGTTAGCCCAGTGACACACCCATCAGACTTCAGACCTTCAGAACTGTAAAGTAATCTGTATTGTTTTAAGTCACTAAGTTTATAGTAATTTGTTACACAACAGTAGAAAACTAATGCAAATAGTAAAATGACACACAGATATTTCCAAAAAATGTGGACGTGGGACAGAGTCTGGGAAGCACTGTGTCCTAAGAGGATACTGAGGGACACACAAACATCTAGAGTTGTAACTGCCACTGACAAGCAGGGTTACCTAGGAGGTAGACAAAATCAGAAATGTCATTCATCGCTGAAACATTCTTTTAACCTAACCACGTTACAGCAAACTGAGGTTAATCAGACTGAGGCACCTTTCCCTATCTGGCCCTAGGGCCCACCTTAGGAGACCACCAGAGCAATTCCAAAGACCTTGTGTTAAACTCAAAATTGCACCTGATTACCTATCAATATAATTTTAAATACGTGACAGGAATGTTCTCCCAATGGCATAAAGTATATGGGAGTGGTTATTCGTTGAATTTCTGGAAATAAAGCACTATAAAAAAAGATTGGTAATCTGCTAATGCGCTCTAGAGAAACTCCCGTAAATTGCAATTACATGTATCACATCTAAATTACAGGGAGAAAGAAGGCACCCTGTTCTCTGTTTTGTGATTAGTGATGGGGACTGGGAAGCCACACCCCTTTCCTCTTAATGAAGGTGACTTACTAAAGGTAAGGAGCTGGGTAGACCCACCATTCCAGGTATTTAAAGTGGCAACTGTCATTTTTCCTGTATGGTGGTTACCTGGTCTTAAGATTCATTTTTGTGTACAGCAGCCATGAACACTACTACAAAAGTAATAAGGAGGAAAGAAGGAAGTGACACTCATATCACTGATCACTACAAAATAACAGAAAAAAAGTTCAGACTAGTTTATGAATATGGTTGTTCTTTGGTGGAAAAAACTAGCACTATGTATATATATAGTATACACATGTATTACATGTATCTGACAGATGGTATTTTCTGAAGATATCATCCATCCCACATTCTCTTATGCCAGGTGACCTTGCCATTCCGCCATCAAGAGATGGAGTCTAATTCTTTTCTCCTTAAATCTGGGCTCAACTGGCCTTAGTGGTTGGCCTGTAACTAACAGAATGCAACAATAATGAACATGGGTTACTTCCAAGTCTAGAGAGATATACAAGAAGAAAAAAGAAGTAGTAGTGGTAGAAGTAGTTTCTACCTGGCTCGCCTGGAACTCAGTCTCCAGATATTCTTTTTCTGAACACTCCCTTAGGAGAGTGTTCTATGCTATGAGAAGCGTGGAGGGGGCACACAGAGGGACCATGAGTAGATATCATGACAGCCATTCCAGGGTAGAAGCGAAATATGTGCATGAAGAAGCCTCAGGATAATCCTAGACCCTGGGCATTCAAAGTTCCTTCCCAATGAGTAGGAAATATCAGAGTATGAGCAGAAATAGAAGACATAACTGAGGACTAAAGCAAAGTAGTAGGAATAGGATATAGACATTTAAGAGACAAACTAAAGATCCTGGTGAATTCTGGTAGTGGGGGCTGAGGAAGGTGAAAATACATGTATATAGGTGAATATTATGTATTTTATTGTAGAGTGATGAACAAAGTTTGAAGAAGTCGTCAAGTGTGGTTTGGGACATGTAGAATTAGAAGTATGTAGGAGGGAGTGCTGAAAAATATAGATTAATGGATAGACCCAAAAAATCATGAAGGAAAATGAGGACTGCAACCTAACAAGAAAAGGAGGGGGAGGGAGCAGGGGTGGAGAAGCAAGCACAGTGAGTTTATGAATGAGAGCATGGTTTTCAAAAAGCAGGAAGTCAGCATTGGTAGCATATACTATAGAACAGTCAGGGTGGATAAAGATGAAAAAATATTAGATTTAGAAAGTAGTGGGTCACTGATGCTATCAGCAAGGGCAATTGAGGGAACAGATAGAGAAGCCGAAGCATCAAATTCATCATTTTTTCAAAGGCATTATCTGAGAATATTACTTAGTGTATCCCTGTTACTTTAAAACCCTCTTCTAAATATTTTTTCCATAAAGATAAGTACTATTTAGGGGCTCCTGGGTGGCTAGTGGTTATAAGCGTATGCCTTCACTCAGATCATGATCACAGGGTCCTGGGATCAGAGCCTCACATTTCCCTCTCTCTCTGCCTGCCTCTCTGCCTACTTGTGCTCTCTGTCAAATAATAAATAAAATCTAAACAAAAAAAGATTTTAACAAAAAAAAGATTAGTAATATTTATCAGAAGATATAATCCACCTTGAAGACGTCATAGTAATTATAGGATATATATAACAATATGCTGTTTTCACATAACACCGCTACAAGGAAAGACGGTGCATTACTTTATTCATTAAAGTAATTTTGCTGGGTTTAAGAGCGCTGAATCCAGTACTTTCTGTCTGCCTCACAGGCCACCAGAAATAAATTTTACAGTCCCTCAAAAACACAGACCGTTTTGTGTTTACGATTAAGTGGCCTTTGTCCATGGCCTCATTAGTGTAACTGGAGTTAAGTCAGACTGGAAGGAGAGCCCAAAGCTTTATCCCAATTATTGTGTTTATGAACCAGACCGAGGTCTGCAAAAGCAAACAACATGCCCAGGGTCACTAAGCAACTCAAAGGAGTTGCATGGATTCCAGCTGAGGTCTAAAGGGTTCCAGGACCGAATCCTCCCGCCGCTGACACCAAAGTCAACCTGCACTGCCTTGGGCAATGGAGCAGAGTCCTCATTCGAAGGGCCCTCCGTGTAGAAGGGCGCGCACGTAGAGAACACAAGAGCATCACGCGAGAGAGGCAGGGGAAAGAGCTGTGAGAACACAGAGTAACCCAGCGGTCAACCCAATGGGAGTCCCAACCATTTGGAAGACGCTGAGCTGAACTCTTTATACCTCCTTCGATCGACTATGTGAAATACGAATTAAGTCCATTTTAGAAACTGGGAAGCTGACGCACGGACACGCGGAAAACCGCCCAGTGAAGGAACTACGCTTCGCCCCGGCGGCCGCGGCCCGCAGGCTCCGTAACTACCCACGCCTGGGTCAGAATCTGGCTCCGACGGCTGGTCCCTCTGTTACCTCCTGCAGGGGTCACCCTCGACGCAGACGGCCTGAAGACCCCCAACCCACCGGCCACCCGCTGAGCGCCCGGGTCCCGCCTTCCGCCCCGCGAATCGCAGATGCCCCGCATCACGACCCGCCCCTTCCAGAATCCCGCCCTCACACTTCTGCCTCGGGTCTCTCTGCTCTCACCTCTCCATGGCCAACAACGGGACTCGACCAGCGCGTGTGCAAACACGACTGAACTCTCCGACCTGCCTGGTCGTGCCAACAGGGCCAGCGTGGCCTCCCGAAACCCAGCAGCTCAAGCTCTCGGGCGACGAGGACATCACACGCTGCCCGCCTTTCCGCCGTCCTCGCGGCAGCGGTCCTCTCCTGATAGACTTCCGCCAGGCCAAAGCAATCGACCCATTGCGACATACTGCGCCTCCGCCCGGAAATTCAAGCGCTAACGCTTTGGTTCCGACGCGTTGGCCAGCAATTGGGGTTTAGACGCTTGAATTGGGTGGGTTTGCTGTCCGCTGACATGGAAACCGATACCCCCATTTTCTGGACTGACATCTTCTTAGAACATAGATACTTGCACATAGATACTTGTTAAAATCAGCTAAGAAAAAAAATTATTTTGAAGCCGGTACTCTACGCTCTGTGCCTACTTGTGGGAAGGGGAGCTTTACAGCATTAAAAAAAAAAAAAAAAAATTATTTTTTGTGAAGCTGCTATGAATGCTTAGGTCGAATGGTAATCAGTTATCATTGGACCTTTAATAGTAGTGCTTTTGCCGCCAGATGGCCTGTAATCCAGTCACTTATGAATCTATTTTCTACTCATTCAGTAACCCCAGCACCTTTCTGTGGTGTGCTAAAGGATCAAGGCTAAAGGAACACAGAGATGGAAAGATATTAAAGTGGGCAGCTAGATGGGCTCACAAATGAACGTGTGCATTTGGTAGTTTAGGGGACAGCTGCCACACGTACCATTTGCCAGGGTGAGTCAGAGAAAGCCTCACTTATCAAGTACTATCTGAGATGAGGTAATAGTACAGAGTGAAGGTAACATGGAGTAACATTTCCCATGCTGTCCCTGAAATCTTCCCATCTGTATTTGCCTCTCTTGTCACTGAGAAGTCCCTGGTTTAATCTTACTATTTTCCCACCTATTAAAGTGTTCCTTAAGCCATTCTCCAATGGTTTTAGGCTGCTCCGCTAACAGTTACGTCTGTTAGAGTGGGCTAGAGGGTCAAATATGGGTTGGAGGAGAGTAAAGAAACTTGATTGTGATTCCCAAGTCCGTCTTTGACATTACTGGAAGTTACCAAAAGATATAAATGAGGGTGGGGATTCTCCTGCCCTTGCCTATAGTCTTCATCCTGATTTTCTTAGCGTGCAATTTCAAGCCTTGTGTGCTATAACTTTGAAGTCCAAGGCTGCCTTCCAGCCTCTATACCCTAGTGTTCACTCCATATTCCACCTAGAGGGAGACACCATTCCCTGAGTATTCTGTGAACTTTCATAAATACAAAATGCACCTCCAGGGAAACCAGGTTTATGAAGCCTCCAGACTGTGCAGGCAGTGTTAAGTTCATCCCTCTTCAGAACTTCAGAAACTATGATTCATACATATTGCAAAGCACTTATCACAATATATTAATTAATGTATAAAGTCAGTGCCTTCACTATACAGTTGACCTTTAAACAACACAGGTTCTGGGGGTGCTGACCCAATGTTGTAAAAAATCTGCATGTATTTTTGACCCCCCCAAAAAACCCTCAATAGCCTGCTGTTAACTGGAAGCCTTACCAATGACATAAAGTCAATTAACACATATTTTGTATATGTATTATATACTGTATTCTTACAGTAAAATATTAAGAAAATATTTACAGTATTATATATAAAAAGTCAGCATATAAGTGGGCCCATACAGTGCAAACCCATGTTGTTCAAGGGTCAACATATATAAGGATATAGCAACATGAAGAGGATAGTCTTATTGTTTGAATCTCCAACATCTATACAAGACCCTAGTGTATGGCAAGTGCTTAATAAATGTTCATTGAGGGGCACCTGGGTGGCTTAGCGGGTTAAAGCCTCTGCCTTTGGTTCAGGTCATGAGCCCAGGGTTCCTGCATCCTGCTCAGTGGGGAGCCTGCTTCCTTCTCTCTCTGCCTGCCTCTCTGCCTACTTGTGATTTCTGTCAAATAAATAAATAAAATCTTTTAAATAAAATAAAATAAATGTACATTGAATTAATGATGATGCAGATTATTTTAATAAAAGCCTTCTATGTTGGTGTCTTGATTAAGTTGGTGTTGTTAAGGATTTTTGTGGCCTACTTTGTCTGCTCAAAGGCAGTTTCTTCCCTGGTTTGGAAAACAAAAACAAAAACAAAAACCAGCCAGAGTGGGCCAAAGCTGAGCTAAAGTTTTAGAGCTCTGTACTTCCCACTAGAGGAGCCTGAAATATACCAAATGGAGCCTGTTTAACATTTTTCATTCAATTAACATTTTTTTTAGCATGTATTCACCTACCATTGTTATAAATGTCAAAAACATTGTACCTGCTTTCAGGAGCTCGTATCCTCACCCACATTCACAAATGGAGACATGCAGGCTTTATCGCCTTTGGAAAAAAATAGCAATTTCTACCCAACCCTTTAAACTGACAGTGACCAGGAGGATTTCTTCTACTGGTAGTCAGGATAACTAAATTTCAGCCCAGAATCGTCTACTAATCAGCTGTGTGACCTTGGGCAAGTCATCTTTTTTCTCTGGACTCATCTTCCACTTCTGTAAAATAAGGGTCTTACTCAATTTCACATTCTCTAACTCTGCCACTTTAATAAATGTAGAACCAGTAGCAGTTGTAGGAAAGCTGAGGTTACTGAGATTATAGCTGGGGTAAACTGATGATGAGCCTAGATTTTTTTCTCGTGAAGAGTAAGAGATACTATTTTCTGGGACCACATCAGAAACTGTGGCCTAAGCACATGGAATAGATTGAGACTTGGCTATCTATAGGTCCCTCCTCTTTATATACAGAGACAGATATCTACATATAGATATCTATAAGGTCTCTCCTCTTTATATTCAGAGACAGCTCATGCTAAAAGTGATTACCAGAGCAAACCGAAGGGAAAGGGGCAAATGGATGATAACTGTGGTGCTTCCTGCCTTCCTTGATGAGAAAGGGAGGAAGGGTAGGGGACAGAATGCTGCTCTTGGGGTCTTCACAATATTGTAAAGTCCAAGGAACTGCTTAGTAGACCCCTTTACAAGGGGCTTTTCAAGATGTTTTTCCTGTGTGCTTAAAAAAGGGCCATACTCCAATGTACTTAGTTTGCTTATCCAGGCCTCCTCCCACAAAAATCACCACGCAGGCCCTGAAGAATCTTCCTGCTGAGCCTTTGTTGGTGTAGAGCTGGATTTTCTGGGAGTTGGATGTTTTCTCACATAGTATCCAGTGTAGAATTTGGAGTTCTTTTCTTGTTCTCCCAATGCCTGAGGAAAACTTTGATTCACCCCAAAGAGATTTTCCAGGTCAAGAAAAATGTGATTTGCAAGGACAACATGCCTTCACAACATAGGAGGAAACGTTGATATGGTGATATGATACAACCGGGCAACTTATGCTGAAGGCAGGCCTCAGAGACACCTTCCAGGGCCACTGTCCCAGTCGGTGCCTTCCCAGTCGGACTCCCACCATGTGCAGATCACAGGTGCACCTGGGTGTGTGCACATGTGTGTCAGTATGTTTGTGGAATGGCAGGTTCAGTGGACTGGCGGGAAGTGCTGGTTATTACTGCCTAGAGGCAGCTGATGCTCAGGAGCCCTGGTTTCTTGTGGTTAATCCACGATGGCAAGGAAAAAGGAGGTGAGAACAAATAGGAGAAAGCTGAGCACAAAGCATGAAGGCAAGGAAATAGCTGAAGAGTATAGAGCCCAGCTGGGCGGCAGCCCCTCAGAGCACCAGATGTGGAAAATTTTCTCATCTGTGGTTTGTTATGTGTCCTTGCTGTGGAGTACAGGGCTTATGCGGTTCTGCTGGGCTAAAGGCATCAGTCAGACCTGGGGAGGCAGCTCTGCACAAAGGGGATGCAGTAGCTGAGGTAGCTGAGGTGACTTAGGCAGCCTGGAATCTCCTGGCCCCACAGTACCCTGGCCCCACAGTACCTACAGGGAGAATGCAGAGAGAGAACAAGTCAGGATCCTAAGTATGGGACCTCCCGCAGAGAGTGCAGCCCTATACCAGAGAGGGACTTACAGAGGTGGAGGGCCCCAAATTCAGTCTTGTGTGGTCTTCGAACGCCCTCTGGTGGTGTTAGGCAGTGACTCTAAGGCTTTCTGTTGGGAGCATCGCAGACCAGTTATGCCTCTGAGCCCCCCCCCCTTTTTTTTAAAGATTTTATTTATTTATTTGAGAGAGAGACAGTGAGAGAGAGCATGAGCAAGGAGAAAGTCAGAGGGAGAAGCAGACTCCCCGTTGAGCCGGGAGCCCGATGCGGGACTCGATCCTGGGACTCTGGGATCATGACCCCAGCCGAAGGCAGTCGTCCAACCAACTGAGCCACCCAGGGGTCCCGCCTCTGAGCCCTTTTGTCCTCAAAGTCTAGTCTCCACTCTCACAGACTGAAGGAGATAAAAAAATTCCACTGCAGGAATCTCTTTCTATGTTTCCCCAACATTTTTTGAGACATCCAGCAGGTCAATCACTGTTTAAGGGCCCAAAGGCAGAAAACCAGAAAAAAAAATGTTTAGTGAATTATATGATGCAATGACTTTGGATGGAACATCTATTATCTGTAAGCAAATTATTTTTCATCTACTAGTCAATGACAGTAACAGCCACTCTTTTATCACCTATCTTCTTTGCCTCTTTCTCTACTGAGTGCCTTGTATACCTAGTCACCGAGATTAACTGACACAGACAACCACAAAACTCCCAAGTCACAAATGAGTTAACTGAGACTGAAGTGAGTTACGTAATCTGTGTAGGATTACATGGCTTGTAATCTGACAAACTGACAAGATTCCAATTCAGGTTTATCAGTTTGTGTGTTTTCCCACTGAACTTTGCTGTTTGTAGAAGAGACATATAAGATCATGCAGATAGTTTTCCACACAGGATTAATTTCTATTAATAGATGGCTGGGCAATGTCATTAAAATACTATTTCAGATACGACATTTTAAAAAATTTATCTATCTTAAAGAGTGAGAGAGAGAGAACAGGAGGGAGAGGGAGGGAGAATTCAAAGCAGACTCCAAGCCAAGCCCAGAGCCAATGGGGCTGGATCCCACAACCATGAGATTACAACTCAAGCCGAACCCAAGAGTCAGATGCTCAACTGACTGAGCTGTCCAGGTGCTCCTAGACGTGACATTTTGATGAGAATTTTGTTGTCACTAATAATTATTAGCTAAGTAATTATTTAATAATAATAGCTAGCATCTACTGAGTACTTTCTCTATGCCATTGTTCTTAATTAACTCACATCAGCTCTATTACATTGCTACTGTTATTCCCATTTTCCACATGAGGAAACTGAGCCACCAAGTAGCTAAATAATTTTCCCAAGATAATAAGTGTATGTTTAATTTGTAGAATGTAATGTTCCTCACTATGTTTCTTCATTAGTTCCCTGTGGCAGAAAAGAGCTCATTTGCAGAGGATTGGGAGATGGGTGTGCAGGTTTGCAGGAGCTGGGGAAAAGCTACCTGGCTGTGCATATGAAAGTAATGAGTTTGGGGGACAGACAGAAGGAAAGGAACTGGGAAGGTATTGGCTAAGACCAAGAGAAGATCCAGAAACAGAAAAACAGAATCCATCAAGGCTGGGCCCTACATAAGGAAATGGCCAAGTGAGTAAAGGATGGGAAGATCATGGTGGACTTTGTGTGAAAGAGGAATTTAATAAGGGGATTTCTCTCTTCTCTATGAAATCTTCAGTAAATTTTACATAGATTACTAATACTTTATGTCAGAAAGCTGAGTTTCCCTATGATAGGGAACTCAAGGACAATGACAGAACATAAACATCAATTGAATTCTAAATTGCAATGCTTAAATGGATTCTCAAAGGCATAAGACATCAATGTCTTAAACTGATATATTCATTCCTTACCAGGGACTTGGAATGACCAGGAAAGACATAAGGTCAGTTCACAAAGCACTGTCTTTGCCGTTGGGGAGAGGAGAGAGATCAGGCAAGATACTTAAAAAGAAACATTGCCTGCCTTAAAGGCTTAGTTTTACCAAATCTGAACACCACTCTCCTTTGAGTGCCAAACCCATTTATTATAGTTTTTAGCGGATGCCTTACAATGTACTCTGTACAAGATCATGTCATCTACAAAGATTGATGTTTTCCTTCTTCGTTTCCCATTTGGATGCTTATTTCGTTTTGTGCCCTCCTAATTGTCCTGGCTAAAACCTCCAAGTTTAATGTCAAATAACAGTGGTGAGAGCAGATATTCTTCCTTCTTTCTGATCTTAGGAAGAAAGCAGTCATTCTTTGCCTGTTAAATTTGATAGCTGTGAGGTGCTTTTTGGTTGTTTTGTAGATGACTTTTGTCAAGCTGAACCATGTTTCTTCCTATACCTAATTTGTTGAGTGTTTTCATCATGAAGAGGTGAATTCTGTCAAGTTTTTCTGCATCGATATGATTATGTAGTTTTTTGTTAATTTCACTGATGTAGCATATTACATAATTTTTGAATGATAGATCAATCTTCCATACCTGAGATAAATCTCAATTGATCATGATATATAACCCTCTCTATATGTTATTAGATTCAGTTTGCTAGTGTTCTGTTGAGGATTCTTGCACCCATATTCATAGAAGGTACTGACCTGTACTTTTGTTATGCTTTTGCCCCTTTTTTTGTATCGGGATAATACTAGCCTCATAGAATGAGTTGATAAGTGTTCCATTCTTTTCTACCTTTTTGGAAATGTGTGTAAAGATTTGGTATTAATTCTTCTTTTGAATATTTGGTAGAAATCACAACAAAGCTGTCTGGGTCTGTGCTGTGTGTGTGTATGTGTGGGTGGGTGGGTATAATTCAATTTCTTCTTATAGGTCTATTCAGATTAATATTTCTTCTTGAATCAGTTTTGGTCGTTTGTCTTTCTAAGTAGTTGTCTTTTAGAATTTATTTAATCTAAATTATGTAATTTATTGGCATAGAATTGTCTATAGCATTCCATTATAGTTTAATTGCTCTCAGTTTGCTAGTAAAGTCCCCTCTCTCATTCCTGATTTTAATGATTTCTCTTCTTTTTTAATTTTAGTCGATCTAGCTATCGACTTGTCAATTTCATTCATCTTTAAAAAAAAAAAAAAGAGCCTCCGATTTCACTGATTTCTCTATTGTGTTTCTATTCTCCTTCATTTGAAACTTCTGTTCTAATCTTTATTTACTTTCTTCTGTCTGCTTTAGGTTTTGTTTGCTTTCTTCTTCAAGTGCATTAAGGTGAAACGTTAAGTCACTAACAAGATCTTTTTTTTATTTTGAAGACTTTATTTATTTGACAGAGAGAAGGAACACAAGTGGGGTGGGCGGGGGGGAAGTAGGAGAAGGAGAGGAAGGCTTCCCGCTGAGCAGGGAGCCCGATGCAGGGCTTGATCCCAGGACCCTGGGATCATGACCAGAGCTGAAGGCAGATGCTTAACGACTGGGCCACCCAGGCACTCCAAGATCTTTTCTTAATATAGGTGTTTATGGCTACACATTTCCAACTAAGTACTGTTCTGTTGCATCCCATAGTTTTGGTATGTTGTATCTTCATTTTGATTCATCTCAAAGTATTTATTATGCTTTTGATTTCTCCTCTGATCAGCTGGACATTCAATTACATTTTGTTTTCATGTACTTATAAGTTTCCAAAATTTCCTCTATAGTTGATTTCTTACAGTCCTAGAACATGTTTGATATTAGTATGATTGAAATCCTTCTAAGTTTTCTTGATACTTGTTTTATGACTTTACATAAGGTCTACCCTGGAGAATGTTCCATGTACACTTGAGAATAATGTGTCTTCTGCCTTTGTTGGATAGAGTGACCCACAGAGGTCAGGTCTAGTTTGTTTACAGTGTTGTTCAAGTCTTTCGTTTACCTAAGTAGATGATCTTTCGCCTACTTGTTCTAGTCATTATTAAAAGTTGGGTATTGAAGTCTCCTATGCCTACTTTTTCTATTCATAATTAAAAGTTGGATATTGAAGTCTCCTATTATTGTAAAATTGCCTTTTTCTACGTTTTTGCTTTTTGTGTTATTGGGCTGTGTTGTTGGTTGTGTATGTTTTTATAAGTTGTGTTTTCTTGCCTATTGACCATTTATCATTATAAAATGTTCCTCTTTGTCTCTTATAATAATTTTTTGCCTCAAAGTATACTCTCTCGGATATAGTTACCATTTGCACGGTGTCAATTTTTCCATCCTTATACTTTGAATTTAGTGCTTTTGAACCTAAAGTGAGCCTCTTATAGAAAGCATATAACTGGATTGTGGTTTTTATCCATTCTGTCAATCTCTGCTTTTTATTTAGTGAATATAATTATTTTATATTTAATGTAAGCTGCTAAGTACGACTGCCATCTGCTATTTTTACTATTTTCTATGTCTTTTGTATTTTTCTCTAGTCCTTAACTGCTTTTTGTATTAAAAGGATATTTTAAAATGTAACATTTAATTACTTTTATAATTTTTAACTACTTTATTATTATTATTATTACTTATTTGGCAAAGAGAGAGAGCACAAGCAGGGGGAGCAGCAGCCAGAAAGAGAAACAGGCTCTCTGCTGAGTAAGGAGCCTGACTCGGGCCTGATCCCAGGACCACAGGACCACGACGCAAGCTGAAGGCAGATGCCCAATGACAGAACTACCCAGGCATCCCATGATTTTTAACTACATTAAAAAAATTTTTTTTAATTAATTTATTTGATAGACAGAGATCACAAGTAGGCAGAGAGGCACGCAGAGAGAGGAAGGGAAGCAGGCTCCCTGCCCAGCAGAGAGCCCGATGTGGGGCTCGATCCCAGGACCCTGGGATCATGACCTGAGCAGAAGGCAGAGGCTTTAGCCCACTGAGCCACCCAGGCGCCCCTTAACTACATTTTTTTAGTGATTTTCTTAAAGCTTACTCTAAGGCTTACAATATATATTATTTACCAAAATCTACTTCAGATTTATACTAACTCAGTATGAATAAGATAGACAAGCTTTCTTCCTATTTGGCTTGATCTTTCTTTACTTTTTTTGTGCTATTATTGTTATACATATTACATCTATGCATGTCACAAGCCCAACAAACATTTTATAATTATTAACATGTTTTTCTATGTGTTTAAAAGAAGTGTTTTTTTAAGATTTATTTATTAGAGAGGGAAGAGAGAGAACATGTGCATGCACATGTGCATGAGTTGGGCGGGGAATGGCAAAGGGAGAGAGA
Organism: Mustela nivalis; assembly: GCF_964662115.1. Taxonomy (NCBI): domain Eukaryota; kingdom Metazoa; phylum Chordata; class Mammalia; order Carnivora; family Mustelidae; genus Mustela; species Mustela nivalis. The sequence continues at coordinate 31,265,147 of NC_139025.1, read as the reverse complement.
GAATCTCCAGCAAACTCCTGGCTGAGCACAGAGCCCAAGGCAGGGCTCGATCTCACAGTTGTGAGATCACGACCCGAACCAAAATCAAGAATCGGACCTTAACCAAATGAGTCACCCAAGCACCTCTAGAGAAGTTGTTTAATTATTTATAAGCTTTAAAATATTAACCTTCTTATTTATCAAGTTTGGTTCTCTTCTTTGCTTCCTGTGGATTCAATTATCATCTGGTGTTATTTCCTTGCTCCAATAAAGCTTCATTCCCACCCCCTTTTTTTGTTCTATTATTGTCTAATATATTACATTTCTATATGTAGACCTTAAAATACATTTTATAGAAAGTGTTTTATTTGTTCTTAAGTGAATTCAGAAAGGGGCACCTGGGTGGCTCAGTGGGTTAAGCCACTGCCTTCGGCTCAGGTCATGATCTCAGGGTCCTGGGATCGAGCCCCACATCGGGTTCTCTGCTCAGCGGGGAGCCTGCTTCTCCCTCTCTCTCTGTCTGCCTCTCTGCCTGCTTGTGATCTCTCTGTCAAATAAATTAAATCTTAAAAAAAAAATGAATTCAGAAAGGAAAAAATGTAATTGTAATTTCAAAAAAATAATTACTTAAATACCTTTATTGGCGCTCTTTGTCTTTAAATTACCATCTGGCAGTCATGTCCATTCTATTGATGACTGCATCAAAGGCATTTCTATTCCACTGTTTCTGACTTCTAGAATTTCTCTTTGACTCTTAAGATTCCCATCTCTGCTTATATTACCTATCTGTTCTTTTGTATTGTGTACTTTTTCCATCAGAGCTCTAAACATATTAATTATAGTTATTTTAAATTCTCAGTCTGGTGAGTCCAACTTCTTTGGACTCCCATGTATGAATCTGACTTCGATGCTTGGGCTTTTCAAGCTGTGCTTTTTGTATTTTAATATGCCTTGTAATTTCTCTTTTCAAAGTTGGACATAATACTCAGCTGGATTGGGTAAAAGAAACTCCACTGAATAGCCTTTAATGAACTGGTAGTAATGTGAAGGGGGAAGGGAACATTCTATGGTTTTATGATTAGGTCTTAGGCTTTTAGTGATCATGGTCCCACATGACTTTCACTACTACCTCTCCAGGTTTCCTCCCACACCCCCAACCCATTTAGGTGAAACAGGAGGCTAGAAGGGATTAAAGTTGGGTAGTTCTCTTACCCTAGAGTTGGTTAAGCCCTGGCAAAATCCAGTGTGATTAGTCTCTAGCAGAAGTTTCCTTTGAGGCTAGGCTTTTTGTTAAGAACAAAATTCAGAGAACATATTTCAGAATGGTTCATTTCTCTTCCCCCCTGCTGAAACCACAAGATTTTTCTCTAATATTCAGAGTGAGAATCTAGTGGGGCTCCAGGAACTAAAACTCACAAAAATATGCCCCTGGCCTGGTCTCCGTGAGTTTTTAACTCAAGCTTGTCCATACTCTGTCTCCAGTAATTAGTCAATTACTCTTCAAGCATTCCTACCTGATCCTGGCTCCAACAGTGGCTTTCAGGTGGGTTCTCTTCCAGGTAACCTGTGATCCTCTCTATTTGTCTGTCTCAAGTTTTCATGTGGTGGTTTTGTCCTGTGTCCTCAATTCTCTCATGGATCAAAGAACAGCTGTTGATTTTCAGGTTTTCAACTTTTTCTTTGTGTTAGGATGGGAGGTGTGACTTCCAAGGTTCCTAAATGTTTGACCAGAAACTGAAGTCCCCCATGCTATTTTTAAAGAAAATGTTAAACAATTTCCTAGATGAGTTGTACCATTTTACATTATACCAGCAATGTGTGAGGGGTCCAGTTTCTCCACATCCTTACCAGCATTTGGAATTGTCACTTTTTTATTTCAGCTATTTTAATAAGTATGTAGTGATTTCTCAATGTAGTCCAAATGTGTATTTCCCTGATGGCTAGTGATGTCAACCATTCTCTTCATGTGCTTATTTGCCATATTCATATAGTGAATATATTCAGTGAAATGCTGCTTTGTGTCTTTTGACCATTTTCTTATTGGACTATTTGCTTTTTTATTACTGAGTTTTCAGAATTCTTCATATATTCTAGATATGAGCCTTTTATCATAAATGTGGTTTGCAAGTATTTTCTCTCAGTCTGGATTGTCTTTTCACTTTCAATGGGGTCTTTGGAAAACAAGTTTTTAATTTTGATGAGATTCAATTTACCAAGTTTTTCTTTTATGAATGTTTTTGTTAAGAACTATTTTTCAAGAATTATACACTAAGTCCTGAAGACTTTCTTCTTTCTTTTCCCAAAAGTTTTGAGTTTTATATTTAGATCCATTTTGAGTTACTTTTTGTACATGGAGCAATGTTAAGTGGAGGTCTATTATTTTTTTGGCCCATGAAATCCAACTGTTCTTTAATATCTCATGATTTATCATCATTAAATAATCAGCTTGATTTTCTTTTTGCTAAAACTAACCCACTGAAAACAGTGATCTTGACTGGGCAAGAGGCAGGTAGATTTATAATTTTTTGTCAACATAAGGGGGAGTATTTCTTTCTTTTTTTTTTTTTTTTTTTTTTTTTTTTAGCTAAAGAACATAGACTGAGTTTATTACTTTGCACCTTGTTCTTTTTTTTTTTTAATTTTTTATTTTTTATAAACATATATTTTTATCCCCAGGGGTACAGGTCTGTGAATCGCCAGGTTTACACACTTCACAGCAAGAGGGGAGTATTTCAATTGAGACTTTAGGCACCTGGAACTCAGTATGAAAAAAATCAGAGAGTGGGGTAACAGGCTGGCTAAGACACAGGTAAAAAGGAAAAAATAAACTAAAAAAAAACAACTTCTCTCAATTCTATATTTTTGCCTAGCATTTAGATCATAGCAAACCCCAAGTTAAAAAAAGAAAAAGAACAGAACTACAGTCAAGTTGCATGCAAATTATGCTAAGGCATAAAGTATCCCTTTAAATCAGTATTTCCAAACTGTAATCACATAGATAACAAATTTGGAATACTTGAACAAATTTGCTGTATCTGTATGTAATATGTGCTACTACATGATCTTTGCCTTAACCAAGAACAGTATTATTTTCTCAACATGTTTTAATGGTATCAACATAATCATCAGTTATATACTTTGGAGACTGATTAGTATATCATGTGAGGTATTATAAGTAAAACCAAAACTCTCATCACCTGTGATTGATATTATTTTCCTACACAGGATTGACACAAAAAAAAATCACTGCCTGATGTTACTGTGACTTTTTATCAAGATTATCTGTCATCACATTACTCACATCCAAGCTTCTTCAGGTCTGAAATTTTCTTCCCCCTGAGTATGTAGTGGGAATTCCAGTTGATAACATTTTTGTTTAAAAAAAAAAAAAAAGAAAAAGAAAAGAAAAGAATCAACTGAGTCAAGTTGTCTTAGTCTTAAGAATTTCTGGATTTCGTCCTTGGAGGAGGTCAGGATCTTCCCAAGGCCTGGGTCCTCGAATATTCTTCCAGTCGTCAAAAGCAGAGTCCTTTATTTTCTACAGAGCCACAAAAATTAAAGTATATACATTAGGGTAAAAGTCCTGTGGCTTCAATTAGGACATTACTAAATGAATGACTAAATGAGTGGAAAAAATCCAATAGGCCCTCAATTATAATTTTAACAAATAAATCAACTGCATGTCACACTTACTAACTGAAGTAATGACATATCTTCTAGGATTTGCAATTTTTCTTGCTTGCTGTGGAGGTTAATTAGAATATCTTTTTCCCTCCCCCCATCAGAATAAAATTACTGAATTAGAGGAAGAGTTTGCATACTTTATTTTTGAGAGCATAAAGGAAGGCAAGAAGCTGGGAAAACAAAAGTCCAACTCTGAAGGCTGACTCAGCTAATAATGACTAGCATGGGTCAGCATGGTGACAGTAGTAAAGGAGAGGAAAAGAACAAAGGTGGTGACCCTAAAGTCTGCTAGAAGGAAGAAAAGAGACTAGCGATTTGTCCTGCACCAGAGAAATGAGCCTGAGCCTGCAAATGAAGACATTCCCCACAGCTGCCAAGAGCAAATCCCTTTTATTCAATAAAACCTAGTTTGAACTACAGTTTTGGGTCATCATACCTTCACAGTATGAAATGCCTCCCAGCACAGAAATGAAGGTAGATTAAAAGGAAAATTATAAATGGGTTCTTCACCCTTCAACACCACTCTGACAGTAACTTTTCTACATCTACTTTTATTGTTCTGGAATTACTGAGAAAAAAAGGCTCAGAGAACACAGAATAGCTTATATCCAGAGATAGGAAAAACAATATGAATTTATACTGACACTTGGATAATAAGCCTTTCTCTTTTACTAACAAGCTGTATAACCTTGGGCAAGTGATTTAATAAGCCATCTGGGCACTAATTCCCTCATAAGTAATAATAAAAAGGCTAAACCAAATGGTCTAGACGGTTTCTTCAGCTCTCAAATTCTATGGTTTCCAAAATAACTAAAAGAAGATTTATTCCCAGACAAACCCTCCAGAGCATCACTACTGACATAGTGCTTACAGACTGAGAAGTAGCAAGTCACTGGTCTTGACAAAATAATGGGGAAGTAATGAACTGAAACCATGCTCTAAATGTCACTTACAGTTTCACTAGGAGTCTATATATAAATGAACAAAGTTCTACTTATTTAATGTGCAAGGAATTAAGTTATTTTCAAGTACAGTATTGAAATTACCCAAAGTTACAAAAAGCTTTGAAGAAAAGATGGCCTTTACCCAGGTAACATAAGACAAATATGCTTAAGAGAATTTAAGAATATTTCTTAGATGGGATACAAGGCTGGCAGAACGACTTCACATAAAACTGTTCCAGTCTTCACAGGTCTACCGTAAATGAAAGTGTCTCTGTGGAATTTAGCAAAACATAGACAGTAACTGAAGACCATGCTGTACATGTGTTGGGCAAGACCACCTAAGGCTTACCACTTAACAACCAACTGTTAACAGAATTGAGTATGAAACAGAATCAAGAAGTGCTAATGAAACGCACTGCCAATCAATACTGGATTTTCAGCCCTGCTACAGTGGAGACCTCTCTTTAACACCTAGCTTCTACCTTGACATACGCCTGAGACACCAAAAAGGCTAATCTTTAGGAATAAGGATTATGCCGAGAGTAAGACCTGCTTTGGACTCATTGCAAGCCAAGCTCTGACAAGATCCTCTGGAGGGACAATGTGGAGAATGAGTCCCATAGAATTACAGCAGTATAGGAAACACCAAAGCCTTTCCACACAGCCTTCCTTAAAAAGACAAACCAAGCTCAAAATAATCAGCCAATAATTGAACTGCCTGCTAAAATGAAAATCAACACTTTTCACAAGTCTCTTCAATGTATTACTCACAATGTTCATCTTTCAAGCAAAATAACTAACCATACAAAGAAACAGAGTAGTATGATCCACAGGCAAAAATCAACAATATACAAGAAATGGAGAACATCTTCCCTAACCACATGCTATAACACCATTTGCTATTAAACATGAATTTTTGCTATTCAGATGGGTGGACGATGACACATTGTTATAATTTTAACTAACATTCCTATAAGCTTAGTATCTTGTCCTATGTTTAAGAATGATATTTATTCTCCACATCACATTTGTATCAGGGAGATACAAATCAAAACCACAATGAGATACTACCTTATACCAGTTGGAATAGCTAAAATTAACAATACAGGGAACAACAAATGTTGGCAAGGATGTGGAGAAAGGGGAAACTTTTTTTTTTAATTTTGTATCACATTTAAATCAACTTTTCTGACTCAAGACCACAAAAAAGAATCTCCATTTTTTTCTCCTAGTATTTTAGCACTTTTTTTTATTTTTAAATTTTTGCTCTACCTAGAATTTATTCATTTTAACACATGAAATATAGATCCATCATATTTCCTTATCAAATGACTACATAGTTGTCCTAATACCATATTGTTTGGGGTCATTTTTTTCTGCACTGGTAATAATTTAAGATAGGCAGAATCAGTCACTGGCTAGGAAAACTGCTACAGAAGAGAGATTATATTAACATTATATATTATATTATATTATATTAACTGCTACAAAAGAGAGATTATATTAACATATAACATATATTAACATATGTACCTCATACTCGGATTCCAATGATATTTTATTCATTTTCAGTTTTTTTTCTAATTCAGGATCAATCTGCAGAAAAGAAAGGAGCCATAAGTTATTTAAGTCTGTTAGATTCAATTTTGAATTTAAAAAGTTATATAAGGGGAGAAAAAAGTTATATATGGAATGGCTGGGATGGTGAGGCTGGCCTAATAATTAATTGACATAAAACACATGAACAGGAGAAAAACAAATTTAATTATGTATGTACAGGATGCCCACAAAGACATGAGACTCACAGGTAGCCAGGAAATTGAGTCAGGCAATTAAATATCATTCTGAGCTAAGGAAAATGAGGCAGGAAGCTAGCATTTAAAAGGGGAGGAAGACAATTCACAGGAAGATAAAAAGCAAATGTTTGGGAAACAAATGTCCACTACGCCATGCAGGTAAGTCTTTCTGATATAAAAAGTTATCCCTGCTAATAGGTCTCTTCTTGGTATAGACCCTCCATCTAAGTTGTTTTAGGCAGCTAAAGGAGAGATAAAAATCCTTTCCACAGTCTGCTAGGTCTTCAGCTCAACATAATCCCCATGTCAAAATGGTTCATTTTGGGACAGCATATCTTGCTCCCCCTCAACACCAAACAGTAGAAGGAAAAAAGCAAAAACTAAAACCTGCAATAATCTCGAGTACCCTTCAGTGAAAGAGTAAAAATACAGCTTTCTAACCAAAAGAACAATAACAAATTAATAAAACATTGTTAATCCAAAAGAGGACCACAAAAAAGTCAGAAAGAAATAACTGTAACAAACAGCACATAAGAAGTATGTTTAAACCCAAATATATAAAAATTTACATTAAATGCAAATGGCTTTAATGATCCAATTAAAAAACAAGACTATTAAAAACATATATTCTGTTTATAAGAGATATATTTAAAACCAAGTATATAGAAAGATTAAGCTTAAAAAGGAAGCTAAAGAAGTCATATTAACATCCAACAAAACAGCCTTTAAGGAAAGAAGCATTATTAGCAAGCAAAGTGTTAAGAAAAAGGCAACAGGTCCAAAATGGAGTCACTTCTGCTAAGCATATCACCAAACTGATACTTAATATCTAACCTAAGTTCCACTCTCTCCCAGGAATGTAATCTTAACCAGTCAGTCTGGAACTTCCTGGTCAGAGGAGTGAGGTAAACTGCCTGACTGTCCCCGTCTGTCCCCCAGAGGAAGATGAAATTACATGCTCTTTCCTTGTCCCTGCTCAGTTCAGTCTTTAAAAGTCTCCTATTTTATACACATAAAGAGCAATATTTATACAGATAAAGAGCTCTTCAAATTTCCTTTTGCCAGATGCAGGAATCAATGAATAAAACCAACCTGATCTTTAAATTTACTGATATTTATTTGAATTTTTAAAAGATTTTATTTATTCATGAGAGAGAGAGAGAGAGAGAGAGAGGCAGAGGCAGAAGGAGAAGCAGGCGCCCCAAGGAGCAGGAAGCCCCATGCAGGACTTGATCCCACGACCCCAGGATCATGACCTGAGCCAAAGGCAGACGCCTAGCCATTTGAGCTACCCAGGCGCCCTGAATTTTTTTTTTTAAGGAAAACTTCATTACACTATTTCACCCATGAAGATGTACTAATCTGAAATTATGTGTGCCTAATATCATGGTGAAATAGAGTCATAATAGAGATGTCAGCACAATTTTCTCAGTAGCAGATAGAAAATACAGATTTAAAAAGTCAACACTACATAAAATTTGAGAAAACCCTACAAACTTGACCAAATGAATGTATAAATGGATGTGTAAATTTTAATATGTACCCAACACGGCCAGATGTAAATTTTTTCAAGTGCACATTATATATAAACTGATCATATGCTGTGTCATAAAGTAAGTCTCAACAAATATCAAAGAATGAGCTCATTGAAAATATTCTTTTTGATCACAATGCATCTAAGTTAGAAATCCATAAAAAATAATTAGAAAATCCCCTATACTTATAAATTAAGGAAAAACACTTCTAAGTAGCTTCTGAATAACTGAAAACATTTTTAATTAAACGATTGTGAACATATTATATATTAAACTTGCATGACATGCTAGGCCCATGTTTAAAGGGAAATTCATCAGCTTATAAGCATATATTACAAAAAAAGAGGATGCCTGAGTGGCTAAGTCAATTAAACAGCTGCCTTTGACTCAGGTCATGATCCCAGGGTCCTAGAACCAAGTCCCACATCAGGCTTTCTATTCAGTGGGGAGCCTGCTTCTCCCTCTCCCTCTGCCTGCTGCTCCCTCTGCTTATGCTCTCTGTCAAATAAATAAATAAAATTCTTTAAAAAATTATAAAAAGAAAAAGACGAACAGGCAAAGAGCTAAGAATCTACCTCATAAAGTCAGAAAAAAGAAAAAAAAAGTAAATAGAGAACAGAACTAATTAAAAATCAAACAAATGCATGACAAGAGAATAAACTTAACCAAAAGTTATCGATAAATCTCAAGTAAAATCGACTTAGAAGAAGGAGAAGTCACATATATGAGTATTCAGAATGAAAAGGACGTCGACAGTATAAATTTTATGGGCAACAGATACTTGGATAATATGAATACTTTTAGGCCCACAAACTTGAAAAATTAAACAAAATGGACAAATTCATAGAAAACGACAACTTTCTGGGCGCCTGGGTGGCTCAGTGGATTAAGCCACTGCCTTCGGCTCAGGTCATGATCTCAGGGTCCTGAGATCGAGTCCCACATTGGGCTCTCTGCTCAGCAGGGAGCCTGCTTCTCTCTCTCTCTCTCTCTGCCTGCCTCTCTGCCTACTTGTGATCTCTCTCTGTAAAATAAATAAATAAAATCTTAAAAAAAAAAAAAAGAAAAGAAAACTACAACTTTCTAAAATGTAATAGAAAAAATAAACTATTTGAACAGTGTTATAATGTATAAAGAGATGAATCTGAACTTTAAAATCTTACGTAAAGAAAATCCTAGGTTCAGATAGCTTTACCAGTGGATTCTACTAAAGAAGAAATAATGCCAGTGTAACAAAAAACCTTCTAGTTATGTGGTGAGCACAAGTTTGATGTCAAAATTTGAAAAAGATAGTAAGAGAACAGGCCAACTTCACTAATGCAGAATTCCTGAAGAACATACTACAAAAGACAGCAACATACCAAAAAGACAGTATACCAAGATCAAGGTGAGTTCATTTCTCAGGATGCACAATTAATTTGAAAACCACAATGTAATTTGTAAATAAATTAATGCAACAGAACAGACAACAAAACAGACACAGAAGAGCAGGAAGGAAAATGTTCTGTCAGTAAATGGTGCTTGGACAACTATTATCTATATTAGGGGAAACATTCTATAAGCAGAGTTAGGGATCCCCAGAAAAAGAAAGACCCAGACATTTCAGGTCCCCAGCTATCCCCTGCCACTATTCCCCCACCCCCTGGATGTGTGCCTTACCAACTCTACTTAACCAAGCACACTTCTTTGCAGAACTGCCTTGGGGGTGTTAGAATTACAAAGAAATGAATAAGAAAAAGAAAAAACAAAAAAAACAAAACAGCAGTTAAGAATTTTAAGGGAACAATGGGAATGTAAAAACTAAGTCTCTAATAGGCCAGTAGATAGCCTAACCATATCAGAAACAAACAAACAAAAATCAATGGTAAAACTCCCAGTGCTATTTAAAGCTTGTTTTTCAGAACTGTTTCTCTGTATCAGCTACTGTTTCTTTTCAGACCCCACTAAGAAATACACTGGCTATGGGTCAACTGATAAGATTCCAGTCTATGAACAAGCAGGCCCTGTCAGACCTTACCTGAGAAAACCAGCCCAAGATCCCATCCAGCTCAGCACCTGGGTGGCTCAGTCATTTAAGAGTCTGCCTTCGGCTCAGGTCATGATCCCAGTGTCTTGGGATGGAGCCCCATATCGGGCTCCCTGCTCAGGGGAAACCTGTTTCTCCCTGTCTGGCTATCTCTCTGTCATGAATAAATAAAATCCTAAAAAGAAAGAAAGATCCCATCCAGTTTATACTGGCTCGTGGATCATGTCCATAGCCCCTTCCCTTTGTCCAACAGTTACTATGCTCCAGTACAGTATTAAAGTCTTTGCCCTGTGAGGAGCACAGGTTTCATAAGACACTATGTCTGCACAACCTTATTCCTGCCTTTACGTGTGATGACCAAGCTCCCCTTTCTGAATATCCATCTTAATCTTAAATAAAAAGAACTCTCTCAACCCTGTTTGGGTAGTCATGGATTTGGAAGTTATTTCCATGATCATCTTCTTGTTTGCTGCAAATCAAGTTTCCTTTGTGTAACAACTCCGCCTTTGTAATTCCTATAGATTAGCTGTTGTAATCTCTATCTACAACTCACCAAGGAGCAAACAAACTCAGATTAGTTGAGTGACAGCTAGTTCCGTTATAGTTCCTCCATCGTGTGTGGGTTTTTTTTCCAAACCACCAAGCAATTAACTCAATTCTGACACTACCTACCTGGAGATAAGAGTCAGGTCTCACAGGTTAGGGGCTCAGTCATCTAAGATAGCCCCCTTCCCCACTTCACACACCAACTGCATATCCAGGATGTCACCTGTACTTGACTGTCTATAGACTGGAGGCTCCAACAACCCCTCCCTGAGCAACTCACAGAACTGAAACATTTTATTTATAAAAGACCAGATGGAAAAGACACACAGGCAAAGTACAAGGGAAGGGTGTGGAGATCGCATGTCCTTTCTTTCTTTCTTTCTTTCTTTTTGTAAGATTTTATTTATTCATTTGACAGAGAGATCTCAAGTAGGCAGAGAGGCAGGCAGAGAGAGGAGGAAGCAGGCTCCCGGCTGAGCAGAGAGCCCAATGCGGGACTCGATCCCAGGACCTTGAGATCATGACCTGAGCCGAAAGCAGAGGCTTAACCCACTGAGCCACCGCGGGCACCCCTGCACGTCCTTTCTAAGAGGGCTACTCTCCCAGCACTTTTACAAGTTCCCCAGCCAGGAATTTGTCTGAATCTTATCTTTTTTGTATTATTCGTGCTTCATTACATGGGGATGACTGATTAAGCCCTTGCCATTGGCAACTGATTCAACCTCTAGCCCTACTGCCCTCCCTGGAAGTCAAGAGGTGGGACTGAAAGTTCCAACCCTGTCTCACAAGGCTGGCTCTCCTAGCAACCAGCCCTCATCTTTAGGTTACCCAGGGGCATTCCATAAATCATTCACACAACAAAAGGCACCTTGCTTGTTCTCAACACTTAGGAAATTCCAGGAATTTTAGTTCAATGCCAGAAAATAGGGCAAAGACCAAATACCTATCTCTTATAAATCAGAATATCACAATTCCTCACACTGTGTACAAAAAATCAATTCCATTTGGGTTTTATAGTTGCAGATCTGAGTATAAAAGGCCAAACAAAAAATTTTAGCAATCGTATTGAAAAATATTTTTATTTTGGCATAAGAAAAACTTCTTAAAAGGACAAAAAGAAAAAGTAACTCTGAGTAAAAAAGGAATAACAGACAACACTAAACTTGTTCATCAAAAGACACCATTAAGATGACGAAAAGGTTTATGATCTGCCATGTATAAAGAAATCTTACAGAACAATAAGAAAAAGACCAAATATCCACAGAAAAAATGGGCAACCGAGACCTAAAACATCACAATAGAGGACGCACGAAAAAGGAAATATAAGTGGCCAACAGACATTGGAGCAGTGATCAACTTCAACACTCACTCCTCCAGTGCAGGAAGGGGATTGGCCCCCAGGCTATCCAAGATCCAGTATTCAGTTAAAAAAAATTACAAGGTCGGGGCGCCTGGGTGGCTCAGTCAGTTAAGCTTCTGCCTTCGGCTCAGGTCATGATCCCGGGGTCGTGGCATCGAGTCCCGCATCGGGCTCCTTGCTCAGCACGGAGTCTGCTTCTGTACTCTCCTCTGCCCCTCCCGCTCATGCTCTCTCTCTCACTTTCTCTCTTTCTCTCTCACTCTCTCTATTAAATAAAGAAATAAAATCTTAAAATAAAAATAACAAAATTAAAATTACAAGGTGTGTTCAAAGACAGAACATTTACCCACAAAACTGACAAGGGAAAAAAACTAGACACTAAAGCAGATCTATAGTTGATGTACATTGGAGATAGGACTTTAAAGTAACATATATATTCAAGATACTAAAGGAGAAAGGAAATAGAAACATGATTTCATGGAACATTATATATATTATACATTCTTTTTAGATTTAATATTTACCCTAATACTTACTGCCTTTAAGACTAGTTGAAGTTGGTGTTTCTCTTAAACTATAAAATTAACTGAGAAAATTGAATGGGTCTCTAATACACTTTACTTTCCTACTAATAATTATTAATTAATATAATTAATATACATTATATAATATATATTTCACTAGCAGATCCCAATAATATTGGTAGAAAAATTTGTATATATAACTATTATATATATGTACATAGGAAATTATACATATATATATGCTTTACATATACAAAACTGGGGAAAAACTCAAATGTCATATGTGGCCACAAACAAAAACTACATACTTCTTTTTTTTTTTTAAGATTTTATTTATTTATTTGAGAGAGAGAGAACATGAGAGGAGAGAGGTCAGCAGGAGAAGTAGATTCCCTGGCGAGCAGAGAGCCTAATGTGGGATTCGATCCCAGGACTCCAGGATCATGACCTGAGCTGAAGGCAGTCGCCCAACCAACTGAGCCACCCAGGTGCCCCAAAAAACTACATACTTCTGAATGAATTAATCAGAGTTATTTAACTAGAGTTCTTATGTAACACCTGGCCTAAATTTGTTTGTGATTGTAAATCAAAGAGGGTGAAAATCCTAGCACTACCTCTAAATAGCCATGTATCCATAGGTAAGTTACTGAAGCTCTCTGAGCCTCAGTTTCCTCACCTGTGAAATAAATTTCACATATATTTATATGTATAGTTTCATATATAACATATAAACATATACCTAAAAAAGATAAGTATCATTATTTGTAATCAAAAATAATTTTCCTTTCCTTCAGTTTATCAGTATACTTTATATATCAATATAATTTATAAAATTACTGGTATTAATATAAAACAGCTAATTTGTAATTAGAATAATATAATGGGAGTGAAATTGTCCAACATTCTCCAGCCCCTTTTAAATCCTAAAAACAACTCTACTGAATATATTTCATTGGAGAATGCAGTATTGCAAATTTTCTATGAATAGAAATAGAAATAGAATTTAGATATAAATATGAATAGAAGTAGAAATAGAATTTAGAAATAGAATTTAGATAACTAAATTCTTTATACTTCATGATTCATTTCCATACGATCACTCATGTTGTCTTAAAGAGTAAGAAAGAGCCCAAGGATCATACAACCCCTTGAAAAGTTAGACAAAACTTACACTGCTTAGTACACTAAGTAAACACATCTAAACCTGAACAATCATATACACAGACACATGTTAAACTCCAATTACAGTCCTTACTTTAATTTTCACAGCATCATAGCGGATTTGTGAAAACTCACGAAGACCAAAAGAACCTCCAACTATCAGCAACTGAAACATAGAAAGGAAACAGTTAAACAAAACAGAAGGGCAGAATTCAGTCTATCTTCAGACTAATGTCAACAGTGGCAGTTTATATGAAACCCAATACATTATTTTCTTGGTGAGCGACCATTCATCCGTAGATGCAGTATGTACTGTCACTAGGAAACATTTTACCCTATCACCAACTACCAAAGTCAGTACCCCATTACTTGGTTTTTTTGTTATTGTTCATTTTTAAATATTTTATTTGTTTATTTGAGGTGAGGGAGAGAGACAAACAGACTCTGTGCTGAGTGCTGAGTGTAGAGCCCAATGTGGTGCTTGATCACATGACCCTGAGATCATGACCCGAGCAGAAGCCAAGAGCCGGACACTTAACCAACTGACCCACCCAGCTGCCCTCTCATGCTTGTATTACACCTTATGGTTTAAATAACATCATCACAAGCATTGTATTAGTTGATCTTATAAAAGAACTAAAGCTAAGAAAAAATCCATTTAAAAGATGGGGAAATAAAAGGACAGGCAACTAAATGACTTGGCTATGATCATACTGAGTAGAGCTAGGAATTAAATTCTGGCCTCATTTCTTCAAGACCAGAATTCTTTCAATTTTCTGTGTTTGCAAAATAAGCTAACTAGACAGCATTTTTCTCCATTTTCTTACCAACTAATAAAAGAATCTCATAAAATATACCACACTTCTCAATATAGGGAAAAACTTAAAAGATCCCTCCAACTGTCACTGCTGTTTTAGCACCTCTTCCAATAATCTAATGGGTTTCACCCTTAATCCTAAAGCTGTAATAATCTAGCAATTTCGATAAAAATAAAGTTTGATCACTACCTTCGTTTTTATGTCAATATACTAATATCACCAAATAAGGAAATATAAAGATATAAAACAGTGTAAAATATAATACTTTACAATTTTAAGGTTGAAATACTAACAAAACCTTTAGGTTATAAATTTTAAAACCCAGTAAGTCTGACCACATAAAAATTTTAAACATCTATCCTGACAAATAAATGAAATAATAACAACACAAAATCAAGAGACAACAAAGCAGGAAAAATATCTGGCAATGTCAATACGTAAGAATTACCTGTATAAGTAAAATAACGCTTGTCTTTGTGTCTCAATGAAGAGACACATCCCTGGCTTTCATAACTCTGTCTCAGTCTCCTTTTTTCCATTCTTCCTCATCTTCCCAACCTCAAAATGTTGGAAGTATTCCCAAAGGCTCCAATTTTCACATTTCTTCCAACTATTCACAATCAAAACTGGTTCCATAGCTGACGTCATCCAATTTCATGGCTTTAAATGGACTCTACAACCTAACCACCTCCAAATGCACGCTTTCAATGGCAAACATCCCATTGCCTTCCTATTTGACATTTCCACTTTAAAGTCTAACAGACACATGGGGCACCTGGGTGGCCCAGTTGGTTACGCATCTGACTTCAGCTCAGGTTATGAACTCCAGGCCCTGCAATCTGCCCATTGGGCCGCCATGGGGGGAGGTCTGCTTCACCCTCTCTCCTCTCTGCCCCTTCCCCACATGTTCTCAGAGAAATAAAATCTTAAAAAAAAAAAAAAAAGTCTAGCAGATATAATAAATAAACATTAAAAAAAACTGTACCCCAACACTCTTTCCAGTAAATGTCAACAGCTTTCATCCAACAGCTCAAGCAAACTTCTTTGTAATCATCATAAGCTTCTTTCATTTGTATCTCACATCTAATCCATCCCTGAGTTCTGTCACCTCTATTTTTTTTTTAAGATTTTATTTATTCATTTGACAGAGAGAGTGAGAGAGCAAAAACAGGGGGTACAGGGGGAGAGAGGGGAAGAAGCAGACTCCCTGCCAAGCAGGGAGCCCAATGTGGGGCTCAATCCCAGGACCCTGGGATCATGATCTGAGCCGAAGGCAGATGCCTAACTATCTGAGCCACCCAGGCGCCCCATCACTTCTACTTTTAAAATATTTCCTGCAACTGACAATTTCTGACTATACCTTCTTCTAACATTCTAGTCCAGGCATCCATTACATCTTTCTGGAACTTCTACAATCGTAGTACCCACATGGTACATAATGAAGAATTTGTCTGATCTTTGTCTTGGGTTCCTGGGCAGAAAGTACTACCTGGAACTTTCCTGAGTGACAGGAGTATCTTTGTTATTGGTGGGGGGCCCTTAGGACCACACCTGAGTTTATGCTAATGAGGTGACTCAGGGCAGGCCCCTAAATAGTTACAGTATACAGTCAGGCCATGCTGGAATGACCAACCGTATGACTAGAGGGATGCGGCTTTAAGCCCTATGATATCAACCTGACCCCCAAGGAGATGGGGCTGGACACCGAGTTCCCTCACATTGTTAATGATTCAATTAACCATACCTAGATAATAAAACCCAATTAAAAAAACTCTGGACCACTGAAGCTTGGTTGAGCTTCCTGGCTGGTCAACACATCAATGTGCTGGGAAGGTGGCATGCCCTGATTTCACAGGAGGAAAAATGGAAACTCTGCTTTGGAAACTTTTCAGACCTTACCCCTCTTCTTTTGGTCTCTTTGGTTTCTTCTGGTCTCTTCTTTTGGCTAGTCCTAATTTATACCCCTTAAAATAAAACTATAATTCTAAGTATAGTGCTTTCTCTGAGCTCTGTGAGTCATTCTAGTGAATTACTGAACTTGAGGGGGTTAACAGGAACCCATGAATTTATAATCAGTTGTATCAGAAGCACAGGTAGTCTAAAAATCCCAGAGCTTTCAGCTGGTGTCTAAAATAAGGGGAGTTTCATGAAGGACTATCCCCCTACTCTGTGAAATCTGTGCTAATTCTGATCAGGG
The DNA here is from genome assembly GCF_964662115.1 of Mustela nivalis. NCBI lineage: Eukaryota > Metazoa > Chordata > Mammalia > Carnivora > Mustelidae > Mustela > Mustela nivalis. The sequence continues at coordinate 31,248,577 of NC_139025.1, read as the reverse complement.
CCAGAACTGTACCACCTACCACTCCTTACCACAGTATCTACACTCCTAACTAAATATCTTCATTTGTGCAATAGATCCCGTATTATCTTATCTATTGAAGGAACCGGATTCATCAATTCTCTCATTTCCTAGATCATGAAAATCTTGCTCACTACCATAGGAGTCATCATAAAAAATGCTATTATTTCTCCCACTTATTAATAAACCTCTCTAGACCTCACTTCCTAACATTACTGTCCTCTCTCCTTGTTCCTATATGCAGTAAAATTTCTCGAAGGAGTTGTTGATGCTCACTGTCCCTCCCACTCTCTCTTAGACCCATTCCAACCACAAAAGACATCCACATTTCCAAATCCAATGGTTAACTCTCTGTTCTCATCTTATTCATGAGCAACATCTGACACAGTTGATCACTTTCCTCCTTTCCCCCTTACACCTGGTTTTTCTTTTACCTGAGAATACTTCTTAGTGTCTTTTTTGGTTCTTCTTGTACACTCAACCCCCTAATGTTGGGAGTACCCCAGCGCACAATGTCTGGTCTTCTCTACCTACATTAATTTCTTTTGTGATCTCAATCAATCCTGTAATTTTAAAAATATTCACATGTTGATTACTAACACTCCACCTTTAGAAGGGATCAAGCAGGCACCAGGGGAACAAAGCAGCACCAAGTAAACAAACAAAGCATACCAGAATAGCACTGCAAGGGTTCTGGAACCTAAATTATTATTGGAAAGAAAGCCCAAAATAGTATGCTATTACCTACAAGCTAAGTCTAAGCATGGCAACTACTTGCTAAAGTAGAAGACTTAAATAGGATACAGAGTTTCCTAACATAATATTCAGAATGTCCACAATACAATAAAAACGCATTTGTCATAGCAAGAATCAGGAAAACAGCAAGTTGAATTAGAAAAGACTATCAAGAGACAGTATCAAGAGATAAACCAGATGTTGGAATGATCTGACAAAGATTTTATTTATCTTTTTTTTAAGATTTATTCATTATTTGAGAGAGAGAGAGAGAGACAGAGACAGAGAGCACCTACTGCACCTGCACCTGCACCTGTGGGGAAGGGGCAGAGGGAGAGGGAGAAGCAGACTCCCCGCTGAGCAGGGAGCCCCATGCCCATGCTGGCTGGATCTCAGGACCCTGAGATCATGACTTGGGCCCAAACGAAGAGTTGGGACACTTAACTGACTAAGCCACCCAGACACCCCATGACCTAACAAAAATTTTAAAGGAATCATTATAAAAATGCTTCAGAGAGCAGTAACAAATGTTCTTAAAACAAATGAAAAGTTAGAAAATCTCACCAAAGACATAGAAAAAAAAAAAAGAACCAAAAGATAACATCAAGTGAAATGGCAGACTAAGAACCTCCAAAAATCTTCTCCATCAAAGCAATGAGAAAACTGGCAAAAGTTGTCAAAGCAACTTTTTCAGAAATTTGAAAATTAAGCAAAGACTTGCAGTAATGTTGGGAACATCTTCTAAAGAAGGAGACTACCTTTCAGCAAGAACAAAAAGGTTGGTGGCATTTTTATTCCCACCTCTCTGCCCCAGCTCCCTGGTAGCCATGAGAACAAATAGAACGCATCATGGTACAAAGCAGGAACCTCTAAATGGGCAGCATGGGGTTGGGGCTCCTTAAAATCTTATTCTCTGAGAACTGTCACTGCTTGACCCGATCTGGTGGTTCAGTGGAAATCACAGTCACAAGGCTTACTTCAGTTTTCCTGACATTGATCTCAACTAGTACTAATAGACTTCTCCCAAGAACTGTTTGCTGAAAAAATTCAGAGGCAATTGTTTAACATCGTGACTGCCTGGGATGGTAGGCAACAAGGCAAATAACAGTCTAAACAAAAAGCTTAAAAGAAAATATGAGAAATAAGGTGTCCACAGAGGACTCTGAAAAGTTCTAATATATTCCTGAGAATCTAGAAGGAAATGCTCATGAACAGAATTGTCCCAAGCCCAGAGTTGTGTAAGCTCAGGAAAGATCTGAGAAGGCCTTAAACACTTGCCTGTGGCTAACCTTGAGTCTCTGAGCAAATGGGAAGTAAAATCTCAAGGCAGAGTTGTAACCTGCCTGGCTGAGTGTTGAAGACACACCAAAACAAGCACACAGAGGCCCTCAAAAAAGACTTACTGGTTCCAGGTGTTTAGGGAAACCTCTACCCAATAAAAAGAAAAATAACCCGATTTAGAGTGGGCAAATGATCTGAATAAACATTTCTTCAAAGAGATACAGATGACCAGTAGGCATATGAAAGGATGTTCCATATTCATTAGTCTTGAGGGAAATGCAAATGAATACCACAATAAGATACCTTCCCATTCACTGAGAAGAGTGTAACAGAAAAGATGGACATTAGCAAGTGTTGGCAAGGACACGGAGGATTCATTGCTGGTGGGAATGTTAAATGATGTAGCCTCTCTGGGCAATAGCTTGACAGTTCCTCAAAATGGAGTACCATATAACCCAGCCGTTCTATCACTGGGGAGATACGTAAGAGAAAAGAAAACATACATCCATACAGAAACCTGTACATGAATGTTCGTAGCAGCATGATTCACAATGGCCAAAAACTGGAAACAATCTAAATGTTCACCAATGAATAAATAAAATGATAAATAAATAGGACAGGATTAGGATTAAAAATTTTCTAGCCAAATGTTAGGACATTATTTAGCCATAAAAAGGAATAAAGTTTTGATACATGTTATAACGTGAATGAATCTTGAAAACACTATGCTAATTGAAAGAAATCAGTCACAAAAGACCACATGTCATATTACACTATTAAACGTATAAACAGGGGCTCCTGGGTGGCTCAGTGGGTTAAAGCCTCTGCCTTTGGCTCAGGTCATGATCCCAGGGTCCTGAGATCAAGCCCCGCATCAGGCTCTCTGCTCAGCGGGGAGCCTGCTTCCCTTCCTCTCTCTCCGCCTGCCTCTCTGCCTACTTGTGATCTCTCTCTGTCAAATAAATAATTAAAATCTTAAAAAAATATATATCTATAGACAGAAGTAGATTAGTGGTTGCCTATGTTGGGGGGAGAGAGGAGAAAACAGGAATTGACTACTAATGAACATGGTGTCCCTGATGAAATTATTCTGAAGTTAGACAGTGGTGGTAGTTGCATAACTCTGTGAATATAGCATAAACGCTGAACCTGAATGGGCTAATTTTTTGGTGTGTAGGAACCAGTAGGTCACTGGTCAAATTAGAAAGGCAAATCCTGACTAAATGGATAGTGTGGAAGCTGAAACAAGTATATTCTCTTTCTTCAAGTAGTTTGGACACGGAGGGAAGGAGAGTTGTATTTGCATATATACCTGGTGTTCAAAGTCCTCTTCTGTATGTCCTATGAAGCATTAATATTTATCCAAGAGAGGAAATAATTTCAGCTTGAAGATAAATGTAGTATAGTAATTATGGCATATGCAACTGTTACGTGATGAAGAGGATGTATCTTTTGAGTTCTTTCCAGTACTGTTTGGTTTCAAAGTACTGAATTCAACAATTTCCTCTACAATTTATTAATATGTTTAGGACTCATATTTTGAAACATGGTTCTCTAGGTCTGGTATAGATGTAGAGACCAGTAAAGGGTAACACATTTGGGGAAAAGGCTACTGTGGTACTTTCCATTCCCTGAAATAAAATACAAAAGGAAACCCCTAAACTCCTAGAAGGTACTTCAACACTAGTGGTTTTAATATCTGGGCTTGTGATTTTGAAAAATAAGAAACAAAATCAAGTTGGCTCTCCCTGGGACATGCAGGTGACATCAAGTTAGTGACCACGACCACAATGCTTCTGAATGGATCTCCATTTGGGGGCAGAGGAACCTAGAGGGAGGATAGTTTTTACACACGCCCTGTCATTTACACAAATATAATCACTGCATTATCTTTGAAGACTGTTTTCTTTAAATTTTTTAAGGTCACTTCTCTCCTTTAGTTCTGCTTAAATGTGAAAGTTGGTAACCTCATCTTACCAAGATCCATACAAAGGATTCAACTGTTAAGGATTTAAAAGAAAGTGGCTTTTGTCCACACGTTTTATTGAAATTGTCTCATTTACTATCACATCAAGGCTTGCTGAAGCAAAATAACTTGCTAAGGTGAAGCAACAACAAAAAAGGGGAGACAGAAAGTTATCTGGCTGGATTCCAGCTCTGGCTGGTGTTAGGTCAACCTCAACCTGTACCTTCTAGACGAATGAGATCCTCGGGGAACTCAGTGTAGGACAGGACGCAAACACATAAACACCAAAAGTACACTCAACGTGCTTCAAAATGATCAACTGCAAGTCAGCGACCTTTTGAAAGGTGCTACAATGTGGCAGGCACCGTGCTATTCACTCAGTTTTCACAAGGTTTTATTGAACTCCTACCAGCAACCCGGGAAGAATTAAACAAACCAGGAAGCTGAAACGTGGAGATGCCCGAAACTGTTCAAGTTAAGTAAATACACCTGGTTCCAACGAGCCACACCGCCGTCCAGATGTAGCAGGGGTTAACAATGTCAGTTTAGTAATTACCCAGACCTGGGGCAAAATCCGGTTCTGGCCTCGCGCCCTGAAGCACACCCTGGTGACTACTAGGGAGGGTAAAGGGGCAACTCCAGATGCTGGTACGAGCGAGCGAAGGGAGAGGACTAGGACAGCCACCTGCCGCCAGTCCCTTCCCCGCCCCTTCCCCGCCCCTTCCCCGCCCACGCTGCGGCTCCCCGCCCCCTGCCTCCCGGATCAGGACCGCTGGGACCCGCCGAGCGGACGCCCCGCCCCTTCCGGAATCCCGCCCCACGCGTTCTCCCCGCCTGCGCTCACCAGCATGGGGACTCCATAGCGAAGCGTCTTGTTCTTGCGCAGGGTGCGCATCACCGAATGTACAGACATGACTGAACTTTCCCACGCGCGCGGACGCCTAGTCCGACAGCCCTAACGCGGCCTCCCGAATCCAAGCTCCCTCCCCAGGAGGAAGTCCTTGATTCGCCTCCTTTCCTTGGCCTCTCGGTGCTGGTCCTCTCCCGATCGGCCTCCGCCAGGCAAAAGCAATAGATGCGCGTAACACACTCGCGCGTCCGGGGGGAAATTCGTGTGTCGGCCATTTGGTTCCGGGACATTGGTTTGTAGTCGGGACTTCGGGATTGAAGCCGTATTTGTAGTCCTCATCAAATGATGTGGAAACAGATACCTCCCACGTTCTGGGTCTTGGCCACCGTCTTCTGACGTTCCCTAGTACATAGCCGCTCTATAAAATCAGCTAAGGAAAAAAATAATTACTTTGTGAGCTAGTATTGCAGCTTCTGGTACTCTTGGCTATTTGTGGGATGGGGAGTTCTCCAGCTTAATAATTAAGATTTAGAAATAAGTCACCATGAAAGGGTAGGTCGAATGGCAATCGGTGTAGTCCCTGGATATCACTGAACCTTTAATGTTAGTGCTTTAACTACTAGATAGCCTGTAATGTTCAGCCATTTATGAATGTCTGTTTTCCACTCATTCTGCAACCCTCCAGCACACATTTTTGCAGGTCATTAGAAGGTGTGAGGAAAACAGAGACGAAAAGATATAATCCCTGCCTTAAAGAAGCTGGTAGTTTAGTGGGCAAACAAATGAGCCTGTGCCTTAAGTGCAACAGTTGCTCAGGAACCAGCCCCCACGTGCCATTTGCCAGGGTGAGGGAGAAAGCCTCACCTACCACGTGCTATTTGAGCTGACATAATAGTATAAAATACAGGTGACATGGAGTAACATTTCCCATGTTATCCTTGAGATCTTCTCATCTGTCCCTGCCTCTAGTGCCATGGAAATACTCTGGTTTAATCCCTTGTCATCCTTCCACATATTGAAGTCATTCCACAATAGGAAGTCTCATATTGAGAAACTCCCCCGCTGCCTTTCACCTGATCTTATAACACCCATATCTATAGGCCCACAGGGTCAAGTATGAAAAAACCCAAAAAACAAACATAACCTTAGTTGTGATTCTCAAGTCTATCTTCCACACTGCTGAAAAGTCATCTAAAAAGCATAAATGAGATTCTCCTGGTTGGATTTGTTTGTTTGTTTACCTATACTAATCATTCCAATTTTCTTAGCAAGGAATTTAAGGTCCTTTATAATGGCCTGCCTTTTCTGCTACTCTTCTCCATTCACTCCACACTCAATTTTGGAGGAGACATTATTCCCTGAGGATTGCATGAACTTCCACATATCCAAAATGCAGCTTCAAGGACCCCACGTTCTTGAAGCCTCCCTTATTCCACGGGCAATATAAATTACTCCCTTCTCAGAGCTCCAATAGCTTTTGACTAATATATATTGCAGAACACTATCACACTGTATTTTGTTTTAGTATATAAAGTCACTGTTCCTCCAAATAGCATCCAAGCAAGATGAAAAACAGGAAAGAGGGAAGGATACTTCAGAGTTTGAATTTAAACCTTGGGGTTTAATTTTTGGTTCTGACACTGAGGAAATGAGTCAAACCTCCCAACTACTCCTTCCCCAAAGAAGCATCACCTGAGCTAAGCCAAGGGTGGTTTTGGACTGATCAGGACAGGCTTTATTAAAGTGAGATTGAAAATTTCTTACCCCTATTTCTCAAATCTTCTGTCGCCCCAATCTCTCCAAGGAAGAGACACCATGCAAACCTGGGGACTGAAGCAATAAGGTGGGAGCACTTAGCCTGAGAAGTTAAGTCAAGCTGCACAGTGCAAAGTGCTGGGAAAAAATTATGTCGATTATGGGAAAGAGTCTGGAGCAGTTATAGAACTCAAGAGAATTTAGGATTGGAGGGATGGGCATATAAAGTGTTGCTATGGGTCTCCTTTAATGTGATTTTTTGTACTTTATTTTGAACTATTTGACTTTTGCTTTTTGTTGTACGTTTGTTTGTTTAAACAAGCTCTGTGTTAACCTACTTAAAAAGAAGGGGGGAAAGGCACTTGTTACCTGTAACCCCCCTTCCCCGTGCAAAATTTTATTCCTCCTCTATTAAGTTATTCTTGGGGAGTAGAATTAAAGGAATTTGCCATTTCATGAATCCAAGAGCCTCTTCCTTCTGACTGTATGACCACAGGGCTTATATATCAACTTCCTTTGCAAGTTGTTTGAAAGTTTCTGGATGCATTAGAGTTCTTAACGCCTACCCTTTACGAGGACAGGGTGCAAAGCTTTTACTCTTTGCATATATTGGTGTCCGTCAAAAGATTATTCATTTTCTGTGTAACCCCAGAATGGGTACCCAGGGAAAAACAGAAGGCCAAGAAGAACGTTTGGAGACTACTGATGAGAAAAAGAAGAAAATTTGAAAACAACATGTAAATGCATAAGAAGTTGGTATTAGGATGGTCTGAGGGATGGAGAAGCTGGTTGGTAAAGGGCTAATCTGTGGAGGTTTTTGTGGTGAGGTAGATAGGGCTGTGGGGAGCAGGTGCCTGAAACACACTGTGATAGGGAGGGGGTGTGCAGGCTGTCGCTAGGGAACAAAGCTCAGGGTGCCCTCGGGGCTAGACAAGCTTGGAAACAGCTTCAGAGCATCTGGGTGGCTCAGTCAGTTAAGTGTCTCTAAACTCTTGACTTGGACTCAGGTCATGATCTCAGGGTCATGAGATTGAGCCCTGTGTTGGGCTCCACACTCAGTGGGGAGTCTTCTTGAGGATTCTCTCTTCCTCCCCTTCTACCCACCACCCCAACTCACATGTGCTCACTCTCTTCCTCTAAAACAAATATATCTTTAAAAGAAGAAGGAGAAGGAGAAGAAGAAAAGAAAACAGGCTTCTGAGGAAATGACGTGAAGTTAAGAATTTCACTAGAAAATCAGTGAAGGAGAAAACACACAAATTTTAAAGTTTGTATGAAGACCCTGAGCGAAAGAATCTAGTATTTTTGAGTAACCAAAAGGCTGGGGGAGTGGAGGGATCAGAAAGAGTGAAGTATTGGGTGAAATGAGTTTGAAGAAGCAGGCAGGAACTAGATCGTACAGTATTCAGATCATACTGAATACAAAAGATTCAGTATTTTGGACTGAATCTTAAGGGCAATGGGAAACTTCTAAGGGCTTTTAAAGCAAATGAAAGACAGGACTGAATCCATTTCACCAGGATCTCTAGTCTAAGGCAAGCAAATTGGAGGGGGGCACAATGGTGGTGAAGAGGTCAGCACTAAGTGCCACGATGAGGCTGTTCTGGCCTACCCAGTCCTCACCCCTGTTCTGCAGCTGCATGTGGCCCCAGGTGGTATCAGCAGAAGAAACGCTCAGAAACCCACAGAATCTTTGAAAAAATTATTAAAACACTGCTTTAACTCATGTTTTGCAGTGGTTTGTTATGTAATTGGTAACGGACACACCTCTGTCCATGGAGGGAGAAAATGGCCACTCTGTACACACCGCAATGACAGACTAGCCCTGGGACTTCGTTCGGGTCTGAACTTCACTGAAGTCATGTGACACAGCAATGACGACTAAGGCAAACTGCCTTTTCTCTTCATATCCAAGTCAGCTATGTGCAAAGTAACTTAGACAAAAGGCCAATATTCAATTCCGACAAGTCCTTTTTCATTCTGTGGCACAAACCCATTTCTGCCTTCTTTATATCTTGTCAGGCTTTCCCGGCAAAGTAAGATAGTAAATGTTGGAACTGTATGTACCCTTATCCTTATCTCCTACATCAAAGCTAAGCCTCAAACCGGTCATTTAGACTTCTTCCTTTCCTCTTTCCACTGTTCTGTGAGATGTTATGCTAAGAAGCTGGCAGAAAAATTAGGAGATATTTATTCAGTAATCTCCAAAATAAGGTGGAAAAGAGATTGTAAAGGTTCACTGACAAATGCAACAGGTGTTTTTTTTTTTTTTTTTTTTTTAATGCCAATATGAGCTAGGCAGTCAGATACACTGTTACCTCATCTGCTATTTTTGGTACCAAATAGCAAAGCTGAGGAGAGATTATCAGCTATTTTAATGGCCTTTTACACATTTAATCTGTGGTGATATTCCCTAGAAGATACGGTTTTATGTCCCTGTGTCTTCCAAATTGCAACAGGGCATCTGTTTCATCTGAGAAACTGACTGCTATTTAGATGTAGGTGTGCAATGTGAGTTAGGATCAATGTAGAAAGAAAGCAAAATAAGGTCCAAAAGGAAAATAATCGTGTAAGAAGTAACATGGCCTGGGGGGTAAAAATGCACATATATCCAGGAATAAGAAACTCCTATTCAAATCAGCGTTGCAGATGCAGAATTCAATTGAGATTCCATTCAGAAATCTGTAAACTAGGAAGAGGGATCATCCTGTTTTCCTGTGACTGGTTAATAAATTTCAGTGAAGTTCTTTTGTCAATGACTCTGTTAATGATTGACTTGTATTTGAAAACATAATTCAGCCCTCTCCCCTACTCTCTTCTCCTTGCAAGAAGAAAAAGAAAATGAAGAGTATGGAAAATGTTTGGAAATGGAACCTAGTATCTGGAGAACTATTTTAGACAATGATACTTTCTCATGATACAGGTGGTTACAGTACCAAAGGCATCAGGTAAGCACATCAAGTGCTTTACAGTATGTGCGTGTATAAGTATCATCAGGCACAAGAATCTATGGCAGTCAAGAACCTGATTCCAATCAGAACAGAATTCCTTAAAATACTGTTTTCTTTGTGATCACAACTGCCCTTTTGGATATGAGTGCTGGTCTCAAAAAGATTGCTTATAGATCAAAGACAAACAGCAAAAGGGGCCTATTCCGGGATAGTAACCAACTCTAAACCTATTATAGGTAAGAGATTGACAGCTTCATAATTTAATCTTCTACTTCTAGAGGATATTAGCAAACTACTATAAGATCAACAAGACTCCCCCATGTTCACTGTTTCAGCTTAGTATGACTGGATCTTTGCATCTCTGCATTGTCAGCATCAAGGATGCAGTAGGCACTCATATGCTAAAAGAAAGAAAGACTCATCTGTCCAAAGATAAAGTCTGACTAAAATGGGCTAGGATAAAATCTTTATTGGCTCCACATGAAATTACACGAATGACACTCCCCACCCCTTGCCCATACTTGACAGCCCAATGTTTTTTGTTCCATTTTTTAAAATATAGTTTAAATTGCTATTTACACAATAAAAACAATGTCCAACATCAAAAAAAACCCCACAATGCTCTAGTTTAGAACTACTGGAACAAGTCACAGAAGAACTCATGTGATTGGATTTTATATTAGGGCTTTCGCAGATTCCATGGAATCTACCAGTTCTGCATTATGGCTTACAATCCCCAGTCTCTATTCAGGCCCAAAGAGAGATGACAGAAGTGGATTGAGATAAAAAGGATAGTTTCATCTATGTTCATGTAGTGCATACATTCCAGACATAAATATGATACAGAAAGGGCACTTCTGCAACAGACTAAGTCTTTGAACTGAGTTAAGTCTGTCTACCTCTTTGAGCTTTGATTTTTCTCATCTCTAAGACAGATTCATCCTAGAATCTTTCTTGCTCCCTTTTAGCTCCAATGTTCTTTGATTGGGTTCTAATTTATTTAACAGATGCACATACTGAAACACTAACACTTTTTGCTGGTCAGTCCTAAACAAATAAGCCCTAGAACGCTCCATTTTTTTCTTACACATCTATACTTCGGCAGAAGGGCATGGAGAGCTGGGCTCTAAAAAGACCCAAGTGAAATTCTCATCTTATACTGGAGCAAATGCCTGTGTGTGATCTGATCATTTATGTAAGTTTTTATTTAATAATTTAAATGCCACAGAGCACTGTTTACTGACACTGCACAGTGGAATCCACCTAATGAACTTTATTTTACTGCTGCCTAAGTCCCACTTTCCAGAGATTTTATTTAATTGGTCTAGGTGCAGCTTAAGAACCAGAATTTTATAAACTCTGCAGAGGATTCTAACCTGAGAAAAAGGGGACAACTATTGGCAGAGAGCAGTGATTCTCAAACCTTACTGTGCATCAGTCACCTGGATGGATTGTTACAAGTGCTGTACGCAGTTTGACTGAGTAGGTCTGGGGTGAAGCCCTAGAATTTACTTTTCTAACAAGTTCCCCAATGATGCTGATGCTTTTATTCAGAGACCACACTTTGAGAGCCATGGCCAGTGAGAAATATCATTGACAGTAGCACCTGAAGTCTTAAGTTATATCCTGAGTCTATCATTACCACCTACGTAATCTTAGGAAACGTAATTTATTCTCTTTCCCTTAGTGTCTTTTTAACAATACTTAGATCTCAGAGTTGTGAGTCATGAACAAACAATGTACCCACCCGGATTTAGTACACCACCTGGCACAAAATGCAGTAACAAGTATTAGTTTCCTTTTCCATTACACATGACTAGACAGTGTGAATAAGTGAAATCAATAGCACAGATTAAAACTTGGCAGGAAAAGAGAGACAACTGAAGCAAACAATGTCTTATTAAAATTATGTGTAATATCAGATGATAAATACAGAGAAGTGTTTTAAGTATACGGTCTTAAAATACTTTCATTCAATTATCGAAACTTTAAACACAGTAATTTAGGTAGCAGGAATATTAGATACAATCTATAAAGTGAAAGAAATATTAGATTCGATCTACAAAGATCATGAATTTTTTTTAGTGACTTACAATAGACTCCAATACCTCATCTAGGGCAATTTAGTTTTCTAGAGAATCAGAAATAAAAACTGAATAGTATACTTGCCTGAAATTTTCATCATGGATCTTTAAGTGCTCTTTAATTCCAGGGAAAACCTAAATTATTAAAGTGCGTAAGAATCCCTATTATTAAACAAAGCAAAACTTCTACCAACCTGGGGGTAATTGTCCTTTTTCACATCTACCACAAACTAAAAAACAAGACGGATTTCCCTCCTGCTTGCCAACTGCTTCATTCTGAATGTCTCAAGGTCCTCTCAGGAGTTGATGCCCAAACCGTGAGCTGAATCCTGGGAGGGAAACCAGCCCACTGAGGAAGCTGCTGCACAAGCCTCCAGATGCAGGGAGGGTGGCAGGGCTTGTGCCCGCACAGTGGAGCTGGTTGAGGTGAGAACCAGAATACTGTCAAGTGTGTCTGTGCGGACCTACAAGTGCAGCCGTCTAAGTGAGGCTCAAAGGTACTGAACACTCCAGGCCTAAAGACCTAAGTCCTACCAGGATTGTTTAAAGCAAGTTTCACCCTATACCAACAATTGGCCCAAAGTAAGGCCTTAGGTGGGTTATTTTTAAAAGCCTTTCCTTCCCACTCTGGCCTGATGCCATTATGTGACAGCTTTCTTTTTTGGAGTCCCTGGGGAAAAAAAAAGTGATGGCTGCCTGCACATCTCTGTTGCTATGCTGTGCTCTGAATTTCTTTTCCCATTTCTTATTACTTTCAACTGTCACGTAACCTGATGATGTACTTTTAACTTCTCATTTATTTATGAATTCTCTTAACTAGACTGTGAGCTCCTCAAGAGTCATTTGTCCCCTTCCTCCATGGAATTTTCTCAAGTGTCTTCTCAGTAACTGTTCCCTTCTGCTATCTGCAATATAAATCTGACATTCTTTGTAAAAGCATCTTAACAAAACTGGTGTCCAATCAACACCTGTAAAATGCTTGCCGAATTATGCATGCTAAAAGCTGGACATGACTGGTTTTCTCAGGGTCAGTCTTCATACTCATGCTCTCAAGATTATATAAGACCTGTAGTCTAGACAATGTATTTGGAGGATGGAAATGATTTTTTTTTTAAAGCCAGAGAATTAGCCTTGGTTCAGCTCTCCTTAGTGTTTCAAAATCAACATTTGATATCACATGAAGAGAATGGTTCCCACCTCATTATTAATGACTTTGGTATTCCTGAGCATGCTTTCACCCATATCCTGCTCTCAGGGTTTCCCCAGGAAACAGCCACCAAACTTCCCTACACACTAAAACAGAACAAAACAAAACAAAAACAAAACAAAAACCCAAAAACCTTTTCTTCCCCTTCCCTGCAAAATGGTTTATTAGAAGCCACAGCCAGTGTTTAGAGCCTTTCAAAATAACCCACAATCCAAGCCCTCTCAACAGAATCAGAAGCAGAGCTCATTTCATCCCTGTCCTGCCAGAGAGCAGTCCCTTCTCTCACAATTTGCCTATCACTAGTAACCAAAGAATATGTTAGATGGCCCGAGAAGGTTCTGGTGCCACCCTGGAGGCATTATCCTTCTGTCTTCTAGAGTTTTTTCACTGGATTGTTCTGGCCCCATCACCAAAGCTCTGACCACAGTCATTCCAGCTGATCCTTTAGCAGGACTGGGAGGTTCCAGAAAAGTCACTGGGGCAGCCCAGAGAACAAGTAAGGTTTATCTTTACATTTCAAAGTGTGGGGAACAAACTGACTTGCACAAAGCTGGATTATGGCACTTTACCTCCACTTCAGCACAGCTATTACGAGAAGAAATATTGCTCTAAGATTTTTAATTAGTTGCTTCGCTTTTCCTTTTTTTCTTTTTTTTTTAAATGACCCAGATTGGGCATCCTCTTTCAAGGCTCACTCTCTCACTCCTGCTATAAATCAAATTCTCCCATTAAGAACCTCCCTTGTATCAGAAGCCTGAAACCAAATAGCAGCTTTCCACTTCTTTAATTCTCCATAAGGCATCGCTATTATACTATCATGCATGGACGTGTGTGCGTGCATGTGTGTGCGTGCGTGTGTGTGCATGCGCATGCAAGCGCACACATGCACGTGTTTTACAAAAGTAAAAATGCTCTCATTATCCTGTGTTTGATATAGGCACCCAAGTATGTAGATAGAAATTAAATAAAGGCCACAAAAACTTCCCAAGGAAGATCATTAAGAAAAATCCTCTCTTCTCCTGCGTCGCACAGCTGGCCTTTGAGGCACACCAGTTAAGAAAAAAGTATTACCCGTGCTGATGTGAAGACTGGACCTTTCCCTCTTTGGGTTGTAGCTGAACTTCTATTGGTGATCCTAGCAAAATACGTAATTTCCCATCTGTTCTAAGCAGGTCTTTTCTTCGGCCTTCTTTCAAACAATACCTTCACTCTCCCATTAGATATGAGGATGTGGAGATCTGGACAGTGAGGTCCTGCTTGGGTAGCAGTCTCTTTCAATGGCATGTTGACTACGCAGAGAGAGGGAAGGATATGGGAGAATGGCAGGGGTTGAGGTTGAGAGGGAAAGAAAACGGGTCTTCTAACGGGAGCACTGGAAGAGAGCAAACTTTTCATAGTTGCTTCCGGTATCGCATGAAGGCCCAGGCTGCTACCATGGTGAGGGCAAACACTGGCACCAGCACCAGAGCTATAGGGATCCCACTCGGCTCCCCTTCACTTCGATGTCCTACAGGCCCATTCTGCACCTGTAACTGGAAGGGAGAGAAGAATGTTAACACTGGTGAGCAGTGTGTGTGCACCCCAACTCCCGTGTCCATGCTGACACATGTCCCAGGTCTAGACCACCCAAAGCTGTGACCTCTGAGCACTATCTGGCAGAAGGAGTCCTCTTTGTTTATTCTAAATTGATGCATCAGAGCCATCAACTCTGTGGAGAGAAGTCTGATGGGGAGGCATTTAAGCTGGCTGTGCTACTGACCTAAAGGGGCCCGGGGGTGAGTGGATAACCATTCTGTTTCTCTGCTGCCTCCACCAAGCTCTACATGTATCATGCTAGGAAACCGAAGATAGGAGATGAAACCTACTGATCCTGTAGGGAACCTCAAAATTACTGGGCAGGAGCAGAGGGTGCCCACCTTCCTAGAAATGTTTACTCAGAAAGACTGCCAGTTGTCAGAAAGCAGTAAGGGCCGGGTACAGTGCCATTTTTGGAACCACTTTCCAGTTTCCAAAAGGCACCAATTCCCTCCTGATACAGTGTCATGGCCTTCATCTCTATTTTGTAACACTAGACACAGATAAAAAGGAAACACTTATATGGAACAGAGATAAAATACTCAGAGGTAAACAAGTAAAAAAAAAAATCATATCCTAGTGGTGATAATTTTCCACTGTCTAATAAGCATTCCCATTTGAGGCTGGGTGGCACTTCTTCATATTAACTGTTTTAAGCAAGCAAGTGAACGGGGGCTGGGGGACGAAAGGAGTGTGGGATGGGGGTGGGGGAAGGGGCAAAGGGAGACAATCCTAAGCAGGGTCCATGCCCAGCATGGGGCTCGATCTAACGACCCTGAGATCATGACCTGAGCCAAAACCAAGAGTCGGATGCTTAACTGACTGAGCCACCCAGGTGCCCCTCTTCATACTAACTTTTAACAGCTAACTTGCAACAGTTATGATGCCATTTTGTCTCAGTTCGATTTAACCTCCTCGTTACAACCCGTGAAAAGTCTGACCCTTCCATCTGAAAGGCAGCACTGCATGAACTACCTTTTCTACCCTCTAGCCCACCTCTACATCTTTCACTCATTTCCTGTTCAGATGTCCTGAGAGGGCCTGCCCAATAATAAGATAATGGTTTTTAGGGCTAGGCCAATTCTCTGATCAGTGTTTTATTAGGGGTTACTGTTTTACTAGGAGTTATTTATAGATGTTTCCCAAAACATGAACTTTGGAAATCGTTTCCCACATGCCTTTAAAAGAACTCGAACCATACCTGAAGTGTATACCTACATTCATTATTTGCCTTTACTATTGCATGAAGTCTTCCAT
>NC_139025.1:31020362-31232698 GCF_964662115.1 Mustela nivalis | reverse complement strand
GGTTACCATCCTATCCTTCACATTGCTAATCCTGGTACTATAGCTTCAACTCTAGAAAAAATCTACAAAACAATTTATTTTGATGTGGTGCAAATCTACCAGCCCATTCTATTGGTCTTGTTCAATTGTGAACAATTTCCCTTGGTTCCATGGATACTCCCATCCTCCATCAATTTACTAATTTTACAGTATTTCTTTGATGATAGAAACTTCCAAAAAATGCTTCAGTGTAGCATCTAGAGGTGATAGATGACCAGTGGGATTAATACTTCTTAGTGTTAGGAGTGACACTGTCTGCAAGTGTTACCTACCCTATGGTATACTCAGTGCCACAGCCTAGCCCACTTTATGCAAGATCTACACATCTTTTGTACACATCAATGTCATTAACAGCAACGGCAGCAGGAACACCTCATGTATTTATTTGGTAGGTTCTGTGCTGTATGCTTTACATGTGTTGTCTAACGTTGTTCTCACGATAATCCTATGAGGTAGACACCATTTTTATCTTGTTTTCACAGATGAAGAAACTGGGGCTTAGCAAGGTAGAGAATTCACCCAAAGTCATAGTAAGTGTAGGAGCTAGGGCTAGTATTTTTAACTATCTGAAGTAGAGTTACAGTGCCCTTGCAATTTACTCTTCCTTCTGCACTATTATTCTTCCACCTGGACTCACGAACTATTTTTAGCTGAAGCTCAAGCCCCTGATTTATTCAAGCCTCTCATCTACCTTGTTACTGTCTTCCTTCTCCAAGAGGTTTACATCACTCCTCCATACAATCTCCTGCTAGGTGAATTAATCTAATAGCACTTTGGTGTTATAAACTGTCTACCTTACTCTTAGAAAACGGACCACAATTTCTACTCCCTTCACACTTCCTATTCCTCTACTGAATCCGCTCATTATCCTCACCAAGACCTTTAATAACCTTTTTTAGATTTTACTTGCATCCTAACCCATCTAGGAGTTCTTGCTGTTATTTCAACAAAGCACTTCGTAAACTATTAGAATCCCTTGTCCCCATGATCTTCTGCCATCTTTCCAGTCCCGCGAAACACAAGGCATTTAGTTTCCTCATCATCACTGAGTTTAATGTTCCTGGGGAAAATACACACTCCTACTTCCCAGCACAGATGCATGCTGGCTGACACCTGCTGTATCCTTATGACCACTCTACTCACCTGGCGAACTCCCCAATGAATGCCCAGAAGCAGCTGTTCCAGACCTTTCCTATCATCAAACTCCAACGCTGATCCTATCTCCTCTCTCCAGAGTCCTTTGCCTTATCTTCTTTGAGAATACAGGTAACTTCCCACACACTCTCCGTGTTCTTTCCTGCTGTTTCAAAGTTTCCTGATGGCCTCTCACCACTTCTTTGCCCTGGTTTCTGATTTAGATCCATTTCCCTCTACCAAGGCTAAACCACCGACGGGTGCTATTGGTCATTTCTTCCAGCCTTCTTAGAGAACTTAAGTGATGACTTGCTCCTCTTGATTCCCCCTCTGCTCCTTCTCAACTAAAACTATCCTCATCTGTAAAGAAGACAATATAAATATTTCTTGGAACCCACTATCACCCTCTTCCCATCTTCTGTCCTCCACCTTTCACTGCAAAACTTGTTTAAAGAGCTGTTGGAAAGCACTGCCTCTACTTCCTCTGCAGCCATGCACTCTAATCCCTGATACAGGCATAGTGTATGAGGAGGCAGGAAAGAATATTCTGTCCTGCAGGTCAGGAGGGACTTCTAATCCTCAAATCCTACAGCCCTTTCCCAGTCGTCAGACTTCTTCCCTTTTGTAGTTCTCTCTAGTCTCAGCTTCTGAAGCTCCCTTAGTTCTTGAAGGATTCCTTTCCCAATTCCTCTTCCTCTCCTTCCTTCTTAAGGGAAGTAAGCATTCCTCAATGTCACAATTTCACAATTTCAACTGCACTCTGCAAGACAACTCCCAAATCCGTATCCTTATTTCTACTTCTGGCCTTGCCAGTTTCCTGCTGAATGCCTGGACAGGAATATTTTGCTACACCCCAATTCAACAAATCCAAAGCCTCCTTTCCACTTCCCACAAAACCAGATTATCCCACCTTCCCTCTTGTTGCCACTACCATTCCTTCAGACTAGAATTCTGGTATTTTTAAGCTCCACTCCCTGTCGATCTTCACATACAATACCTTGCCAAATCCTATAGGCTAACATAATACTATTCCTCACACCCTATTTTCCTTCAAGTGCCTATTTAGGTGGTGGACACTTCCAGGTGAACTATTGTGATCACCCTCTCACTGACTCACTTCCCTCTAGCACGGCCCCCCATTCTATCCTATTCAAACACTGTCTCCAGATCAAGCCTCCTAAAGGACCATTCTGTTTCTACAAAACTGGGAGCAGGAGAGAAGAGACCACATGCCTGATTTCTCATTCTGGTGTACAAAGTCCTCCAGGAAGTGGGGCCAACCCACTCTCTCAATTTAATTTCACATTATTCCCTTTCATAGATCCTGTGCTCTAAATCACAAAATTCACTGTCCCTAGGATGTAAAACATATATCCTTACTTTCATGTCTGTGCTCCAGCTATTTCGACCACCTGAATACACTTCCTTTTTAAAAAATTCCACGTAGGGGCACCTGGGTGGCTCAGTGGGTTAAGCCGCTGCCTTCAGCTCAGGTCATGATCTCGGGGTCCCGGGATCAAGTCCCGCATTGGGCTCTCTACTCAGCAGGGAGCCTGCTTCCTCCTCTCTCTCTCTGCCTGCCTCTCTGCCTACTTGTGATCTCTCTCTGTCAAATAAATAAATAAATAAAATCTTTAAAAAAAAATTCCACGTATCTTCTGAGATTAATCTTAAATAGGATCAGTCCTGCTACCTACAGTGTAGAAGCGAATATAGTTTTCTAGTTGATAGACTTCGATTTCATGCCACCAAGCCACCTTCTGATTATGCCTTTTGTTTGTTCTGGTGAACATGCCACAGGAAAAGAACTTCAGGAGTCCTAGAACCACCACAGTGAATTCTCAACATCTCAACTTTCTAGTTAATTCCTGAGGTAGAGAATCAGTGTGAGACTGCGGACTGTAGTGGGAAGGCTCATGTAACTAATCTAGCCCATGTGATAACTGTACTTCTCATTTTAAGGAAATGGCTATTTTCTTTTAGAGACAGACAAATTAGGTTAATGATGCAGTTATGTCAATATATGCCAAAGATTTCAGAGTTCAGCATCACAGCCAAGTTTCATAGTGATAAGAATGCAAGTGGAAGAACTCAAGTCACTAAATGACATTCAATGGCAGGAGTACCAAGTTCAAGATCATCTTTGCAATCACAGCCCAAAATAAGCCAGAAACACTGAATATTTATTATCATGTCTGGAGCTGTCTCTTCATTTTACTAAGTACTAACTTATTTAGTCCTTGCAATAAATCCTATGACTTATGAACTCCCATTTAATAGATGATAAAACTTGGAAGACTATGAAACTTGTCCATGGGCATATAGAATGGAAGCAGCAAAGCCAGAATTCAAATGGCCTGGCTGTAAAAGCTTCACTTTAAAACACTAACCCAAAGAAATTCACATTGTAAGCAAGGATTTTATTTCAGCAACTTACTACTATCCATCTCATTAATAGTGTAAATTAAATTTTTACTGGTTTTGTAGTTTCATTTTTTCTAAAAAGTTATACACTTCCAAATTTTAGAGTTTTGTAGAATATAAGGTGTTTCTACATTAATATTTTTATTCATGTGCATATATTGAAGCAGCATTAAAATTTGGGAAGATAAAATTTAGTTAAGGGCCAAGTTGATGACCTTTCTAGAAAACTCTGCTAGATGTGACTGATTTATTCCTTTGAATCTCTGTATTATGTAATGATCTTAAAGCTCAAAGTGAACTCTACCCTATTTTTATATCCCTTAACATTCTACTGTAAATAACTTCGAAAGGCTGTATCACAAAACTCATCATTATAACACCTGTAATATCTGAAGAGTACTTTGAAGAACACGAATATAATAAATGTCACATGATTTCCTGAAGTTAGCTTGCCAACTGCAGCCTGAAAAAGCCTGACAACATATTGTCAATATTATACAAAGCTGAAAGGCCTGGACTCTGACAGCAGCTTTGCCTGCCAGTGACTCAGTGTGTAACCTTGGTCCTCACCTGAGCCTCCTTCCGCTCACGGGGAAGGACATTAGTGGTATCAGGCCAAAAAAGGTACCACACAGGGCATAAACCAATTATAGCAATCATGTCTTTCAACCCTTTTGTTAGGTCTAAAGGTATTCTAATATAAAAGGACTATTTATTACTCTAATTACTTAAAAAAAAAAAAAAAAAAGACTCCAGACAAGAGGCCTTTGAGACATTCAAGGGCAATTTCTTTTTTAAAGAACCATTTTTTATCCTTTGCCCAAGTTTAAAAACAGCCCCATAAAACAAATTATGATTCTGTCTCTTGTCCAGGTTATCTCTAATTCAAAGCCAGATTGGCTTTCCAATATCTGCCTCCTCTATGCATTTTCAGATTCTACCTCATATTGACTATACACCAAGGTCCATAAATTTTATTCCTAAATATATGTGGAATTTGCTCTCTTTGTCACCTTCCATACTAATATAGACCAGGGGTTCTCAAAGTGTGACCCCAGAACCAGCCACATGAGCATTCACCAGGGAACTTAAAAGCTAAAAGCAATCCATGCTTTCACATGCCCTCCAAGTGATTCCAAATGAGTTAATTCTCACCTAACCTGCCTGAATCAATCTTTAACTGGTCTCTACACCCAGCCTGCTTACCCTATTTAATACAAATTCTGTGCATACACAGACTTCATCAGTGATTTTGTTTACCAAAGTAGTGATTTTACAAATATGAGTCTCTGGACCCACCACAGAACACAGTGAAGTTAAATCCAGTGGGTCAAGATAAGTATTTAATTTTAAAACAGTGAAAGCAAGAAGAAATCACAACACACAGTGTATCATATATAGAAGTGATAAATACTATTTTCTTAACCTTTGCTTCAGTTACATGTGTGTTTGCATGTATGTGTATTACCTGTTATAGGTCATAATTTAAAACATGTGATAACACTTGTCTAGAGCAGTGCCTCTCACAATTTATTCACACCCAGGGATCTTACTATAATGCAGGTTTTGATTCCAGTAGGTCTGAGAGGGCTCCTGAAATTCTGCATTTCTAATAAGCTCCCAAGTAATGGCCAGATGGTCCCTGGACCTCACTTTTAGTCCCAAAAGCTACTCAACGGAGAAATCTTAGAATGCTACTAACTTGCTACTTCAGTTTCCTTAACTCATCAATAGTTTCACTGAACCTGAGATATGGCAGATGTTGCAGCATGCTAGAAAATTCTACTGACTGACTGTTCAGAGAATTGAAATGCTGGTGTTCGGCTTAACAGATGGGGAAACACAGAATTTTTTTTGGCTTTAACTATGGTTGTGAGCAATCTTGAAAAATAAGTCTCCTATTTTCTGCCTTAGGAAATGAGTAAATAGAGTTAAAATCCGTTCCCTCCATCTTTTTTTTTTAAAGTTTAACTTTTCACCTGTGTGACTTTTATGTATTCCTTTATTATTTACTTTAGAGAGGCAGAGAGAGACAGAAATAGGTAGAGGGCAAGGGGAAACCCTCAAGCAGGCTACATGGCCAGTGCAGAGCCCGACACAGGGCTCGATCTCACAATTCTGAGACCATGACCTGAGCCGAAATCAAGTGTCGGATGCTTAACTGAGAGGGCTTAATTATCTTTGATGATTAATAATTTTGAATTGCCTCAAGAGCTCTACCTAAAGAATAGCATTAATATAAATGTAGATGATGTATGGAAGGAATGGACTCAATTTAATAAGCACTGACCCAGATTATACTTTATTATATTTTAACTTTTTTTACCAAGATCCTGAAATGAATCACAGTGGTGGGGGGGGCCTTTGTCAGAATTGAAGAAGGAAGAAAAAAACAGATTATCTAGTTCTAATTAATCAGACCAACCCAAAAAAGTCCATTATGCTATGATGCATTCACAGAGCAGCTACCTTACTGCATGCCTACTCTATGCCAGCTACAAGCCTACAAGTGGGGGGTGGGGGGGGTGCCTAGAGGCATCCTTTGCCTAAAGGATTTTGCATATCTCAATGTCTTGGCTGCTGCCTGAGATGAAGGTTTTCTGGTGGATCTTTCCCACTAATTTCTAAGCTACGGGCGAAGACAAATCTTTCATTTTCAAATCATTCCATAGCACCTGGCATGGTGGCCTGTCTGCAGGCTGTCAAGTAGAGTAGTTGTGAATGTTGAGAACTACTCAGCACTTTCATTCACCAAGTTAAGAATTCAATTTGACAAGAACATGAAATGCAGCTGACTAGTGGCCTGATGGTGCCATTTTGTTATATAAGGGGTTTGGTCAAAAGGGAATATTCACCTATTCAGTGTAGGGGTCAGTTCACATCACCCTGAGCATCATAAAAATGTACATTTCACTGAGGATGGACTGTTCCTGACTATCTACCTGCCTTCATTTAGGCAGACACACAAGGGAAATGACAAACCTAGATAGTTTACATTTTTATCCCACAAAAATAAAATTTCTCCAGGTTCCCTGGTAACCTATACAAATATTAAATTGGCCTCACCAACACACACACAAAATAAACTTCGGGTGAGGAATCTCCAACTCCAGCCCTCATCTCAACTTCAGTTTCATTCTATTCATAATATCTGTTTTTGTTTCAAGGTTGTCAGATGGAATAGGGCCTTAAAATTTTTGCATTAGTTAAAAAACTTTTTCTCCCCCCCCCTTTTTTTAAGTTTAAACATTCCACAGAGATCACAGAAAATTTAACTTCGGATAAGAGGAAACTGCATAAGTCATGCTACTATTTAATTTTACCTGAAATTAAGACAAAATTATGGGCATTATTTCAAGAGAAATTGAAAGATTAAATTGTCAATAATAACTCAGGAAATCTGGATCACTTAATGAAACTTTTATTAATTATCCAAAACGGATGTGCTAAGGAAGTGACATTCTTAGTCTGATTATCTAACAAAAGTTAAAAGAAAAAGAGTTGGGGCACATTTTGCAACATGGAAAAATAACCTATGTGAAGAGAGTAGAAAAACCCATCAAGAATCAATGAGAATATAGACCAATAAAAAGTTCAGCATCATCATTTTACAGAGACTCCAAAGCCAGTAACAGAGCGCTTAAGAACATCAGAGGGAGAGACTGAGCTACAAAGGAGACATAAACATTTAACGGTTAAGCCCAGCAAATTTGCTTAAGGAGAGAAAGCGGAGAAGACGGTGAGTGAGGCAACAGAGGCAGTATTTCTTAGGAACGGGGTCTAGAAAGAAGAATTTTTGGAGCAAACTCTTGGAAAGGAAACTGGAATGAAATAAGATAGCCCTAGAAAAAATGAAGAGCATATGCTGGCCTCTTCCTCTTGTATATGCTCCATCTTCTCTTTCTCAGTCTTATTCCTCTCCCTATCTGTCTTATACTTTTACCTTTTCTTCACCAGGCATTTCTTCCCTCTTCTTTCCCATGTCTTAACTGGCCAAAACATAAGCTTGAAACATAAAGTAAAATCCTCCCTGCTACAAATTTTAAAGTGAAGGGAGCTGAGTTTTTTGTTTTGTTTGTTGACATTTACTTTTCTCGGCATGGACATCTATCTCCTACCATACCCTTTAAAAAAAAAATTGAGCGGCCTTCCAGTAATTTCTTTTCTCCATGAGGCAATGGTCCACATAAGAAAGGCTGCTCATCTTCATTTATGTCCAATAAATTCTCTCACACTGAGCTCTATGAACCTTTTTTCCTAATTCTATCCCTTACAGAAAGACTGCTGTCAGTTTTTATATAAAACCACACAGAAAAGCTATGCATTCACCATGAAACTTTCTGTTTAGGATACCTAGTCCTAGCTCCTCATTTACCTCTTAGGAGGCAGTACATCATACTGATTAAGAGTAGAGGCTCCAAATTCAGGCAGCCCAGTTTTAGTCCTCTGCCACCTACTAGTTGTGTGACCTTGGGCAAGATGCTTGACCTCACCAAGACTCAACTTCCTCACCTGCAAAACAGATAATAAATGTACTCA
The DNA here is from genome assembly GCF_964662115.1 of Mustela nivalis. Lineage (NCBI taxonomy): Eukaryota > Metazoa > Chordata > Mammalia > Carnivora > Mustelidae > Mustela > Mustela nivalis. The sequence goes on along the minus strand of NC_139025.1, from coordinate 31,224,562 downwards.
CCTCATAGGGTTATTGTAATTTTTAAATAAATGTAAGGTTCTCAGCATATTGCTAGTATACAGTGCTCGAAAACTAACCAGTCTCATTTTTCAACAATCTACATTTTACCAAACCTTTTTGAAAAATATGGGTGTCCTCTTAACCCCTACACTTTTCAAATGTAACCCAGGCCCCAGTGTTCTGGACAGAATGTGGTATGTCACTTTAAACTGCATAGTTTCAGGCAACCCCTTCGGGTCCCCTCTCTCCTTGAGAGCTTTGTACTATCCTTTGTTATCACTCAATAAACATTACTTTGCTGCCCCTCCAAATAAGTAAATAAATGATTAAATAAACTTGAGGTTTCTACGTACATGCTATACCTTCAACAACCTACTCTAAATTTTCCGTAATGTACCACTCAAGCTGATTTCATGTTTTTTGGATGTCTTTCTCCAGGGGTCTATAGGAAATAATCTACTTGTCAACTTCTCAGTATTGTTTTGAGATAAAAGGTATTTATTACTCTCTGTATCTCTCAAATTAAAAAACAGGATCTAGGAGAAGCTTAACGGCCTGAAAAGAGGCAAAATACTTGGTGAGAAGGACAGAAGTAGGATATTACCATCCATGACATTGTATTTATATTCTGAATCAGCCAACCTTTCTAGGCTTGCCTGAAATTTCTCAACCTGTTCATCTGTTAAATACAGAATGAACCTTGTGCAAGGATACAAAAGGTTAAAAAAGATCCAGTCCCTTTCCTTGAAGAACTTGTGGAAAAGAATCAAATTAAAGCTCACCATATAGTGTCCTATTACAAACAGCAAAATGAAATGGGACCTCATTAGACAAAAACCCCAAATGAGAATACATTCCAATTTTTCATCTTCATGACAGCTGAGAAGGGCTCTGAGTCTAAAAAGGACACTCGGGGCACCTGGCTGGCTCATGGGGTTAAAACCTCTGCCTTCGGATCAGGTCATGATCCCAGGGTCCTGGGATCAAGCCCTGCATTAGAGAGCCTGCTTCCCTTCCTCTCTCTCTGCCTGCCTTCTGCCTACTTGTGATCTGTCAAATAAATAAATAAAATCTTTTAAAAAAAGAAAAAAAAGACACTCAATTCCTACCTTCCTTTTGTGTCTCTTTGTAGTAAAGGAAGACACACATTAGTCTTTCAATTAACAAAAGGGAGGTAATAAAGTATAACTGAAGGACAACTGTGGGTTTTAAGTCCTTTTTCCCCACATTAGTCCCTCATCCCTACCTGTTTCCTGTCTTTTGAACTTGGCTAAGTAGCTTCATTCTGGACTGAATATGCCTTGTCTATCAAATGAGGAATTCTATCCTCTTTGCTCTCTGTTCATGTTGGAAAAGGTGATTGATCAAGGTCCCTCCTCCCACCACATTCTATAATCAGGTATTTCCAGATCCAAAGAGGCAGGCAGAAATCTTCCCAAGGAAGGGGCCAAGGGTAAGAACTGGGGTCTAGGGAGCAAAGAACAGTGAAAGAGGCCGAAGCCAGTTCTCACCGAGAGGATCTTATCACCCTCCTGGAGCCGCCCATCCAGGGCCGCAGCCCCATTCTCTTTGATGCGGCTGACGTAGATGCCACTGTCGTTGGAGACATACTGCTGATCTGTGCCACCGACGATGTTGAAGCCCAGCCCTGAGAAAATCATGGAGGAGTTGTAAAGGAGATAGTGATGAAGAAGAAAGGGAATAAAGGAGAAGAGAGGAAGAGGAAAGTTCTAGTTGGGAGGGGAGACTGATGAGTCAACTGTGATATAATGGGTCAACTGACACAGGCAAGGTCAGTGAAGAGTATCATCAACAGAGGTCAAGAGTACCCAGAGTTACCCACTTAAACCAGGCAAGACTAAAAATATAAATGTAGTTATTTTGTTTGTACTAGTCATACTAGTTTGCTGAGTATAAAAAGATCTATACTAAACTCAGTGAAATAATGGTGATTCTTACGCACTTCTGTTGACATTTGATTTTGCTTCTGCTGGCGACATTTAGAGAACCCAGTTTTTTACTTTCCTGCTATTAATGTAACAATGTGAGCTGTGTTCATGAGAAGTCATGCTTTTAACTATTTAGCAAATGAACTATCCTTAATTCAGTGGAGGAGAGATTCTTAACCAAAGCTTCCCCTTCATACTTCCCTTCTCCCAGTGTTCAGGACAGTTTGTGTATGGAGGTATTTTGGAAGAAATGGTCTTAGGAGTGTCATTTATTTTTCTATTTTAGTGTAGGTGTTGGCAGGAATCCTGGGAACCAAAAAGATAACTGAAGCTTCTCAATAGGACTAAATCACCAAATTCACTGTTTCCTTTTCTACCTCCAGTGCAAACAACCATGAATTTGGGTAGTTTGCCAAGTTTTATTCACTGTAGGAAATGGACTACCCACTGATTAACAACTGTCCATTCTCCCCCTTGCCCTAATCCCTGGCAAACACCCTTCTATTCTTTGCTTCCCTAAATGACTAATTTAAATGGGTATAAAAAATTCAGTTATGCAAGATGCAAGATAAGTTCTTGAGAGATGATGTACAACTTGGTGCTTATAGATAACAAGTGTTACTGTACACTTAAAAATGTATTAAGAGAGTAGGTCTCATTTAAGTGTTCTTACCATAATAAAATAAAATAAAATTTTAAAAAGAAAGAAGACTAGTAAAGTGTCATTTCCATGGATAAACCACTAAGTTGTGGAAAGAATTTCACTATACAAAAAGAAATTGTTATAAAGAGTTTTTATCCATGCATTAAAAAGGGGGGGAACTGGGGCACCTGGATGGCTCAGTGGGTTAAAGCCTCTGCCTTCTGCTCAGGTCATGATCCCAGGGTCCTGGGATCGAGCCCCACATTGGGCTCTCTGCTCCGCAGGGAGCCTGCTTCCTCCTCTCTCTGCCTGCCTCTCTGCTTACTTGTGATTTCTCTCTGTCAAATAAATAAATAAAATCTTTAAAAAAATTTAAAAAAAAAAAGGGGGGGGGGAACTCCCTGGGGTTTTCTTTCTGTCAGATACTGTAGAATTCATAGTCATAGTGCCAAGAGAAAGGAAATAGTATGAAAGCAATTAAAAAACAAAAATCTGGTGGCACAATTAGAAGGACTAGCCATGATCACAAGCTTACTATTGGTTTCAGTAGAAAACAAATAAAGGAGACATATGTGGGCTTTCTAAAAAATTCTCCCCACTGGTGTGAAGCTCACAATATTAACTTAAGTACTAGCAAATCAATCTGTGATTTAAGAAAACACATGGCCAAAGGGAGAGAAGCAGCAGGAAACATCTCATCTAGACAGCATACCTTATGGACCAACTATCTCAGCTAGAGAATAAAAAAGGGTTCAAGATACAGGATAGCAAGAGCTCCTTCTAAAGATGCCTATTTCAACTTCCTTGAAAAGTAGGCTATGAAAATTTAAGTTACTAAATGGTTTCTCTTAGAACACTTTATTTGTATCATAGTGGGTAGGAAGTACTGGAAGGGGATGGTGGGTAGTGATAAGAAAGAAAGGTGGGTGAAGCCTGATTAATGAAGGCTTTGAAATTATTTTCAAACTGACAGCTTTGAGCACGGTGGCTGAGGACAACCAGCCTTTCACAATACTAGCACAAACAATTGAGAGAAAATCTTTCCAATCTAACATCTTCACCAAACGCTACAAATGACTCTGGGGACTTGGGGTACAGGGAAGATGTGTTAAGTAGCTAAACACAATCCAGTAGTTAGAAAGAGCGGGGACTTTGCTACTGGTTACTGAAAGCTACAGAACAGTGCCTAAAGAAGGAGAGTGGAAGAAATCTTACTGAAGTTTTCTATAAACATGCAAGTGCTTACTCTCACCCCAAAATCACGTTATATAAGCATGTTAGTAAGGAACTGCTCCATTAGTTGTAAATGAACCACACCACTTCACAGGAAAACTCTGAGACCCACATGAAGTCTCTCTGTTCCGCAGGAACATTTCTAAAACAGAACTTACCTATAATATGAAGCATTGATGAAATAAACAGGAGTCACCAAAGTGCTGAGCAGCAGTACTACCAACTCAAACCTGATCATTTACTATGTGTCAGGTACTATGTTATGTTCTGAGGAAGACATAAAGCTAAATGGGACAGTCGCTGCTTTAACCAGAAACAGAAATTTATTCTTTTCCCTGTCCCTTTTAGATTCTGCAGAAACAAATTAAAGTCAGAAGACCTGGTCACAAATTCAACTCCATAATTTACGAGATGTGGACTAAAATAAGTCAGTGTACCTCTCTGATACTCTGTTTTCCTTTCTGTAACACAAGGATTACAAATCCTGCCCTCCCTACTTCAAAAGCTAATTGGTAAGGTCTAATAACATAAAATCTGAAAAAAAGTCCTTTATGATCTACAAAGTAGTTACCACAAGAGTAGCTGTCAACAAACGGGTACCTGCTACTGCCCCAAATTGGGTAGTCTGACGGAGAAAAGATTAACAAATACACAGTACCAATGTGGAAAGCCCGAAATATAAGGCAGATAAAAAGTCCATTAATAGGACAAGATTGGTTTGGAACCCAAACCTAACTGAAATTAAGTATGTCTGTAACTCATGACCCAGAGAGCCCCATCATGAAGTTTCTAGCAAGGGTGGTATTTAAAATATGCAACAGTCAGTCCAGCACACATACCACCCAAATGCAACAGATGTCAGCTGGAAATAAGCAGAAGGAGAAGGGCTATCCCAGTATATATATGCTGATTTTCAACTGTGTCCTAGGACAATCTTCCATAGAGTAGATCATATATTCTGGTTTGTCTGGGAGTCTTGATATATACCTGTTGTCCCAGTATTATTAAAATAGTTCCCTTCAATTTAAAAAGCATCTCATTGTGGACCAATATGACGATCCTAACTATAAAGGGTAATGTAAGAAAAAAAAGGTGATGTGAGAATGTGAATTGCAGCATGCTTTGTGGTAGGATGGAACTGATGGTAATTCAGCTTATCTATCCTTTGGGGAACAGATATCTAGAATTTGGTTAAGAGTCAGAAGATCTGGGGCACCTGGGTGGCTCAGTCACTGGGTGTCTATCTTCAGCTCAGGTCATGATCCCAGAGTCCTGGAATTGAGCCCCACCATCAGGCTCCCTGCTCAGTGGGAATCCACCTGCTTCTCCCTCTCATACTCCCTCTGCTTGTGTTCCCTCTCTCACTGTGTTTCTGTCAAGTAAATAAATAAAATATTTTTTAAATTTTATTTTTTTAAGATTTTATTTATTTATTTATTTGACAGAGAGAGAGAGAGATCACAAGTAGGCATAGAGGCAGGCAGAAAGAGAGAGAGAGGAGGAAGCAGGCTCCCTGCTGAGCAGAGAGCCCAATGCGGGACTCGATCCCAGGACCCTGAGATCATGACCTAAGCCAAAGGCAGCGGCTTAACCTACTGAGCCACCCAGGCACCCAATAAATAAAATCTTTAAAAAAGAGAGAAGTTCTGAATAATCATATGTAAGGTAAGAGTTTTAAAATGTAATGTTGACACTAATAGCACAATACCTTCTTATAAATTAGAAACCCAGCACACAAAACAGTATTACCTACTTACAAAAGTACATGTATATTGAAAGACATGTAGAAACACATTAGAATGGGTGCCTCTGGGGGAAGGATACAGGATGAAGTTTAGGGATGAAGGGCAAAAATCAAAAAGCAAAAACAAACAAAATACAGAGAGGGACCTTGCATGTACTGATGATGACAATTTGTGACAGAACTACAGGATATAATTAATTCAGCTCTCAGCATCTACAACCCAGAAGGGGTTGAGTGCAGAGGGAAAAATAAATAGACTGGCACTCAAAAGACTTTTCAAAAAGTGAGGGAATAAAGAAGTATTGCATAGTGAACTCTGGTTATAATGTGCCAATAGATTTTTTAAATGTGGTAAGATTAAAATGGGTGCTTGGTCTGCAATTTGGAAGAGAAGTCTAAATGCTAACAAGTAAAAAGACAGCTGAAGAATGATGCCACCATAGGCGTGGGAGAGAAAGGAAGTACGTTTTTGTATAAGAGTTTTGTACAGTTAAACAATGCCTTCTTGTGGACAGCCCCTTCCCATCTCCAGGTCTGGACCCTGAGCTTGTTTATGCGTAAGAGCAGTAATAGCAGAAGCAATGGTTAATGTTTATTGAGCATTTAATACGTACCAGGTACTATGCTACCCACTTTTCATACATCATCTCATTTAATCTCAACAGAGAATGATTATTACTTACATTTTAGAGATGAATTTCAAGAAGATGAATTTAAAGATTAAGTAATTTTACAAAAGGTCACACAGCACTTCACAAAGCAAAGACAGTGATTACACAGTGTGAGTTTTAAACCATTTTGCCATACCGTATCTTTGTAATAAACAGAAAAAACCACTTTAGGGAAAAAAGTCTGCTAATAAGTAAGGCTGCCAAAAAGTTAAAAATTAAAAAAAGTAAGGCTGCCTATCTTGGGAGTCAACCTGCCAGTGTTGGAATAATGTTTGTAGAACAGTTAACGAAAGTAATATATTACAGAGGAGGAACTGGTCCTTCTGGGGTTCTGTAGTCACCTTAGTCAGGGTCCCTATTGTTTACTTTCCGCAAGAAAAGGAAAAACCCTTCGTTTATTTTAGATTCTTATCTATAGAATCTAGAAGTTATAAAGTAAAAGTAAAAAACAATATTTAACCATATTACATATTATTCTAGAACTAATAATTCTGGACATAATTAAAATGAAATAGTCCATTAACACCAACGATGGTAGCCACTTGCTGAATTATGAAAACCAGACTGACAAACACCCTATTTGCCCCCATCAACCTGCAGGTTTTTTCCAGCCCAAGATAATCTCACAAATTTTCCCTAGATGTCAAGCAAACTCACTGTTTGTTTGTTTAGCGGTAAAATATATGTAACACAAAATTTATCTTTTTATCCATTTTTTAAAAGATTTTATTTATCTCTGCTTCTGCCTGCTTGTGTTCTCCCTCTCTCTCTCTAACATATAAATAAAATCGTTTTTAAAATTTTATTTATTTATTTATTTATTTATTTATTTATTTGACAGACAGAGATCACAAGTAGGCAGAGAGGCAGGCAGAGAGAGAGGAGGAAGCAGGCTCCCTGCTGAGCAGAGAGTCCGATGCGGGGCTCGATCCCAGGACCCTGCGACCGTGACCTGAGCCAAAGGCAGAGGCTTTAACCTACTGAGCCACCCAGGTGCCCCTATCTTTTTAGCCATTTTTAAATGTATAATTCAATAACATTAAGCACACGCACCATGTTGTACAACCATCACCACTATCCACATCTTCACCTTTCTCATCATCCCAAACATATCTGTACCCATTAAACAGTAACTCCTCCCTCTACTTCACCCCAGTAACCTCTATCATACTTTATATCTCTAGGAGTCTGCCTATTCTATACACCTTATCTAAGTGGAATCATACAATATTCATTCTTTTGTGACGCGCTTTTTTTCACGTAGCACAGTATCTTCCAGGTTCACCCATGTTGTAACATGTATCAGAATTTCATTCCTTTTACAAGCTGAAAAATATTCCATCGTTAGTCCACACCACATACTGTGTATCCAGTCACCTGTCAGTGGACATTTGGTTGTTTCCACATTTTGGCTATTGTGAATAGTGCTAAGAACACTGGTATACAAGTGCCTGTCCCTGCTTTCCATTCTTTTGGGGAATTATCTGGGAACTGAACTGCTGGATCACATGGCAATTTTTCTGACAACTTGAGGAACTTCTCAACTGTTTCCCACAATAGCTGCATCATTTTACATTCCAACAAGCAACGCCCAAGGTTCCAATTTCTCCTTATCCTTGCCAATACTACTTATTTTCACTTGTTTTTTGGAGAATAGTCATTCTAGTGGATATGAAGTGGAAGGGGATGTAATATGTGACTGTGGTTTTCATTTGTACTTTCCTAAGACTGGAGATATTGAGTATCTTTTCTTGAGTTCATAGGCCATTTGCATATCTTCTCTGGAGAAATGTCCCTCAAGTTTTTTGCATATTCTGAAATGGTTTTTGTTGTTGTTTTTGTTGCTGAGTTGTAAGGGTTCTTCATACATTCTGGATATTAATCCATTATCAGATACATGACTTGTGAATATCTTCTCTTATTCTGTGTGTTATCTTTAATTCTCTTTAGTGTCTTTTGATGCAAAAAATTTTTGATTTTTAATTAAAATTAATTTAAAAATTAATTTTTAATTTAAATTTGGTAAAAACCAATTTGTTTCTTTTGTTGCCTGTGCATTTGATGTCATATCCAAAAAATCATCAAGCCCCAAAATGTAAATATTTCCCCTATCTTTACTTCTAAGAGTTTTATAGTGTTAGATCTTTGGGGGGGGAGCAGATATCTTGTTTATTAATTTTAAGTTTTTAATTAAATTAGTTAACATACAGTGTAATATTAGTTTCAGGAGTGGAACTTAATTATTCAACACTTCTATACAACACCCAATGCTCATAACAAGTGCACTTCTTAATCCCCACCAATTTAATCCATCCCCTTACCCTCTCCCCTCTGGTAACTATCAGTTTGTCTCTGAGGTTAAGAGCCTGTTTCTTGGTTTGGGCCTCACTTTTTTTTTTCCCCCTTGGTTCATTTGTTTTATTTCTTAAATTCCACATACGAGTGAAATCATAATGTACCATTCTTATTTCACTTAGCATAATACTCTCTAGCTCCATTCATATCATTGCAAATGGCAAGATTTCATTCTTTTTTACAGCTGAATAATATTCCATTGTATATACTTATACTGTATTTTCTTTATCCATTCATCAATCAATGGACATATAGTGTTAGCTCTTACATTAAGGTGTTTGATGCATTTTTAGTCAACTTTTATATGTGATTTATCGGGCAAGAATCCAACTTCTGTGTTTTGCATTTGGAGATTCAGTTTTCCCAACATCATTTGTTGAAACTGTCCTTCCATGAAACAAATGGTCTTGGAACCCTTTCAAAAATCACTTCACCATAAAGGAGAGGCCTTATTTTGGGGCCCCTTTTTCTATTCCATTGCTCCATACATCTGTCCTTATACTTCTGCCCTCTATACATCTATCCTACCACACTATTTGGAACACTGTAGCTTTGTAGCAAACTTTGGAATCAGGAAGCTGTGAGTCCCCCAACTTTGTTCTTTCTTTTCAAGATTGCACTGGCTATTTGGGAGGTCCACTGAGATTTCATATGAATTGCAGAATGTGGTTTTCTTTCTGCAAAAAGGCCAATTAGATTTTGACAAATATTGCACTGAGTCTGCAGAATGCTCTGGACAGTACTGTCTGTCATCTTAACAATACTAAATCTTTCAATCCATGAATGTGGAATATATTTCCACTTACTCATGTATTTAATTTCTGTCAAATTTTGTAGTTTTCAATATACAGGTTATTGCCTCCTTAAACTTACTGACAAGTATTTTATTGTTTTTGAAGCTATCATAAATGGAATTAATTATTTACTTTCCTTTGCAGATTGTTCATTGTTAACGGGGAGAAACTAAACTCATCTTGTGTGTTGAGTTTGTATCCTGTAACTTCACTGACTTTGTTATAAATTCTAACAGGTTTTGTTGGGGTTTTTTCGTAGAACCTTTAGAGTTTACTACAAGTAAAATCATGCATCTGTGAATAGAGACAATTTTACTTCTTCCTCTTCAATTTGTATACCTTTTCTTTCTATTCCTTGCCTAATCAGTGTTTCTGGCTAGAACTTTATTTTATTTATTTTTTTGAAGATTTTATTTGAGAGAGAGGGAGAGACAGCACATGGGGGGAGGGGCAGAGGCAAAGGGAGAAGGAGACTCCCCACAGAGCAGGGAGCCCAATGTGGGACTCATTCCCAGGACCCTGGGATCATGACCTGAACTGAGATCAGATGTTTAACCAACTGAGCCACCCAGGTGCCCTGGTTAGAACTTTTAATACCATGTTGAATACAAGTGTGAATGTTAGCTGTGGATTCTTTGTATATGGCCTTTATCATGTTGAGGAAATTTCCTCTTATTCCTTTGTTTTGAACATGGAAAGGTGTTGAATATTCCTAAATGCTTTTTCTGTATCTGCTGAGATGATCACATTGTTGTTGTTTTTTTTAAAGATTTTATTTATTTATTTGACAGAGAGAGATCACAAGTAGGCAGAGAGGCAGGCAGAGAGAGAGGAAGGGGAGCAGGCCCCCCGCTGAGCAGAGAGTCCGATGTGGGACTCGATCCCAGGACCCTGAGATCATGACCTGAGCCAAAGGCAGCTGCTTAACCCACTGAGCCACCCAGGTGCCCCTCACATTGGTTTTTTCCTTCATTCTATTATCAAGTCGTATTACTTTGAACAATTTTCTTTCACTGAATCTTCTTTGTATTCATATAACATACCTCATTTTGTCGTGGCATATATTCCTCTTAATATATATTATACTGAATTAAAACGGTGTAGCTCAATGATCACCCTAATATTCCATCTGGAGGCAATTTCTGATCAAAACCACATGGAGCTGGACCCAAGCAGAAACTACCAGCTTGATGAAATGGGGATTAGAGTTTGGAGAGGGTGAGGTTGCTGGAAGTTGCAGGGCAACATTCTAGAAAGGAGGAACTCAGGCAGGAAAAAAAAAAGAGAGAGAGAGAGAGAGATTCAGGCATCTGCATGAGTCTTTACCAAGCACTGGCCCATGCATATGTTGAGTCAAATTCCACAAAGTTGGAAAAACAAACACTAGGAAGTTGTACACTGAATTGTTATCAGATTTCACAAAATGCAAGGAGACTTTCAAGTTCTGACCAGCCAGAAATGGAAATCCTCAGTGATTCATTTGAAAATTCTGTGGACACTCACTTAGAGCATCTCTCATTTGTAGAGCTGAACTATATGTGAAGTAAATGCTACTTTAGAACCTAGAAAAGGTTACAAACAGGCCTTCCGGAGGTCAAACCCATCTATAAGTTACTTAGTTACTTAACTGCCTGCTAAAACAAAGGTAAACATTGTAATATTAACAATGCCAATGTAATAAAACAAAATGCAGACATGCAACAATGTAATATTTGCAACATCCAGAATCTAATTAAAAATTAACATGTTATAAAAACCAAGAAAAATGACCAATAATCAAGAGAAAAATCAGTCATTAGAAACAGCCAGAAATAATGATGAAATGGGCAGACAAGATGTTTAAAAGACTATTATAACTATGTGGACATAAAGTCAAATCTAATGACAAAACAGAACATTTTTTTTCAAGGCTTTAATCAAAATTGTATATGGTGTAAGATAGTGGTTCAGTTTCATTCTTCTTCACGTTTGCTGGTCTTTTGCATTCTGTCCAGTTCTCCTAATACCATTTTTAAAGAGACTAACCTCTCCCTGTTGTATATTCTTAGCCCCCTCATCATTAATTAATTGACTATACATGCATGGGTTTATTTCTGGACTCTCTATTTTGTTCCATTGATGTACATATGAATATGGAATATTTTTTTTAAAAAATGAGACTTACAGGTTTGAAAATTACAACGTTTGAAAGTAAAAATATACCAGGTGTGATTAATATCAGATCTGATACCACAGGAGAAAAGATAAATGAACATGAAGACTCAGAAGAGAAACCACAATAACATGGAGGATAACAGCAATATGTAACTGGAGTTCCAGAAGAAGAGGAAAAAGGGAAACGAAAAATATTCAAAGAAACAACTGGCTTGGGGTACTTAGGTGCCTCAGTTGGTTAAGTGTCTGCCTTCAGCTCAGGTTATGATTCTAGGTCCTGGGATTGAGCCCTACATCATGCACCCTGCTCAGCGGGGAGCCTGCTTCTCCCTCTCCCTCTGCCTCTCCCACAACTTGTGTTCTCTCTTGCTAGCTCTGCTCTGCTCTAATAAATTTTTAAAAATTAAAAAAGAAAAAGAAACAATTGGCTCAAATTTGTGAAAAATCTACATAAACAGATCTAAGCTCAACAAACTCCAATCAGAATAAACACAGAAGAAAAAAAAACAGCAAAGTACATCATAACCACATTCCTCAAAGACAGATAAAAAGAATATCTTATAAGCAGTCACAGGAAAAAGGACACTTAAGTACTAAGACGCAAAGATGAGAATGACAATAGTCTTTTCCTCAGAAACTATACATGCCTTAAGTCAATGAAACATCATCTTTAACATACTAAAAGAAAAATAAAAGTCAACTTAGAATTTTATATACAGTGAATATAGCATTCAAAAAGAATGGGAAAATAACTATCTTTTCAGAAAAACAAAAGTTGTGAGAAGTTGTCACATGCAGATCTAAACTATGATCAATGTTAAAGGAAATCCTTCAGGCAAAAGAAAAATAACATTGAACAGAAACTGGATCTATATAAAGGAATAAAAGCACCAAATATCATAAATACATGGGAAAACACAAGTTAAAATGAAAAAGATGGACAAAGATACACTGAACAACTGGATTGGCCCTTTTAATATCATAAAAAAGTAGACTTCAGAACAAGGAATATTAGAGAGGATAAAAAAGCACACTTCCTAATGAAAAAGGAGTCAATTCACCAAGATGACATTAAAATACCAAATATGAACATATCCAAGAGCAGAACTTAAATATATATGCAGCAAAAACTGAAATGAAAAAAAGACAAATAAAATATGACAGCTGTAGATTTTAACACTTTCCTTGCAGTATCTGATAGAACAAGTAAACAGAAAAATCAGTAAAAATACAGAATACTTGAGCAACACTAAGAACCAACTTGACCTAATTTATCTTTACAGAACACACTCAACAACTATGGAATAACATTCCTTTCTAATGCACAGGTAATGTTCACAAAGATTGACCAAAAGCTACTTCATAAGTCTGTGTTGCTAAATTTCAAAAGACATTAAAATTAGAAATCAGCAAAAATAACTGTTTTAGTTTTCTTGGGCTGCCATAACAAAATACCACAGACTACAAAGTTCTAAAATTTCTGTTTTGGAGGCCTGGGAAGTCCAAAATAAAAGTACTAGCAAGGAAAATTTCATACTGAGGCCTCCTCTTGACTTATAGGTAGCTACCATCTCACTATGTGCTGCTGCTGCTGCTGCTACTGCTGCAGCTTCTTCTTCTTCTTCTTCTTTTTTTAAAAGATTTTATTTATATATTTAACAGAGAGAGAGAGATCACAAGTAGGCAGGTGGGAGTGGGGGGGAAGCAGGCTCCCCTCTAAGCAGAGCCCAATGTGGGGCTCGATCCCAGCACCCCATGACCTAAGCCAAAAGCAGAGGCCCAACCCACCGAGCCATTCAGGTGCCCTTAACTGTATGCATGTGCAGAGAGAGAGAGAGACAAAGAGAGAGACAAAGAGTTCTCTGGGTCTTGACAAGGACACTAATTCTATAGGATCAGAGCCCCACCCTTTAGTTCATTTAACTTTAATTACTTCTATAAAGATCTTATCTCCAAATCTCCAAATACTGTTCACACTGAGGGTTAAGGCTTCAACATATTGGGGGGGGGGGGTACCACAAACATTCAGTTCCAGTCTGTAAAAAAAGATACTGAAAAAAATTTCCTCAATGTTTGGAAAACAAATAACCAATGAGTAAAAGATGAAACTGTAAAGGAAACCAGAAAACACTATAGTTGAATGATAATGAAATCACAATATATTACAAATTGTGGGATGCAGCCAAAGCAACATTTAGAGGGAAATTTATAGTTTTACATGTTCACAGAAGAAATAAATAGGTATAAAATCAATGATTTCAATTTCTATTCTAAAAAACTAGAAAAAGAAGACTAAATTAAACCTAAAGGAAATAAAAGAAGAGAAGTGAAAAAAATTTAACAAAGCCAAAAAGATGGCTCTTTGAAAGAATTAATAAGGTTGATGAACTGCTAACAAGGCTAATACAGAAAATGTACTTTATAGATTATCAATTTCAGGGATACAAATGGATTACCACTATATATCCTAAAGATATTAAAAGGATAAGGGAATATTATGAATAATTATGGTGACTGTCAGTAAAACAGGAAATTTCTTTCAAAAAAAAAACCCCACAACTTATCAAAACTGACTCAAGAAGAAAGAGAATGTCTGAATATCCCCATATCTATTCAAAATATTTCCAAGTGTAGGAGTGCCTGGGTGGCTTAGTGGGTTAAGCCTCTGACTTGGCTCAGGTCATGGTCTCAGGGTTCTGGGATCAAGCCCTGTATCCCACTCTTGGCTCAGCAGGGAGCCTGCTTCTCCCTCTCCCTCTGCCTGCCTCTCTGCCTACTTGTGATCTCTCTCTCTCTCTCAAATAAATAAAATCTTTAAAAAGAAATCTCCAAGTGTATTAAAGATACTGAATTCATAATAAAAAAAAATTTTCCCACAACTTCAGGCCTAGACTATTACCCTGATGTATTGTAACAAACATTTAAGGAAGAAATAATTTCCGTATGCAAAAAAAATCCACAGTATGTTCATAATTTCACAAAATGTTTCTTAACCCATTTATTATGAAAAAGATCTTGGTACCAAAACATGAAATATACATTGGAACAAAACTACAGAAAAACATTCCTCCTGTACATAGACTCAAAAATCCCCAAGAAAATATTAACCAACTGAACCCAGCAACATATAAAAAGGATGAATGTAGGGTTTATCTAAGGAATGTAAGGTGGATTTAACACTGGTCAATCAAATGAACAAATTCAGCAGTTAGTAAAGGAAAAATCATATGATTATCTCAGTAAATGCAGAAACAGCAAGTGGCAAAAGTCAACACTTCTTCATGATAAGTATTCTCAGCAAACTAAAAATATAAGGAAATGTTAAATCTGATTAAAAACAGCTATGGGACGCCTGGGAGGCTCAGTTGGTTGAACGACTGCCTTCAGCTCAGGTCATGATCCTGGAGTCCCGGATCGAGTCCTGCATCGGACTCCAAGCTCCATGGAGAGTCTGCTTCTCTCTCTGACCTTCTCCTCTCTCATCTTCTCACTCTCTCTCTCAAGTAAATAATAAATAAATAAATAAATAAATAAAAACAGCTACAAACTAACATCCCTAAAACTCGGTGCAAGGAAAGGATGTCCACTCTTTCCACTAGTATTTTACCATTGTACTGGAGGTCCTAGTCAGTATGGTAAGAAATAAAAGACAAAGATTAGGAAGAAATAAAACTGTCACTATTGATGGATATGTATATGTGGGAATGGGGGCATATAGGTAATCTCTATACCTTCCTCAATTTTGCTGTGAAACCAAGTGCTCTAAAGAAATAAAGTCTTGATTTTAAAAATTAATATTTGCCTGTTGGTGGGAATACAAAGTGGTGCAGCCACTGTGGAAAACAGTACGTAGTTTCCTCAAAAAGTTAAAAATAGGGGCGCCTGAGTGGCTCAGTTAGTTGAACATCTGACTCTATCTCAGTTCGGCTCAGGTCTTTATCTCAGGATCATGAGTTGAAGCCCTGAGATGGGTATCACACTAGGTGTGGAGACTACTTTAAAAAAAAAAAAGTTAAAAATAGAACTACCCTATAATTCAGTAAGCACACTTCTGGATTATTTACCCCAAAACACAAAAACACTAATTCGAAGAGATACCTGCTTCCCTAGTTTAGAGCAGCATTATTTACAATAGCCAAACTAAGGAAACAGCCTAAGTATCTACAGGCTGATGAATGGATAAAGAAGTGGCATATACATACAATGGAATACTACTCAGCCACAAGAAAAGGTAACATCTTGACCTCTGCAACAACATGGATATAACTAGAGAGTATCATATGATGTGAAATAAGTCAAAGAGAAATACCAAATGATTTCACTCAGATGTGCAATTTAAGAAGCAAAACAACTAACCAATGAGGAAAAAAAGAGAGAGGCAAACCAAGAAACATACTCTTTAGAGAACAAACTGATGGTTACCAGAGGGGAGGTAGGGAGGTGTGAAATATGTGATGGGGATTAAGGAGTACATTTGCCCTGATGAGCACTGAGTGCTGTATGGAATTGCTGAATCGCTATACTGTACACCTGAAACTAATATTACACTGTATTTTAACTGTACTAGAATTAAGTTTTTTAAAAAAATTTTTAATAACTACTACTACTCTGTTTATCAGCCTTCTACACACAACATCTGTTCCTTATCTCCATGACTTTGTCCTCTTCCCTTTGCCTAGAAACATACTTTACAGTAATTACTTGTTTAATTATCTCTTTACCCTATTGCAGAAATTAGTTTCAATTATGAATAAGCTGCTATAAACACCCGTGCACAGGTAACCAGCTTTTGTGCATTTTTCTATCTCCTGTGCCCACACAGTACCTTGTCAATATACAGACCTCAGTTGGTGTGAAGTGACCGTTAATGCCGTTGGAAAGAACACTCAGGTCAGAAACAACTAACATTTCCGGCTCTAAGGAAATCTAGCAAGGTTTAAAAAATTCTCTGTGAGACTCTAGCAAGCTTTTTCATAACCCAAAAAAAGGCAGCACAAAAGAAAAAGAAAAATATTGAAGGGAAAGGCCAATGACCTTAAAATTCCTATGACACAGGGGACCCTGCCTTTCCGGGATGACTACCTCTTCTCCCGCTGGAGTCTATACGCCACACAGCAGCGGTAATGGCAGGCACCAGTACTTGGAAGTGAATGGAATTATCTTTTGGTAAAATGCTTAGAACAGTGCCTGGCACAGAGTCTACAATATAAAAATATTTGTAAAACAAACAAATTCATTTAAGTCTCATAAGTCTATGAGTAAGTTTGATTAATACTCTAAGGAATCATCTAAGGAAGATGAGGCATTTAGAAGTGTGGGAACTCGCCCAAGGTCTCACGGCTAGGAACTTAGCATTTTGGCTCTTCACCACTATGCTCTGCTGCTCACTGCAATTATGTTAAAATTCAATTCTCTTCTGTAGCCATAGTATCTAGCAAAAAAAATAAATAAATAAATATATGTGAATCGAAAGGATGAATGAATGATTCAAACAAGTGACTAAAGAGATGAAATGACTAGGCATCTTGTCATTCAAAACCAGCCTGGTGGTGAGTACTAAGCATGTATTGCATGGAGCACTGGGTGCTGTAAACAATGAACTTGGAACACTGGCATCAAAATCTAATGAAGTATTTTATGGTGACTAATGTAACACAATTAAAAAAAAAACAAAACTGTGCTCTGCAGAAATCCTCTGGTGCAAAGATAAAATACATCACTTGTTTTTTGCTATGTCTTCAAAAAGACATTAACAAGTAAATATGCATTGACAAACAGAGAAAGAGGGAAAATCTTTAACACTGCAGGAACACAAAGATGGTGCCACAATCCAAAAATGTGTTAGCCCCATGGCCAGTCCCTTCCTATCACAGTGCTCCATCAACAGGAGCAACAAAGAATATGGCCTCCCAAAGATGGTTCAGGAAGTACTGAGGAGGTATACCTGGGCCTCTATTTATTGCTCTGTAAAAGAAGTTTCAAAATGAAGGAAGGATTGCTAACTAAGAGTCACTCAAAATAGAGTGCAAAGGACTTTGAGGAAGTAGGCCTTATGTACCTCTCCTATTTCAATTCTCAGAACATCATTACTTTTTTTGACTTCTGCCAACTGGGCACATCCTTCTACTCTGGACAGAAAAGAGCTAATGTAACACCTGTTAATTAAATAGCCAATCCTGCATCAGATAATCAGCTTAAACTCTGCTAGCACCATTATAATTCTTTCAAAACAAGTTATGTGACCTTGTGGCACTTACCTTTATAAGCTGTTCTCCCGGCTCACAATTCACGGCACACTTTCAATTTCAGTTAACCCTGTCTCCCAGTGAAACCCTGAAAACATTCTGACTGCTTTACAGCCTCCTCTTCTTGACTGACAGCTCCTCAACTTCTTCTGAAATATCTATGTAGGTATCTTTAATCTCTCATTTCAGGATAAGTCTTTGTTCAAACACTGAACATACATGCCAGGTCTCTACTGGATCATGTCTCCATTTGTTGCCTTTCTTTCAAAAGTTTCGATCTCTTCATTTTCACCTCATATTATAATCTGAACCCTCCCCCGTTTCGATCTCTTCATTTTCACCTCATATTATAATCTGAACCCTCCCCCACAGCCATCTTTTCAACTTTCTCTTACTCTACTGCTTCTTACCCAAAATATGGTAATCTGCACATTGTAGTAGGCATGGATACACCATAGTTTTATACAAGGGGAGGATATTATCTATAATATCCTAAACATATCCTAAACATCTATAATATCCTAAACATTTCCTAAAGACATTTAATATGGTCTTGAGTCTCTTGTCTGACCTACAAGGAACCAAACCAACCTTACAAAGGTCCATAGTTATTATGGTTATTCTACCTCTTGAGGTACCTGCCATATACCTATCATAATAATTATTCTCCTACTGAACTCCAAAATTCTTAAAAATAAGGATCTTTTATTCTTTATTCTAGTATCTATGATTCCTAATCATAGTGTAGGCACATAGTAAACATCAAATGAATGTTTTTAAGAACAGCTTCCCTTTATTTCTGACTCTCCTGAAACCAACAGTTTGTTCCTAAATAAGAAAAGATCATCTTAGATCTTTTTCCTCAATAACTCTGTACTTATTCAAATAGTCATTGATGATTTTTCTGCCTAGTCATATGGCTTTAAAAAATGTTGCTATAGCTCAGCATCTATCAGCTTGCCTTTCTACTTCTTCAGAGTTATTCCTAGATGTTTTACTTCACAGTTATTTTTGATTGTCTTGAAAAAATATTAACAAAAATGATCCTTGAAACAATCTTAAAGACTTGTATAATACACTCTTTTTACTCTATGGGATTTTCTAGCTACTCTAGCTCCTTGTTTCTTGAATCTTAGTTTTTTATGCTTTATAACACATTATGTTCAAATTCATTCTTTCTTATGCATAACACATTATGTTTAAATTCATTCTTTCCTTAAGTTAGTTGAGAACCCTGTTCGACTTTCTGAAAGTTAAATTAGACCACGTTACTGGTTCTTTTATCAATATTTCTATTCTATTTTTCCCAACATCTATGTCTTCCTAATCATTTCATGAACACTCACCCACCACTTTGTGTCATACCCAGCAAGACATTAGGAAAACAAAAGACGAAGGATATATATCTTTTGAATCAGAAGAGCTCATAGAGGGAGGAGACACAAGTAAGTAAGGAAGCAAATACAGAAATAAACACTAAGACAGAGATATGTACAGGGTCCAGTTGGAGCCTAAAGAGAACAAAAACTTTCTATGATGGTTCACAGCCTGGATTTTTAAGTCACACGGACTTGAATCTGATTCTTAACACTACCTCTTAAAAAAATGTGTGACATAATTTTCTCACTTGTACAATGGTCTAATAACCATTTCAACTGTTCCTTGTCGGGAGTACAAGAGACAAAGTACTTAGTTTAGCAATACATGACAAGCATTCAATAAATGGTGTATGGTATTCGTAACAAGGAGGCAGCTAGCCTATATAAGGCTTCCTGGAGAAGGTTTTTGAATTCAGTCTTAATCAATGAACAGGAAGGGAAAGGAATCAAAATGGAACCTTAGAGAAAGGTTAAGTTTCCACACTAGCATTAAGAACTTGTCTAACAACCTCAGCAACCTCATCTCCCTTAACTCTTCTAAATGAACCCTCCCTTCTACCCAGGCTGGTGTACTCACTGACCTCAGAATATGCTTTACTAATTTTCTCTTTTCTATTACTACACAGGCCATACCCTTCCCTGTGCCTGGCACTCACCTATAGACTGTCTCTAAGTCCAACATAAATTCTACCTTCTTGAAATTGATGGGTTTGGCCCTTATCAATGGCTCTATTCTTTGAACTTGTCCTGTACAAGGTGAAATTAACACACTCCCCACCACATTTCCCTTGCCCTATGACAACATACAGGCTCATCATAGTCCTTAATCCTTTGCACTGAGATTTCACTTTTGAGGTGTAAATGTAATGTCTCCATTGGAATGTAAATTCCTAAGGGTAAGACTTCATGCAAGCAAGAGAAAATAGGGCAAAGACATAGCACCTTAGTCTCAGATCTATTTGGTACATGAATGAACAGTTCAGAAAACTTAACAACAGTCTCAAGGTCAAATGCAAAGTGCATGACCAATCTGTAGACTTAAATACTCGGACTTAATGAGATTTCATGTTTTTAGGTTCTCCCTTGAAATGCCCTCAGCTCTACCAACAGCAAACTATAAAAACTTTCCACTGTGGACTGTGCAAGTTGTCTAAGATGCCTCAAATCCTTAAGGCATGATATAATCAAATAAAGGCTAGGAGAAAGGCTAGGAATCAACTCCTTAGACATGGCTACTATATTGGAAGGCAACATATGGAATAGTAGAATCAACAGATCTAGGTTGAACTCACTGGCTTTAGAACTTGGACAAATCCCTAACCTCTCTGAGAGATATTTCCTCAAATAATAAAGTGGATGAATCAGTTAGCACTTATGGTTGCTGTGAAGATTAAATGAGTTAATATATAAAATAACTAGCATAGTATCAGAAATGTAATACCCCACTAATTATTCATTATTAAAACACCATACAAAGGCAGTATCCTCTGCAAAAAAAAGTAAAAATAGAGATTCTCTTCCTTCTTTAAAGATAATATATCAGGAGAAACCTGCTGAAACCCACTGAGGCCTCAGCCCTGAACAAGGAATCCTAATGTTAACACCCAATGGGTCACAAGGCTGTCTTTATGGCCAATCTCTATCTGTTACAGTGGGGCTGGGGGTAGGGGGTAGAGGGGGTGAGCTAGATTAGATTCTTGTGATACTTCTTAGAGTAACTGGGTCTTTTCAAAATTAAGAACTCTTAATATAATAAAGGACAATGTGGGAGGCTTAGAGACTATAAGCAAGCTGAGCTCCCACAGGAAAAAAAAAAAAAAATCAACAGTATTCCATAAAGAATAAAAAGTGAACTCCTCAAGTGTTTGAAGCCATTTAAAATTCTGACCACTGCCTCTGACAACCCTTCAGATCACCCACTGTCAGTCCAAAATGGCAGGAATCGTAAGGTAACATGTGGAATGTCCCCCCTCCCGCAAAATCATCAACTCTTGGAAGTAAGTGGAAGACACAGCCAAAGTCATCCAGCCTAAGTGTCACCTTAATACAGTTGAGGAAGAAGGAACAGGTGAGGGGCGCCTGGGTGGCTCAGTGGGTTAAGCCCCTGTCTTCGGCTCAGTTCATGATCTCAGGGTCCTGGATCCAGCCCCGCATTGGGCTCTCTGCACAGCGGGAAGCCTGCTTGCTCCTCTCTCTCTGCCTGCCTCTCTGCCTGCTTGTGATCTCTCTATGTCGAATAAATAAATAAAATCTTAAAAAAAAAAAAATCCCTGAAAAAAGAAGGAACAGGTGAGATGCCAAGCTACATGCCGAGCTTCTTTCTGCCTCCTCAGATACTCACTTCTTCATCATAACTTCCCCAAGATTTCATTTGTTCCCTTGCAATAAGCATGATCAGACAGAGTAAGTTCACTTACCTTGCAAAATGGGCCCAAACACTGAAAATATCCCAACACTCTTGCCCTTGACAGAACACTGGCACAAAAGTGCAAGAGAATATACAATTTTTGCTGTTAGCTGATTAAACTTTCAGGTCTCTGCACAAGAAGTTGTACAAAAAGAGTGACAATGTTGCCTACAAACAGAAATGCATATTTAGAACTAGAGGCTTTTCATATTTCTTCTGCAGAGCAAAAAATCTCTATGAGCCTATCAAAGTTACTGGGATAAATGACTTCTTCCCTGTGTGTCTTCATGATGACACAGCAAAGAAAAGCTGAATCAGAATGTGAGACTTCTTAGATGGACAACATACCAGGTAACTAGTTCTGAGAGGCGAAAAACAGAAATTTGAAACATTCTCTTGTTAACTGAAACAACCAAACGTCAAATGACTGTTTTTATCCCAGTTCAATCTTAAATTTGGGGCTCTACTTTCCTAAACTCTTAAGTTTATCAATTTATATGCGTAAGACATGAACATACTTCGGAAAATTAATGGAGTCACCTGATGAATAAATATTCATTGTGAATAAATGCATATATACTATAGAAACTAAAGTACTTTGGGGGGAAATATATTAGCTAGATATAATTATTCTTCTTAATTAGTACCTTGAAGTTTGTCCTAACTCCAATGATTCAGAAAAATGTCAACACCAGGAACTTTCAGTCTGCAAGATCAACAGAATCAGAAAATTTGAGCAAATGGTGAGCTGAACATTTGTCAACCCTGCTATGCAAACACCAAAAAATGTGATATTACATTGAACTTTAAAATAATATTCAGTGACTTAAACACACAAAATAGTATCAGAGTTCTCCTCTGCTATAGCCAGGAGATCCTGGAAATACTGTGGATGCCACAGTGAAAGAACCACGTCAAACTATGTTAAATTCTTAACAGGCAAGAATCAAAATTCCAAATCACATCAAGGCAGCTAATATAATAATGAGGGATGCCTATGCTATAGACAAAAGAGACAAAATGGGAGCAGGACAACTTTAAATACTTGCAGGACAATCAGAAAAGGAGCTAGCATTGTTTTAACTGACCCTAGGAACAAGTACCAATGGATGAGAAGTACAGAAAAGCAGATTTTTGGGTTAACAATACTTTTTCATACTGGCCTCAAAAGTCAATAAATACTAAGAGTGAGAGAAGGAGAGATTTACATAAAGTAGGAAAAATGAATCTAAAAGAACTGGGCATACTGAATGAGCATTCAAAAAACGTTTAGGAGCTCCTATGAAGTATGACACTAAATCATGCAGGTTAGAATGAGTTACTTTTCTATAAGTAAAACTGACTTCCAGTCTGATATAACTAGGAAAAAAAAACACAAAGTACAGATGACTCTGAAAGCTATATTTTATGAAGAATAGTCTGTAAGTGGTGGTCAAGATATTGCAAAATTCCACATGAGAAAAGATGATGGGCTGTCTTAGGTAGTGGAGATCCCAGTGGGGTCGAGGAAAGGAGCGGGAGATTTACAGAAACATTTCAGAACTAGAGCTCTGAGTACTTGATGACTTACTGAAGACTCTTGAAAAACAGTTATTTAGTAGGATTTACTGTGCTCATCAATCTATTCCTCTACCAAGAATAACAACAATAGTAGCAAACACACAGTGCTTTCCAGGTGTCAGGCAATGTTCTGAACGTTTTGAAGTACAGTCTACTATCATGCACAGTTTACAGATGAGAAACTAAGGCTTAGTTTCTATCAATAAAGTAGTCAGACAATCAGTGTCAAAGTTCTAGTAAGAGGTTAGAAACCAGATGGATCTACGTAATCCCAACGCTAAAGCTCTTAATCCATACACCAGACAGCTGTAAAGGAGAAGCAACAAAAACCAAGGCAGGCTGACCTTGAACAGCGTTAAGAGCCCACTGGAGAGAAAGCGCTGGCGGAAACGGGGGAGGGGGGGAGGGGTTCTAAGGGGAAAGATGACTGAAGGTTAAGTGAGGATTTAGCGGTGTCGGAATCACAGGATGTGCTTGTTTAAAAACAAACAAAAATCTGCACTGAATCCAAATTCCTAGAGATGGGACCTAGGAATGATCTTAAAAAAAAAAAAAAAAAAAAAAGATTTTATTTGGAATTAACTTTTTTTTTTTTTAAGAAAAACCGAGAAACCCTGGGTCATTTTGAGGCACAACCAGGTCTGAAAAGTGCTGTAGCCAATCTCTAAGGTTTCTTTCCGTTTTAGCATTCCAGGTGACATTCTAAATGAATTTCCCCAAAACGGAAAGAAGGCGGGAGGGATGATTCCAGCACCAAGAAAACGGCTATGCATTTACAGTCAACACCGTTTACGGAACTGTCTCACAGGAACAGGGATTAGGCAGGCAACGGGAAAGAGGGGTGTGGTGTTTAAAAAGCAGGCTCTGGGGCAGAACTTTCTAGCACTCTGAGCACGCGAAAGAAAACCTTCCTGACTAGAATACAGGTGATAAGCTGACGGACAAATGAGGCGGGCTCCTCACACCCGGGTCGGGCTAACGATGGATGCCCGTATAGTCTTCTACGTGCTCCGAGCGTTGTGGGGGAACCTCTAGGCTCCAAGGCCGAAGGAATCGGGCTCAGCAGGAGAGTTTTCGGCTCTGCCATCACCTCGAGCACCCTGCGCCCGGAGACGACCTGTGCCACACGTACCCGAGGGTCCTCTGGTAAGACTGATTTCCTCCTCAGTGACCGAATAATCCACTCTCCCGTTCATGTCTCACCGCTCTTCTGGCTTCCCACCTGGGTCGGCCCGGGCTCGCGCAGGTGAAGGTGAACCAATCTCCGCGCGGCGCCCAAAGCCCAGCACTTTCGGTTTCAGGAGCCCGGCGACCGGAAGAGGAAATGGGGAGCGCCGGGAGCGCAAGGCATCCTGGGAGTCGTGGTTCTCCCGGCTTCCCTTGCCCCGCCCGCGCCACGAACTACCGGCTGAGACGAGTCGGTTACCATCCTCCTACTTTACGGTTGGGAGTGGAGGTTGTCAAGGTCGGAGACACAAATAAATTGATACTGGCGAGGAGAAATTCAACAAAAGCTCCTGACATCTCGTGGGGGAGGGGGGAATAAATTCTGTTATTCGGATTAGAAGGGGCGTCGCAGGCAATCCGCTAATGCGACTGCAGAGAACGAAATCTCACCCTTTTACAGAGCCGGGCAGATCCAATCCATCCCATGCATGTTCTCGTGGGAGAGAACTTAACACCGTTTGCTGTGTACATTCTTCGGTATCTCACCCCTGTAACGGCCAACCGTGTTAGGTAATTGCCACGATCCGAAGGAAAAATAAAACTGTGACAAGCAGGACACTTAAAGCTTGGAGCAAGGAGCCTAGGCTAACTCCTACAGTGAGGGGAAATGGGACCACTATTTTCTTTCAAATCGAGTTGTACCTGACAAAAAGCTTTTTTGAAAAAAATTTATGTACAAATAAAAGATACAGAGGAGGGGTGCCTGGATGGCTCAGTGGGTTAAGCCTCTGACCTGATGTCGGGGCAGGTCGTGATACTGGGGTCCTGGGATGAACCCTGCCTCACGCTCAGACCTCAGGCGGGGAGGTGAGGGTTGGGGGAGTTGGGGGGGGGGGGTCTGCTTGTTTCTCTCACCATGCACCACGCGCACCACCCCACCCCCGCCTGCGCTTTTGCTCCCTCGCTCTCTCAAATAAGTAAATACATTTTTTTTTAAAAAAGATTGTATTTATTTGACAAGGAGAGACATAGCGAGAGAGGGAACACAGCAGGGCCAGTGGGAGAGGGAGAAGTAGGCAGGGAGCCCGATGTGGGGCTCCATCCCGTGACCTGAGCGGAAGGCAGAGGCATAAGGACTGAGACCGCACCCCGCCACCCCATCCCCCCACCCCCCCACCACAGTAAATACATTTTTTTTTAATTTAAAAAAAAGGCAAAGGAAGGATTTATAATTACAAATTTGCTCAAGAAAATTCGCTAAGAAAAACTAGAGGGGTAAAGTTTTCTTCCTTTGGAAAATCCAAGGTTTTTATTTATTTATTTCTTACAGTAAGACTAGTGGATGCACTAGCTGTGACTTCATCAGCCTTCCTGACTTTGAAGTAGAATTCCAAAAACAGAGCTCTAAGGAATGATTTCGGATCAAAAACTCAAAGCCTTAAAGTGCAGGAAGAGGACTTAAATGTGGGAAACAACCTGGAATTACACCAGAGGGATTGGTGGGGCACCTTGGAGGGTTGAAAAGTGCAGTTCTGATTAAAGCATTCAAATTCAGATTAAAAGCAGGAAAAAATATACAGTGGAAAAAAGTCTCTTTAATAAACGGTGCTGGGAAAAATGGACAGCTATGTGTAGAAGAATGAAACTCGACCATTCTCTTACACCATACACAAAGATAAACTTGAAATGGATAAAAGATCTCAATGTGAGGCAGGAATCCATCAGAATCCTGGAGGAGAACATAGGCAGTAACCTCTTCGATATCAGCCACAGCAACTTCTTTCGAAATATGTCTCCAAAGGCAAAGGAAAAAAAAGCGAAAATGAACTTTTGGGACTTCATCAAGATCAAAAGCTTCTCCACAGCGAAGGAAACAGTCAACAAAAGAAAGAGGCAACCCACGGAATGGAAGAAGATACTTGTAAATGACAGTACAGATGAAGGGCTGATATCCAAGATCTGTAAAGAAACCCTCAAACTCAACACACACAAAACAGATAATCACATCAAAAAATGGGCAGAAGACACGAACAGACACTTCTCCAAAGAAGACATACAAATGGCTAACAGACACATGAAAAAATGTTCGTTATCTTTAGCCATCAGGGAGATTCAAATCAAAGCCATACTGAGATACCACCTTACACCAGTTAGAATGGCGAAAATTAACAAGACAGTAAACAACATGTGTTGGAGAGGATATGGAGAAAGGGGAACATTCTTACACTGTTGGTGGGAATGCAAGTTGGTGCAGCCACTTTGGAAAACAGTGTGTAGATGTAATGAAAAGAAGGGCCATCTGTACCCCAATGTTCATAGCAGCAATGGCCACAGTCACCAAACTGTGGAAAGAACCAAGATGTGTTTCAGTGGACAAATGGATAAAGAAGATATGGTCCATATATACAATGGAGTATTATGCCTCCATCAGAAAGGATGAATACCCAACTTTTGCATCAACATTGACAGGACTGGAAGAGATTATGCTGAGTGAAATAAGTCAAGCAGAGAGAGGCAAT
This sequence comes from Mustela nivalis, assembly GCF_964662115.1. NCBI lineage: Eukaryota > Metazoa > Chordata > Mammalia > Carnivora > Mustelidae > Mustela > Mustela nivalis. The sequence continues at coordinate 31,197,741 of NC_139025.1, read as the reverse complement.
TATCATATGGTTTCACTTATTTGTGGAGCATAAGGAATAACATGGAGAACATGGGAAGATAGAGAAAAGAAGGGAGTTGGGGGAAATTGGAGGGGAAGACAGACTTCTTCCCCAGTCTCCCCCAGAGACTGTGGACTCTGAGAAACTAATTGAGGATTTTGGAGGGGAGGGAGGTGGGAGGCTGGGTGAGCCTGGTGGTAGGTATTATGGAGGGCATGTATTTCATGGAGCACTGGGTATGGTGCATAAACAATGAATTCTGGAGCACAGAAAAGAAATTTTAAAAAATTAATAAAAATTAAAAAACAATTTCAGATTAAATAATCAAACCAGAACCTACCATGTTTAAAGAGAGAGAGAGCGAGAAAGAGAGACAGATTCAGCAGGAAGACCTCTTACTTGCTAATCCTGCAAGAATTTAATAAGGAATAATGACAAGAACACTGGAGATGATGTCAGAAGACCTGGTCTCAAGTTTTGGTCCCATCTTCTTAGTTGTCTGGCTTCGAGCGGATAACCTAACATTTCCTAACTGTGATTTCCCATCCGAAAAAGGGCATGATAATAGATCTTTAAAATGTTGAAAGGATTAAATGAGATGACAGTTTAAAAATTACTTCTCACTTCAGGGTCTCATGGGTTGCTCAGTCAGTTGGGCATCTGACTCTTGGTTTTGGCTCAGTCATGATCTCATGGGTCCTGGGATTGAGCCCTGGGCCAGGCTCTGTGCTCATCAGGAGGTCTGTTTGAGATTCTGCTTGAAATTCTTTCTCCCTCTGACCTGCCTCATGTGCTCTGGCATCCATGCTCTCTCACTCTCTCTCAAATAAAAAAAAAAAAATTCTCATCTTCAAACTCAGATTCATACAGCCCTCACTTCCAAGCCTCCTCAACATGTTGATTGAATGAGTGGATAACATGATCGTAATAAAAAGCAGAATATGGTAAGTGAAAAAATAAAGTATAAGTGAGATTGGAATGTCAAGAGAGAAGAGAGGAAATAGAAGTGGGAAAAGCAAATCATCAATGAGGGAATATGCAACAAATCAATGAAAAAAAAACCAAGAGAATTGCATGGAGCACTGGGTGTTATATGTAAACAAGAAATCTTGGAGCTCTACATCAAAAACTGATGAGGTATTATATGGTGACTAACAACACAATAAAACTTTTTTAAAAAGACTCAAAGGGGAAAAAACTGTTGATTAACATAGTGGGAGGGAGTGGGGGTGGGCAAAATAGATGAAGGGAATAAAGTACAAAATTCCAGTTATAAAATAAGTGATGGGGATGTAATGTACAGCATAGGGAATATAGCCAATAATATTGTAGTAACAAACCCTGGTGAGGTGCACGTGAGCACCAAGTCAAGGGAGAGGGAGAATGGAGTGAGGCCAAGGGAAGGTAGGAAGAGGGCTCCAAAGACCCCCTAGGGATCACCCTCACAGTGATACCTCCACTTTTCCAGTGACAGTGAAGACGCTGCTAGTGAAGACTATTTTTGACCCTCACCCCAACCCTGGCCAGGGTTTTGAATGCCAACCCCAAATGGTTCTACCCTCCCTTGCTCCATCCTCATTTGCTCAGGCTTCCACTCTTCCACACTCTTCTCTGTGGTAGGTAGCATGTTAGGGTACTGTGTGAGCCCCCGAGATGTTGGGGCCAGCCAAGGCAGGATGGAGGTGGGGCAAAGAGAGAAGAAGGGCTGTTCAAGGATCCTTCTCCTCATGGAAACCCAAACTGTACAACCAGCTCCTCTTTTGCATCCACAGGGATCTGAGAAAGTGCACTGTAGGCATAAGCAGCTCTCCTGGAGACCTGCTGAGAGTCTGGGGAGGGGATGGGCTAGCTGGCCAGCACTTGGCGGGGCTGGCTGGTGAGAGACGGAAGCCATGGCAGCTTCTTTCAGTGGGTCAGGCTGCTGCTCAGCACAGCCAAGCAAGTGTCTACTGCCTTGCCCGGTCCATGTACTCGTGATGCTCCCTGTCCACAGCAGACACGTCAGTGATGTTGTTGGCTGTCTTAGCAAGGCTGGAGGAGAGCAGGGCCTGCTCATCTACCTGCGCAAGTGGGAGGCAGGCTGTGGGAGTTGGCTTCTGCCCCTTTGAGGGCTTTGGCGGGGGCAGGGGGGTGTTGGCTGCTAGAGTCCAGCAGCAGCTTCCGCTCCTCCTGGTTCTGGTCCGAGTACTTGTTCTTGCTGCTGTAGCAGCACCTGTAGTTGGGGTCTGGCTGGGTGCTCAGGCCAGGGGAGGAGAGCTGGCATCCCTTGGGATCCCTTCTATCACATGACCTGTGTGGCTGCATCTAGCAGACAGCCACCTGCCTCCCCACCTATCCCTACTCAGAGGTGCACAGCTGCCCTTGTTCCTCTATGTTTTAAAGTCTATTTTGTGGTAAGCAAAGTATGTCAATCTGAGAAAGACAATTATCATATGATCTCATTGATATGTGGAATTGAAGAAACAAAACGGAGGAGCATAAGGGAAGAGAGGAAAAAATAAAACAAAACGAAATCAGAGAGGAAGACAAACCAGAAGAGTCTCTTAATCACATAGGAAACAAACTGAGGGGTGCTGGAGGGGAGGGGGATGGAGGGAGGGAGTGATGGACATTAAGGAGGGCATGTGATGTCATGAGCCCTGCAACTGATGAATCACTGACCTCTACCTCTGCAACTAATAGTTAATTAATTGAACTTAAATTAAAAAACAAAATTTTAAAAATAAAGCCTATTTTGTCTGATTAAGTATTACTACCTAACCTTTTCACTTTCATTTGCATGGAATACCTTTGCCATGAGTTTCAGTCTATGTGTGTCTTTAGGTGTGAAGTAAGTCTCTTGTAGGCAACATATAGATGGGTCTTTGCTTTTTTTAGTGCATTCAGTCACCTTGTGTCTGTCTTTTGATTGGAACGTTAGACCACTTACATTTAAAGTAATTAATTGGCAGGTGTGTACTTATTGCCATTTTGTTATTTTCTGTAGTCTTCTTTTTTCTTACTCTCTTCCCTTGTGATAGATGATTTTAATGTTATGCTTGGATTTCTTTTTCTTTATTTTTTTTGTATACCTGTCATAGGTTCTCAGTTTGTTACTATGAGGTTCATATATAAAATTCTAAGCATATAACAGTCTATATTAAGCTGATGGTCGCTGAAGTTTGAACACATTCTAAAAGCACTACATCTACATTCCCCCGCTCCATGTTTTATATATATAATATCATACTTTACATCTCTTTATGAATCCCTTTACTCATTTTTTATATAATTGATTTTACTTTTGTCTTCCAACCTTCATATTAATTTTATAAGTGATTGATATTCTACCTTTATTATACGTTTGCTTTTATTAGTGAAAGGTTTTTATTTCATAATTTTCTTACTGCTCTTGTCTTTTCCACTTAAAGTGGTCTCTTTAGCGTTTAGTGGTGATGGATTCCTTTAACTTTTTTTGGTCCAAAAAATTCTTTATCTCTTCTTCAATTAATGACTAATTTTTAATTTCAGTTGTATTCTTCAGATCTGACTGGTTCATTTTTATATTTTCTATCTCTTTATTGAAGTTGTCACTGAATTCATTCAGTCTCCTCTCATATGGGGAGCATCTTTATGAACATTACCTTGAATTCTTTGTGAGGTAGATTGTTCATCTCTATTACATTTAGTTCTTTTTCTGAAGAAAAAGTTCTGAAGAAAAAGAACTAAATGTAATAGTTCTTTGTCTTGTTCTTTTATTTTGAGCATATTCCTCTTATCTTTTCATTTTATCGGACTTTCTCTGTCCCCCCCCCCCCCGCTGTGGGTTAAGAGAAACATACCTCTGCCAGTCCTGAGTATTGTGGGTTTGTATGGGAATATCCACCGTGTAGACTACATGTGCCTTTTGACTTTGACTGCTTGGTTGGAACTGTGGTGGACTTGGGCTGGGTGGTTCCAGGGCTTAGGTCCACACTAAGGCCACCCTGGAGGGGCAGCTGGAGCTAAAGTGGGCATGAACCAACAGATCCCAGGGTGCTTTGCACAAGGGCTGCCCTGGCAGGACAGCTGGGCCTGGAAGAATATGGCTCTCCATCCAGGAGGCACTTTGGGGAATGGCTGAAGCTGAAGCAGGCATGGGCTTGGGGTGTCATGGGATGCTGTGTGCTTGGGTTGTCTTAGTGAGTCAGCTGGAGCTGGAGCAGGTGGAGGCCAAGAGTGGCCTGGTGTGTACCATGCCAGGGCAGCCTTGGTGGGAAGGCTGGAGCCAGGGTAGGCATAATTGGGGAGCCACGTTTGTGGAACAGCTGAAGCTGGTGTGGGCTAACGGCCCAGGGCCCACTGAGGGGGCGGACTAGCTAGAGTCCTGCTCCCATCTGCATTATCATAGTGGAGGGATAATATAAGCATCGGTGCTTGCCAGCAGCTCCAACCTCAGAGAGAGTTCCAATAGTTCCCCAACTCTTTGGTGGACACTCAAAGATTCTTAAATGGGTTTCCTTCACTTATAGTCTAGTTGACCTTTAAACCACTGTGTTTTTGTTTTGTTTTGTCTTGTGTGTGTGTGTGTGTGTGTGTCTGTGTGTTGTTTGTTGTGGGTTTTTGGGTTTTTTGGGGGGGGGTTTTGTGGGTTTTCTTGTTTGTTTTTTTTTGTTGTTGTTGTTTTATTTTGTTTTGTTTTGCTGTGTCCCAGGTTAGATGAATCTGTGCCTGTCCCTCCAACCTGCCACCCCTGCCCCACAGTTCATAGCACCAGGTGTGGGGTTTTGGTCATTATTGTGTCTCTGTCTCTTCTCTGTGTGGCTCCCCCATCCTTTGCTGTGCAGAGCTGTTTCATCAGCCCTACCTCAGTTCTTTCTCAGGAGGAATGACTATGTAGGTGTAGATTCTGTATGTCTGTGGGAAGAGGTAAGGTCAGAGTCTTCCTACACCATCATCTTCAACCCTTCCTATATTACATCTCAGATGTACAAATTTTGTCTTCCTAGTCATATCCCCTGTATGTTGACAGTGAGTGTAATAATCAAACATAGCGATTATTCTCTAAATACTTGTTGAATGGATAAATAAGTTAATTGTCCTGAAATTGGACCAGAGAACATGTGAGTGACAGGATCAGTTTCTCACAGACCACTATGAACTGTTATCCTTGACTAGATTCCTTCTTCGAATACCTTATTCCTTCTAAACCAGGTCTCCCCTCATGCCTACTCCCTGATGATAGTGCAAATTTTATCATCTTTTGGTTTCTGAAACTTAATTCTAGTGTCAGTCTTGAAGTGCACTTTATCATTTAACTAATGGTGGGAACAAGATGGGTTTGTATATTATTTGATGTAACCTTCATAGTTACCTTCAGAGTAAGTATGGGTAAATCTATTTTGTAGATGAGGTAGCTAAAGATCAAGGAAAATTTTAAGATTTTTTTTTTAATATGACAGACAGAGATGACAAGTAGGCAGAGGGGCAGGCAGAGAGAGAGAGGAGAAAATAGGCTCCCCGCCGAGCAGAGAGCCCGATGCGGGGCTCGATCCCAGGACCCCGGGATCATGACCCAAGCCGAAGGCAGAGGCTTCAACCCACTGAGCCAACTTGCTTAAGAGTGCATGGCAAGAAAGAAGCATTATCAGAATTTGAATGTACGGCTTAGGCGTTGATGATCTTTCTAATATACCTCCCTTTCCCAAAGAACCAGAAACTGATGCAATTAGGATTCCTGGTAGCTTGGTGTAATTATTCAGACTTCATAAGATAAGCATGCAGGTAGGTCCCTGATTGACTGACTATGTTAAAAACCATTTTCTGAATTTCACATTCATTTTTCACAGGAAGGGTGAAATTAGCAAATTATTAGTAATAATAGTAAGAGCAAAATAGCAGTAATAGTAGTGGTTCCTGTGATGAATTGTGCTGTCAGCTTAATTAAGCTAGAAACTGAGTTTCTCAAACTAAGTTTTCGTACATTTAGGCTTTGGTTAAAGCCTAAGACTTAGGCTTTAACCAAAGAAAAAACGTGTTTAATTTGGAGGGCAGAAGTGAACTAGTAGTTTTTGAAATTATTTTTGCAGTTGTGTATGACAATGGACAGTGTCAAGGTGCCTGGAGGGTTCTAGCTCATTCTTGTTTTCCTCTGTCCCATCCATAATTCTTCTTCCTAAAACTTGTCCAAGATGATCAAGAGAAGACCCAGGCCTACCCCTAGAACCCTGAGCATGGACACGCAGAGGAGGTAGAAACACAGAGGCAAAAATTTCCTTTTATATTCCTATTTCAGAAATCGGGATGTGGGCGGCTTTTCACATTGACTGCTTGGTGTTTCCTTCTCTGATTCAGTTGGACGCTCTTCTGGACCTTTACTTTCCACTTCCTCCACAGTTGTGTAAAGTCTAAGTTTTAATGTGGATCACTTATCCTAAAACACTGATAGTGATTCTGCACCCCTGACTACATCCTGAATGATAGTTATTGGTATAGAATAGAGGAATAGAATGCAAGTTGGGAATGTGGAATTGGTTCTCCGTAGCATTCCTTCAGAATGGTTATTTAAATTATCGTCAGTGGTTCCTGGAATCAAGTATCTGATGCCCTAGATCATTTTAGTCAAAGTGTTGAAGGAATGTGGGACTGGTTAGTTGTTTTGGATGTACTAGAGATCTTGGAGAAAGAAAATGAGATCAGACTTTAAAATGTTTAACTCAAGTTCATGGTACAAATATATAATGTCTATGTATCTATGTATCTATTCCTCTACCTACCTCTCTCTATTTCTAGATATTTTTTGACAAAAAAGTAGAATTCTACTACACATCATAGTTTATGACTACTTTTGTTAGTTTGGTTGGTTGGTTTTGTCCTAATAATACATCACAAAGACATTTATTCATGCAAAAAAGTTTTTCTATAAATATCTAAAGATGAAAAAATAGATTAAAATCATATAAAAAGGTATCAGACTCATATTAAAATAAGAAAATAATCACCTTTCTACCATGAGTTTGTCAAAAGTTCAAAAAATCTTCTAGTTATTCCTCATTCAGTAGAACAACAAAAATCTGTATCTAAAAGCCACCAAGCTAATTAATAAAGCCTCTGGCATTGATTAGAGTAGATAGCTAAAAGACTGGTAGTAATCATTTCTGGAGAGTAGGCTTTTGATTCAGTCCCAGGCAGTCATCACTGAAGTTGGGACTTCTGCATAAGCCACCAAGCATATATTCGATTGTGCTATTGTGAAATAAGTTACAGATAGCATCACAAAGTTTACAGTAGGAATAAAACAGTTTGTAGCAGCTATGAAACAGAATTCAGAAGGAATAAAATGAAAAGTAAAAGTTCTTTCCTCCAGGTTTATCAGTTCCACTCTTTAAAGGGAACCATTGTTAAATAATTTCTGTGTAAGTGTCTAGAAATATAGATTTTATATATTCATTTGAGAGATGGAGAGAGAGCATGAGCAGGGAAGGGGTAGAGGGAGACGGAAAGGGAGAAGCAGACTACCTGCTGAGCAGGGAGCTGGTTATGGGGTTAGATCCCAGGACTTCAGGATCATGATCTGAGCCAAAGGCAGGTGCTTAACCCACTGAGCCATCACAGGTGCTCCCTGCCTGTGCTGAATGAATGAATGAATGAATGAAATGAAACAACTAAACCCAGATGATGGCATATCTGTTTACAACATGGTTTCCTGAATATTTTAAGCTTATGTTGAGACCAAGTGCTCAAAAAAAGGTTCCTATCAAAATATTACTGCTCATTGGTAATTACGTACCCAAGTGCTCCAATGCAGATGTACAATGAGATTATTGTTGATTTCATGCCTCCTAACACAACATCCATTCTACAGCCTGTAGATCAAGAATTAATTCCAACTTTCAAGTCTTATTACTTAAGAAATACATTTCAGGGGCACCGGGGTGGCTCAGTGAGTTAAAGCCTCTGCCTTCGGCTCAGGTCATGGTCTCAGAGTCCTGGGATCAAGCCCCGCATCAGGTTCTCTGCTCAGCTGGGGGCCTGCTTCCTCCTCTCTGCCTGCCTCTATGACTACTTGTGATCTCTGTCTATCAAATAAATAAAATCTTTTTTAAAAAGTTCATTTCAAAATAGAAAAGAAATATGTTTCAGAAGTCTATAGTTGCCATAGATAGCAATTCCCCTGATGGATGTGTGCAAGATAAATTGAAAAACTTTCGGAAAGAATTCCCCATCCTAGATGGCACTAAGAACATTTGCAATTCATGGGAAGAGGTCAAAAAATCAATATTAACAGGATGTTGGAAGTTGATTCCAGTGCTCATGGATGACTTTGAGTAGTTTGAGAACCCAGTAGAGTAAGATGTGATGGAAAGAGCAAGAGCAGTAGAATCTGAAGTGGAGCCTGAAGATGAGACTGGATCGCAGCAATCTCATGTTAAGGCAAATGGATGCAGAGTTGCTTCTTATGGATGAGCAAAGAAAGCAGTTTCTTGAGATGGGATATACTCCTGGGGAAGACTGCTTAAATGACAACAAAGGATTTAGACTATTACATAAATTTAGTTGATAAAGCAAGCTACAGGATTTGAGAGGAGAACTCCAATTTTGAAAGAAGTTCTGTGGTATCTGCTGTGATTCTACTGTGCTATCAAATGGAATCACATGTTACAGAGAAATTGTTTGTGAAAGGAAGAGCAAATGTCCTTGTTGTCTTCCCCATTTGAGGAACGCCTTGTAGGACCACATTTGGAAAATAAGGACTTTCATTTAAAAAAAATTTTTTTTAATTTTTTCGGTGTTCCAAGATTCATCATTTATGTACCACACCCAGTGCTCCATGGAGTGCGTGCCCTCCTTAACACCCACCACCAGGATCACTAATCCCTCTACTCCCTCCCCTTTAAAACCCTTAGTTTATTTCTCAGAGTCCACAGTCTCTCATGGTTTGTCTCCCCCTCCGATTTCCCCCAACTCAATTTTCCTTTCCTTCTGATGTCCTCCATGTTATTCCTTATGCTCCATGAGTGAAACCATATGATGATTGATTTTCTCTGCTTGACTTATTTCACTCAGCATAATCTCGTCTCAACTATGTTGATGCAAAAGTTGGGTATTCATCCTTTCTGATGGCTGAGTAAAATTCCATTGTATATGTGGACCATCTCTTCTTTATCCATTTATCTGTTGAAGGGCATCTCGGCTCTTTCCACAGTTTGGCTATTGTGGACATTGCTGTTATGGACATTGGAGTACATATGGCCCTTCTTTTCACTGCATCTGCATCTTTGGGGTAAATACAAAGTAGTGCAATTGCCAGGTCATAGGGTAGCTCTATTTTTAATTTTCTGAGGAATCTCCATATTGTTTTCCAGAGTGGCTGCACCAAGTTGCATTCCCACCAACAGTGTAAGAGGGTTCCCCTTTCTCCACATCCCCTCCAACATTTGTTGTTCCCTGCCTTGTTAATTTTGGCCATTCTAACTGGTATAAGATGGTATCTCAATGTGGTTTTGCAATGTGTTTTTAACTCTGAACTTTGGTCACATTTTACAGTAGACATAATGATCACTATTTTGTGATCAATAAATTATAGAGTAAATATTAATTACTTAGCACTTAGTAGGTACCAATTAAATGCTGTTTTCTACCCATTTTTCCCCTCAGCTTTCCTTTTCTCTCCAAAAACCTAATAGAGTTTATATGAGAAAAAGAACCATTCAAGATTTGGATTTCAGTGAGTTACATTTCAATCCAAGAAAAGAACCTAATAAATTTAAAAATATGTAGAGGAGGGAAATTTTACTATCAACGTTTCCTATTTTCCCACTGGTTTATTATATGTGCAGTATCCTTGGAACCTCTACTTGCCCTCATTAGGCTTTGGAATAAAGTTAAATTGACAAGAGCATGGTATTCATGCTCCTTGCTGTGCCATGAGAAATAAAGTCCTTTGTCTCTGAACCAGGCATCTCATCTTCTGCTACCATCCATGAAACTTAGGCCACTTTTAGGCAACAAGCTTGAACAATGGAAACCCGATTATGGTAACAGGCCACAGCAGCCACCAAGCTGAATGCAAACAGGCTCATTAAGTGACCCACCTTGAAATGGCCACAGGCCATAACTGACCAATTACAAGCAGGCACAATTCCTAAGATTACCAAAAGAGTGAAAAATCCACCCCCAGCCCCTTTCCCACAGCTCCCTCATTCTACTCTATAACTGTGGTCCCCCACCATCACCTCGTCCCAGTCTTTCCTTTGCTCTCCTGCCTGCCACTCCTTTATCGTGTATTCAGTAAAGTTCTGTCTCTTGTTCTGGCTTCAGTAAATTCTTTCACCATCCACCTTGCTGGACACGCCACATGTGGTGCCCCCCCATCCAATCACAGTGCCCCGCAAAACTGTGGCAGGCTAACTTGTTAGCTTGCACATAGGGTAAAATCTTAGACCTAACACATTTCTTGACAGATTTTGGTGACAAAGATGGGATGCTAACAGAAATATGCTTTTCTGGAACAAAGAGAACAAAGGCTTCCACAGGCCAGACTGATCTGCTGCTGAGTCCTCGTGATCAAACAGTGGTCAAGAAGAGAGTGAGGGTTCCTCTCTGTCCTACGTTCAATAAATGCTTAGAGAATAAGCAATGAGTTAGGGCTCAAACAGGTCTCAAAGGCTCCTTTGACTGTTGTTCATTCTCCTCCAGAGAGGGATGAGGAAGGGATGTCATTACGACAGTAGAGGCAGAAATCCATATAGCCCTAGCCAAAATGCAGTACGGCTGTAGCTGCTGACTCAAGGCATCCTTAAAGCAGAAATAAATGGTGTCCACAATGAAGATTTAGAAATTAAGTGGGTTCCAAACATTAGAAGCTACTTTGGTTGAGCCTTAAGCAGCGCAGGTCAGGGTTTAGTGCAGGTGTCTCTAATCTCCATTGTACGGTCGAAAGAGAACTTCAACTGCTTCCATTTTTACCTCAACCTTTTTAACTGATCAAGTTCTTCTTTACCACTTGTATCTTAACTCAGGCAAAAGACCCTGTAGGCAAAACATCCCCTGAATGGAACCAAAACTACCCTCTCAAGCAGTAGGGCTGCCGTGAGCCAGGAAGCCCCCACCCGTGACAATGATGTCCTGACCGTCTACTGCCCATCTGCATGTACCCACCAACTTTTGCCTCATGTTTTCCTCCTGTAAACCTGGAAGTATCTGCAGTGGTTTGGAGATGGTCTTTGAGATGCTAGTCCGCTATGTTCCAGGTATTGGCCTCACTGACATAAACTCCTTTCTCATTTCACCATCACTCGTCTCTCTGCCTTTGGATTTTGTCAGCCGTGAGTCTGGTCTGTTTGGGCCCACCCAGAGCTGGGTGCTCTTATGCCGCTGTGCCCCAGCTACATTTGTATGGATTCTTCCCTATTGCCAATGGCCTGGCTGTTTGATCTGCTACTTAGAATACAACAGACTGGCACACTGATGACACACCCTTTGGGGCCATGAACCCTGGAAACAAGTTGTAGGGACTGAACCATCTGGATCACTCATGTAGATGTCCCTGGTAAAGAGCAATTTCTCTGATGAGACCAACGGGAATCGAACTAGTGATCAAACTTTGTACCACCCATCATGCCATACATGGCAGAACATCTACCAACATATACTGGGCACACACTTATGGTTCAGGAATTACAAGCACATAACACATCCATTTCTACTATACAAGGCAGAAGATAAAAGACTATTTCTTTTTAATTTTATCTTATTTTTTAATTTTTAAAAAAATTTTGTTCAGTTAGCCACTGTATAGTACATAATTAGTCCTTGATACGATGTTCAACAATTTGTTAGTTAATTATAACACCCAGTGCTCATCACGGCAGGTGCCCTCAATACCCATCCCCCTGTTACTCCCTCCCCCGGACCCTTCTCCCCTCTGAAACCCACAGATTGTTTCTCGAGGCCTATAGTTTCTCATGGTTCATCTCACTATTTGATTTCTCCCCCTTTGGATTTCCCTCCCTTCCCCTATGATCCTTTGTGCTATTGCTGATGCTCCAGATAGGAGTGAAACCGTATGATAATTGTCTTTCTCTGTTTGACTTACTTCATTTAACATAATTCCCTCCAGTTCCATCCCTATCCATGCAAATGGTGGGTATTCGTCATTTCCAATGGCTGAACAATATTCCATTGTATATATGGACCACATCTTCTTTATACATTTGTCTGTTGAAGGGCATCTCAGCTCCTTCCACACTTTGGCTATTGTGGACATTGTTGCTATGAACATTGGGGTGCATGTGCCCTTTCTTTTCACTATGTCTGTATCTTTACCCCAAAGATACCCCAAAGATAAAAGACTGTTTCTGATGCAGAGGCCACCACTGCCTTCTAGACTTGTGATGCCTTCCAGGCTTGTGATTCCTGCTGAAAGCTTCTGCCTGTTTTGAGGTTAGAGAGCCCACATTGCAGAGCCCAGCTCCTGGCAGACTGAAGACCCAAGAACTTTGAGCCTTTCTTGGGGCTGCCAGCAGTACCCAGCCATGGTGGACACTTTCTGAAGTTCCAGTATCACTGTTTGAATCTCAGCCAACCTTGGCCACATGGTTGGAACCTTTGAAATTAATCTAGGTCTGAACCATTTGCATCCTGACGGTGGTACAGTGGTAGGATGTTGTAGTATAAGGGCCAAACATTAAGGTTTTGATTGCTGAGGTGCCCATTCCAAAGCTATCACAAATAAATACATTGTTAGCCATACAAATAGATAAAGAGCCAGGACACTCCACCCATCAAGCTTGCCTTTTAGGAAGCCCTGGGTCTTCCTTTAGCCCAGGTAACTAAACGCTGGGATCCTTTTTCCCTTCCTGCACTCGAATTCCCACTCTTTCATTTTATCAGCAATAAGAAGTAAACTGGTGACATTCTCAGCCCCCATAATGATAGAACCCCAGATCTGTGCACTCTCCCCCAATCCTAACCTCGCTATGTGGTCCCAAGGTACCCATGTAGGACTTGTGAGTAATAAACCTTGCTTTTTCAAAGTCCCCTAATGCTTGTTGCTGAGGTGTGTCTTGATCATATTGAGAACCACAAGGGCCAGTCCAGCCACAACACTGGCTCCGGTGGGGGAAATGTCTGTGGAGAGTCACCAGTAGGAGCACAGGTGCAGGAGAGTGGCCCCAGGCATTGCTAGCCAACAGCATCACTATGGATAGACCGAGACCTACACAGAGCACATATTTTATCCCTAAAATCACTCAACAATGAACGGGCAGTAAAGGTATTCAAAGAACCTTCAACATCCAGAAATGTGGTATTATACAAGTGTTGGAAGAACCTCCAAGAATGCAGCTCAAAAAGATTTTAGCTTCTATTTCCCTCATCTACTATTGACTCTCACCCAGTATAAGATGATTTAATCACTCAATGATGCGCTCTCCAGAAAGGGATCATTGCTTCTTTGTTAGAGTGGGCAGTTCCTGGGCTTTCACAGGATGCTGGAGGCCAGCAAAGGGGTAGTCCTGGTCCGCTGTCAGGAAGGTGGAGGCTGTGCCCGCAGCCCTCCCAAAACAAAGCCACATGAAGCTGGACCAAACCAGGCAGGCCCAAGACAAGGCCAGAAACCCTGACCAAGTAAGGAAGAAAAAGCACAAAACCCTGCTTCCCAAAAAATCGCCTCCCCAAGTAATAAATATTCCACCCTCTAGTTGACAGCTGTCAAGGAATGATAGAAACCCAGACCCGGGGGTGCGCAACTCACCCTTAAGTGCACCTGTTTCGCTTCCCTGAGTGTGCTCCCACTTTAATAAACTCTTCATGTATACCCTCCAATGTTTTGCCTAGTCTATCTTCACATTCTTTCTTGCCACAAGACCAAGAGCCTCCAGAGACATCCTGGGGACCAGTGGGTGGTGGCCTCAGAGCCTGGGGTTTCCCCAGACTCCCCAGCAACATCTTGCCAACTTCCTTCCTGGATCAAGATAAGGACACAAGGGGTGTCAGGCTATATAGCTCTATTTTAAAAATTCTGGATTCTGCTGTGACCATTCCTAGGCATGGTGATGCCTCCTTCATTCCCCTGGTATATCACTCTGGCAGTACATCCTCAGGGGGTGGGGTGGGGGGAGGGCAGCCTGACCAGAAGGAGGCTTTGAGAATTTAAACTGAATTCTCATGGAATTTTATACAAGTGCCCTAGAGTCACCTGTACCAGGCCCTTCTAGAGGGAAGGTCTAGGTATGAGTAAGAGATTTTAGAAAGATTCTAGGGGTACCTGGATGGCTCAGATGGTAGAACATGTGAGTCTTGCTATCAGGGTCATGAATTTGAGCCCCATGTGGGGCATGGAACCTACTTCATTAAAGAAAGAAACATTTTGGGGCGCCTGGGTGGCTCAATAGATTAAAGCCTCTGCCTTCAGCTCAGGTCATGATCTCAGGGTCCTTGGATTGAGCCCTGCTTTGGGCTCTCTGCTCGGCAGGAAGCCTGCTTCCCCCCTCTCTCTGCCTGCCTCTCTGCCTACTTGTGATCTCTCTCTGTCAAATAAATAAATAAAGTCTTTAAAAAAATTAAAAAGGGAGGACAAATATCAATTTTGTGGCAGTGGAAAGAGAATAACAACCCTGGAACTTGAGGAGAGAATATCTCAGACCTGGGGGTGGGGGAGAAGAGACATTAAAGATTTTTATCTTTCAGAACTTCCACTGTGACCTTCCTCATGAAGGATATTGTCCTGATGCAGCTCTGCCAGACCCCTGCAGGCATCTAAAATTCAAGGAGCTCCTGACTCTGCCATCCCCTACCAGACAGCTCTAGCCATGATTTGACTATCTCACCTTACCTTCTTGAGAAATCAGTTGGAAAAAACAGGAGTGGCCCCAATTCCTGCACCATGCAAAACACCTGACAATGCCTTCAGATGCTTCCTTCACCTCCACTCTATAGCTACCACTGATCTGGGATGTGGGCGAATACCATCTGACTAGTAGGGTACACAAACAGGACAAATCAGAGAAGTGCCTTTAGTCTCTGCAAACACAAGGACTATATTAAATTATTTTAACTAAATGGAGAAACATAGGACTTATTAGCTATTGGGAAATCATACTGGAGCTACGCTCCAATTGACTTAAGTGCCACATGGAAAGGACCTCAAAATGGTAACCAACATTTTTGGGGCATTTTGTGTATACCAGGAGTAACTGGCCTCTCACCTGAACACATTCCTCTTAGGGATGGTCATAAGGGGTCTCCCTAGTGTTTAAGGAAACATGACTAGTAGACCATATAGGCCATAAATGATGGCAGAGCTTTCTCCAAAATGAGCATACTCTCCTTCATTTGGGGAGAGATTGCCTGAGACATAATTGACTCATTCCTGCACATCTTCAAGCCAACTTCCACACAATGCTGAGAAATGTGTTCCAACTTTTAGCTCAAGTTAGCAACGATACCACCAAAGCACGGAAAGACAAGAAAATCCACCAGCCAGATATGTTTCCTGGGACAGCCCAGAGGGCATCTCTTCACTGAATCAATAAGGAAGAACACTGGCACTCCTGAGCAGCTCAGTAGTAGCTATGTTCTGGAAGACCTGGGCTGATGCTGCCACAGACCTGGACTCCAGCTCTCACTGGACATGACAGGATTCCAGAATGGCAGGGGTCACAAGGCATCATTGAGCCACCAAAGGCAAGGCATTTGTAATAAATGTAACATGGATCACACTGGAATGTCCACCCAGGAAACTTTTATTCACAGGGGTCTATGATGATGTCTACTAGAACATGATATCACTATGAGAGAGACAGATGGGAACCCATGAGGACAAGCATGATCTATGCAAACTGAAAGCTCTCCAGAATGATGTTAGCATGGGGGCCCTGGGTGGCTCAGTGGGTTAAGGCTTCTGCCTTCGGCTTGGGTCATGGTCCCAAGGTCCTGGGATCAACCCCCACATTGGGTTCTCTGCTCAGTGGGGAGTCTGCTTCCCTCCCTCTCTCTCTCTGACTGCCTCTCTGCTTACTTATGATCTCTGTCTGCCAAATAAATAAATAAAATCTTAAAAAGAAAAAAAAAAGAATGATGTTAGCAGCCACAATGGAAAACCCTGACCCCCTCACCCAGTTGCCAGACCTGGGCCAGTTATCAGATACGGAACCATTGATGGAAGTGGAAGGAGGATCACCTCAAGCGGAGACTCGGAAGGCAACCATGCATGTATTCATAGAACCCATCCCTTCACTCCTCTGTCAAGTGATACTCGGATCCTGGAGCATGGGAAGTGCTCAGATCTTATCAGCAGTTCTCAGGTATAGGGTCTGAGCTGCCATTGATCTCGAGGCAGACAAATATGATGGTGATGGTCCATTAGTGTGGGGGCAGATGGAGGCAAGGCAACAAACCGATTGCTGGCACAGGTCTTTCTCATGACCCATGCCACGTATGTTGTCCTCTTCCCAGCTCTTTGCTGAGAAAGCCGCAGATTCTACTTAGCAGCTGGCAGAATGCTCTCACTGATTCCCTGACAGAGGGAGGTGGGTTCATCACCACAGCAAAGGCCAAGTGAAAGCCCCTCCAACTGCCTCCTCCACCAACACAGGAGCAATATGCCAACTAAGGCAGTAGCAAGATCATGTTTACCTGAAGGACATAAGAATGGTGGTCCATGTTTCTTCTCATTGGAGGTCCTTGTGTGGCCCATGAAAAAAACCTTCCTGGTCATGGGAGCTGCTTGTTCTGTGACCACCTCAGGTCACCCTTCAGGGAAGTAGTCCACAACAGGGAGCTTGGCTGATCAGCAGTCTCCAGTTGTCTTCCCTCAGTGGCTGAGGGAAATTCGCCCCAGGCCATGGTTCTCTTGGGAAATTCCAGCCATCCTTTAAGCAGGGTGGCATGGAACAGGGCCACTGCTGCCCAAAGTAGGAGGCTGGTCACTCTGCCTCAAGGGCTCCTCCTGGCCTGGATGAGCAGGATTCACACCTACTCTGACATCTGAAGCCCTTCCAATACAATCTTATCTTTCCTCTCTCCTTCAATAGGAGAGGTATTGCAGCCCAAAGGCTCTCTTGGTCTCCTCCTATTTCTCCCTCTTTATCTTCAGAGATGTTTCCTTCCAGGAGCCTCCTGAAGGTCTAATCCTGTCTTGACATCTGCTTCTCCAAAGACAGTGGTGCTGATAGCGATCTGACAAAAGACCAAGATGGGCTTGGGGCCATGCTCAGTCAACACTCAGCTGGCAAGGAGGACTCTCTCCCTGGAGGAATGTGAAGGAAAGATAATCCCTAGCACAAGGTGGTTGGTAGCCCAAAGGTGAGGAATTGACCAGGGAAGCCACCAAGTCTTCAAGGATTGTAAAGTCAGCCGGTTGTGACTAAGCCATCTAATGCCCTTTCGCCCTGTCAAAGGTAATCAGAATGAGGGGCAACTGCCCTAGTTTCCTAAATGTTAGAGGCCATCTGTGAATGCCAGAAGGCTTTCTTGGTTGCTTACCGAAGAACCCTTATCTCCTGGTGTGGAAGAGGAATCGTAGCTGGGAGCCATCTCAGGATCAGACAGGGCCCAAGAGCAGCAGGGACTCATACATGGTCATCTGGAACAAGAGTGTTACCTGTTGTGCTGGGGAAACCAGGTGATTTAAACACAAGATGGAGGGTGCCTGGGTGGCTCAGTTGGTTAAGCCACTGCCTTTGGCTCAGGTCATGATCCTGGAGTTCCGGGATTGAGTCCCACATCGGACTCCCTGCTCATCAGGGAGTCTGCTTCTCTGTCTGACACTCCCCTATCTCATGCGCGCTCTCTCTCTCTCTCAAATAGATAAATAAAATCTTAAAAAATAATAATATAAATAAACATGAGATGGTGACATCTGGGTGGATACACCCTGAAAATGCTGGTTCTGCAGAACCATACAGAGGCTCAAGGAACTGTCCCTGCTTCTCTTCCCAGCTGCCCTCCCATGGGGGCTGCTGCGTCATTACGAGCATAAGCTGGCTGGATGAGCCGCACTCTGAGAGGAATAGGCTCACACCCAGTAGCTACAAGAGTCTCCCTGGGAAGGACACCGTCCAGGGAATGGGGCCCATGTACTTGTAATGGGACTCTTAGAAACAGGGGGAGGCGAAAGCCCATCCTGGGCAAAGTAGAAATGCTTACTTTTCCATCCCAGTTGGCAGAACAAGGCTGAGAAAAGTAAGCATGGTATACTGCACATGTTACAGGTGGCCAGAGGACCCCTCAGAATGCACAGGTAAAGACCCAGAGAACAGATTGGTGGGTGCCAGAGGCAGGGGCGGAGGGGCGAGCAAAATGGAAGGAGGGAGTCAAAAGGCACAAATGTCCAGTCATGTAATCAATGACCCGTGGGGAAGTAGTGTATAGTATGGTGACTATAGTTACTCAAACTGTATCCTCTATTTGGAAGTTGCTAAGAGAGTACATCTTAAAGGTTCTCATGATAAGAAACAACTCTTTGTAACTATGTTTGGTAACAGATGCTAACTAGACTTACTGCTGTGACCATTTTGCAATCTGTACCAATATCAAATGGTTACACCGTACACCGGAAACTGACAGAATGCTATGTATCCACTGTACCTCAATGAGAGGGAAACAAACAAGCTGTGCTGGGGCAAGGAGAAGCATTACCTCTCAGGAGCTCACCTGTGTCTCTCCTCTACAGGCCAGTCTGGTGAGAGGACAGACTGGCACAGAGCGGTGTTTGTTAGCAGCTAGGGTAACAATGAGGTCTCCGGAAGGAACACAGGCCAGCTGGCTGCACTTGACAGCCCGGAGCCAGGAACCACAATGACCAGAACAATGGTCAGAGTAGGAGAGGCAGCTAGGGGGATTCCCCATAGGGACTTTTGAGGGAGTACAAGCACAGTCTCTCTAGAGGCAAACAGATGAGTGGTAGCCAAACAGAGTGCTGCTTAACACCTACAATGGGGAGAAGCCAAAACTGGCAGGGCAGGAGGCTGGGAACGGTTGCACCAATAAAAACTCACAATCTCTGTGCGGTTCCTGGAACAAAGACAATTTGCAGAGGCAGAAGCCGTTGACTGAACAGATTGCTGGGTTCCTAGGAGGAAGGACCTATCGACATCATGACACATGGATGAAATGTATAATGGATTCCATAGATAATGGAATGACTCTTCTAGTCCTTCCCCAATGAACCCTAGAGCCATTTTCCTGAGAGTTTGTACGCTAGGGATCAAGAAATACCTCAGACTATTGGACACAGTTTCTGCATTGACATTGATAGTCGGAGCTCCGATGCATCCTCATGGACCTTGTTAGAGTGGAGGCTATGGACATCAGGCAAGAAGTGGAGTCCTAGCTGATATACAGCCTATAGTGGGGTAAGGGGCCTGCTGCCCAGGCCAGTGGTCACTTCCCCAAGTCTCTAGGCATATAACTGGGCTTGGAACATCCCGGCAGGGGATTTGGCATGTGGACCAACATCTGTATCATCCTCCCACCATGAGTCAAAGACTCCTCCTTGATGTTGTTACTTTTAAAAGGAGATTTCCCAAGATATAATTGGTATAGAATAGTTTGCCAAATGTATGTGACCATGAAGCCACGTACTCCAGTCAAAACACAACATTTCCTTCACCCCAAAATCTCCCCTGTGCCCCTTTGCAGTCAGTGCCCTCCCTTCAGACCCTGGCAACCATCAATCGGTTCTCGGTCCTGATTGTTTTACCTTTTCCCAAATGTCACATTAAATAGAGTCAGACAGTCTTGCAGTCTATTGGGTCATCTTTCACTCAGCATAATTTTGAGACCCACCCAGGTTGTTGCATGAGTAACTGGTTCCTCTTCATTGCTGAGTAGCCGTCCAGTGTGTGGCTAGACCGCTTGACTCATTTACCATTGATGGACATTTGGGTTGTTTCCAGTTTGGAGCTATTATGAATGAAGCTGCTGTGAGCATCTGCATGCAAGTCTTTGTATGGACCTATGTTCTCCATGCATTTGTAGAAACATTTAGAGGTCGGATCGCTGAGTATATAGCCCAGTGTATGTTTACATTGATAAGAAACAGCCAAACTACTATAGAACACTTATGAAAGAAATTGAGAAAGACACAAAAAGGTGGAAAAACATTCCATGCTCATGGATTGGAAGAATAAACATTGTAAAAAGTCTATGATGCCCAGAGCAATCTACACTTTCAATGCCATCCCTATCAATATACCATTGGCATTTTTCAAAAAGTTGGAACAAACAACCCTAGATGGCTCTAGGGTTCATGGGGGTAGGACTGGGAAAATCATTCCCTTATCTATGTATCATGATGTCAATAGGTCCTTTCTCCTAGGAACCCAGCAATCTGTTTAGCATGGAACCAGAAAAGACCCCAAATTGCCAATAGAATGTTGAAAGACAAGAACAAAGCTGGGGCTATCCCACTGCCTGATTTTAAGCTATGTTACAAAGTTGTGATCATCATAACAGCATGGTACTGGCACAAAAACAGACACATAGGTCAATGGAACAGAATAGAGACTCCAGAAATGAATCCTCAACTCTACGGCCAACTAATCTTTGACAAATAAGGAAAAGAATACCCAGCGGAAAAAAGACAGTCTCTTCAATAAAGGGTGCTGGGAAAATTGGACAGCCACATGCAGAAGAAGGAACCTGGACCATTCTCTTTATACCATAATACACAAAGGTAAAGTCCAAACGGATGAAAGACCTCAATGTGAGACAGAAATCCATCAAAATCCCAGAGGGGAATATGGACATTAACCTCTTCAATATCCGCCACAGCAAATTCTTTCAAGACATGTCTCCAAAGGCAAGGGAAGCAAAAGCAAAAATGTACTTTTGGGACTTCATCAAGATTAAACGCTCCTGCACAGCAAAGGAAACAGCCCATAAAACTAACAGGCAAGCCATGGAATAGGAGAAGATATTTGTAAATGACATTACAGATAAAGGGCTGGTATCAAAGATCTATAAAGAACTTCTCTGGCACCTGGGTGGCTCAGTGGGTTGAGCCTCTGTCTTTGGATCAGGTCATGATCTCAGGGTTCTTGGGATCAAGCCCTGCATTGGGCTCTCTGCTCTGCAGGGAGACTGCTTCCCCCTCTCTCTCTGCCCACCTCTCTGCCTACTTGTGATCTCTTTCTCTCCATCAAATAAATAATTAAAATTAAAAAAAAATAACTTCTCAAACTCAACACTCAAAAAATAAATAATCCAGTCAGAAAAATGGGCTGAAGACATGAACACGCACTTCTCCAAAGAAAGCATACAAATGGCTAACAGACACATGAAAAATGTTCAACATCGCTAGCTGTCAGGGAAATTCACATCAAAACCACAGTGAGATATCACCTTACAGCAGTTAGAATGGCGAAAACTAACAAGGCAGGAAACAAGAACTGTTGGCGAGGATGTGGAGAAAGGGGAATCCTCTCACACTGTTGGTGGGAATGTAAGTTAGTGCAGCCGCTCTGGAAAACACAGAGGACATGGGGAGATGGAGAGCAGTGGTGAGTTGGAGGAAATTGGAGGGGGAGATGAACCATGAGAGACTGTGGACTCTGAGAAACAAACTGAGGGTTTTGGAGGGGCAGGAGGTGGGGGGTTGGGTGAGCCTGGTGGTGGGTATTATGGAGGGCACGTATTGCATGGATCACTGGGTGTGGTGCATAAACCATGAATTTTGGAACACTGAAAAAATTTTTAAAAAATTAAAATAAAAAAAACAGCATGGAGTTTCCTCAAGATGCTAAAAGTAGAGCTACTGCATGACCTAGCAATTGCACTACTGGGTATTTACCCCTAAATACATGGGCACATGCACCCCAATGTTTATAGCATCAGTCCACAATAGCC
Source organism: Mustela nivalis (assembly GCF_964662115.1). Lineage (NCBI taxonomy): Eukaryota > Metazoa > Chordata > Mammalia > Carnivora > Mustelidae > Mustela > Mustela nivalis. The sequence goes on along the minus strand of NC_139025.1, from coordinate 31,175,931 downwards.
AAACTGTGGAAGGAGCGGAGATGTCCTTCAACAGATGCATGGATAAAGAAGTTGGGGTTGATATATACCATGGAATATTACTCAGCCATCAGAATGGATGAATACCCACCCTTTGCATCAACAGGTATGGAACTGGAGGGGTTATGCTAAGAACATAAGGAATAGCATAGAAGACCAGAGGGGAAGGGAGGGAAAACTGAAGGGGAGGAAATCAGAGAGGGAGACAAACCCTAAGGGATTCTTGACTCTGGGAAACAAAGTGAGGATTTCATAAGGGAGGGGTGACTGGATGGGGTCGCTGGGTGATGGGTATTAAGGAGGGCAAGTATTGTGATGAGTACTGGGTGTTCTATGCAACTATTGAATCATTGAACACTACATCAAAAACTAATGGTGGCTTCTGAACAAGAGGAAAAAAAGAAGGGGGAAAAAAAAAAGAGAAAGAAACAGCCAGACTGGGGGCACCTGGGTGGCTTAGTCAGTTAACTGTCTGCCTTCAGCTCAGGTCATGATCCCAAAGTCCCAGGATCGAGCCCTGCATAGGGCTCCCTGCTCAGCGGGGCATGGAGGGGTCCTGCTTCTCCCTCAGTCTCCTCACCTGACTGGTGCTCTCTCTTTCAAATAAATAAATAAAAATCTTTTAAACAAGTTTAAAAAAGAAAAGAAACAACCAAAATGTTTTCCAGAGAACCCTATAGTTTTGCACCCCCATGGGCAATAGTTGAGAGCTATGGTTGCTTCATACCCTCACCAGCCCTTGGTTTTGTCAGTCTTAACTTTTTCCCCCCATCCCAGTGGTTGTGTAATGGTATCTTAATGTGGTTTAAAATGTTTCTTTAGGGGCACCTGGGTGGCTCAGTCCGTTAAGCATCTGCCTTTGGCTCAGGTCATGATCTCAGGTTCCTGGGATGGAGTCCTGCGACAGGCTCCCTGCTCAGCGGGGAGTCTGCTTCTCCCTCTCCCTCTGTCCTGCAGACAGACAGAGGCTGGTGTTGGGCAGCGACTGGGGCCACACACCCGCTGTGCTGAGAGCACTTACCTGCCAGGTGCCTGTTGTGGTGGTGAGAGACCAGGGGCCGGGCCCACTGGGCCCAGGGAGGCGAGCTCTCCAGCGGAAGAGTTGAGGTAGGGTGAGTTTGAGCCTCAGGCTCAGGCTTCTTTTGGCGGAAGAGGGCGCTGAAGGTGAGGGTGGCCTGAGGTGGGCTTGCAGGGTTCTTCCCCTCTAAGTGTTTCCTGCAGCTCCCAACTGCACCGCTTCCTCCTGGGTGGCAGGCGGAGTCTGCTGTATGGCTCAGGTGCCCCCAATCTGGAGGGCTTGAGGGCCAGGCCTCCGGGTGCGGAAGCCTGAGAAACCAACCCAGGGTTAGGGTTTGAACCTAGGGACATGGCCAGCCGCACCTGCATGTGCTGAGGCGGGCTGGGGCAGGGGGTGGGGGTTCAGTGGGCTGAGTAGAGGGCGGGTTTGGCCGGCATTCAGGCATTCAGAGGTGACTAGTCCCACGTGTGCACACGCCCCTTAGAGCGCTTTCCCGTAGGCTTCGGGCAACACGGCGGCGGCGGGACCACATGCTGGGCCGGGCCCAGTAGCCTCCCCCAGAGACCCCCGCAGCCAGAAGCCAGTTCGCTGGGGCTTTCCAGCCAATTCTCACGAGCTTTCTGCCCAAATCGACATCAATTCAGGCAGAAAGCTCGTGAGAATTGACCAGTGTTGGGCGATGATTCGGGCCACGCGCTGCCGCGCTTAGAGCCCTTTCTGGCTCCGTCCATAATGCGGCTATGCAGGGGGCGAGCAAGGACCACGCTGCTCCAGGAGGCCCCGCGGAGCGGAGCACCCAAGGGGGCAGAGTTGAGTTAGGGTGTGAGCATAAGCCTCTGGCTCTGGCTTTTTATGGTATAAGGTAGTGCCGAAGTTGAGGGTGGCCTGAGGTGTGCACGCAGGTTTCTCCTGCGCTGAGGGTTTTGCGCAGCTCCAAACGGCACTATTTCCTTCTGTGCGCCAAGCTGAGCCCTGGGCTGTGGCTCTTGTGACCTCAATCTGGAGGGCTTAGGGGACAGGCCCCTGGGGAGGGAAACCTGAAAACCCAACCTAGGGTTCGGGTTGGGTCTAAGGGTATGTCAAGCCCGAAATGCCAGTGCTGAGACTGGCACCCTGGGGCTGAGTAGAGGGAGGTTTGGTCATGTGTGTGCCTCCCTTTTAGGGCACTTTACCTCGTGAGAATTGGCCAGCGTTGTGTGCGGTGATTTGAACTGTGCTGGCGCCTGCTGTTTAGAGCGCTTTCTCACTTAGTGTGTGTTGCCAACATCTGGAAACTCGGACCCACTCGACTCCCCTGAGGGCCACAGCTGAGGGGAGCTTTCCTGGGCCAGAGATGAGGGATGGGCTCAGGCCAAGCCTCAGGTTCCATGTCGCTGGCCCGGTTTAGCACTGAAGGTGGGGATGGCCTCCGGGGCATGCTGGTTTCTCCCACTCTGAGGGTCTTGTGCAGTTCCAAATGGCGCGGTATCCTCCTGGGTGGCAGGTGGAGTCATAGCTTGTGGCTCAGGGGTCCCCAATCTGGAGGGCTGGGGGGCCAGGCCTTTTGGGACAGAAGCCTGTAAAACCAATTTAGAATTAGGATTAGGGGCTAGGGGCATGGCAAACCCAATCTGCCAGCGCTGAGACCCAACCACCAGAGGGCGGAGTTGAGGACAGGGATGGGGTGGGGTATCATGCTCTGGGATGGTAACCAGGAGAGCCACGGAAAGTTGGGGTGGCCTCAGGGAGGCATGCAGGTTTCCCCCAGTCTGAGAGTTCTGCACACCCCAAATGGCAGTTTCCATCTCGGTGGCAGACAGACTTCTGGGGTGTGGGTCTGGGGTTCCCAATCTGGAGAGTTTGAGGTATAGACCCCTGGGGATGGAAGCCTGAATATCCAACCTAGGGTTGTGGTTAGGGCCTAGGGGCATGTCAGGCTGGATCCGACAGCGCTAAGATGGGCACTCCAGAGGGCTGAGTAGACAGAGTGTTTGGTCACATGTGTACATGGCTTTTAGAGAATCTCCTTACAGGGTTCGTGCAGCGACCACTCGGGACCAGGAGGCAGGTACAAGAGGCTCCCCTAAAGTCCCAGACAGCTGGAAACAAGTTCACCCCGGGGTTTCTGGCTGATTCTCACAAACTTTCTGTCCAAATCCAGGTCAATTTGTGCAGAAAACTCTTTAGAATCAGCCACATTGGGCGGCAATGTGGGCCATGGACCTGCCCCATATTGGGAGGGCTTTCTCTCTAGGTGCGTGTTGGGGTAGTACAGGACTGTGGGTTGGGCCCACACGGCTCCCCTGTTGCCCCCCTGGGGGCAGAGTTCAGGGAGGGGGTGAGGCTGAGTGTCAGGCTAGGTGTTTGAGCTGCTGCTGGTGGTGGTGGCCTCAGGGGCATGCATGTTTCTCCCCCTCTGAGGGTTCTGTGCAGCTCCAAAGGGCACAGATTCCTTCTGGGTAGCAGGCAGACTCCCGGGTTGTGGCTCAGTTGTCCCCAATCTGAGGGCATAAGGACCAGGCCTCTGGGAGGGGAGCCTGAGAATCCACCCCAGGATTATGGTTAGAGCCTAGGGGCATGGCAGGCCCCTCCTGAGGGAGCTGAGGCTGCCTCCCCAGGGGACTGATAGAGGATTTGGCCAGCATTTCAAGCCCATCTGGGCCACACGTGTGCCTGGCATTTAGAGAACTCTCTCGCATGCTTTGGGCCGCTACCACATGGGACCCTGGGCAGATACCAGGAGAATCCCCCAAAGGACCTGTTGCCAGAAGCGAGGTCACCAGCCATGTCTGGCCAATTCTCACGAGCTTTCTGCCCAAATCAGTGATGATTTGGGCAGAAAGCTCGTGAGAATTGGCCAGCCTTGGGCGGTGATTCGGGCTGCGCACTGGCCCAGTGCTGGGAGGGCTTTCTCACTAGGTCCTTGTTGGGGCCTTGTGGGACTGCGAGCCAGTCCCATGCTGCTCCCGGAGGGCCCCAGGGGAGGCGAGCTCCCTGGGGGCAGAGTTGAGGGAGGGCGTAAGGCTGAGCATCAAAGTGCGGGTTTCTGTTCCAGGGGGCCCACGAAGGTGGGGGTGGTCTTGGGGTGCATGGAGGTGTCTCCAGTTTTTAGGGCTTTGGGCAGCTCCCAATGGCACCATTTCCTACTGGGTGACAGACAGAGTTCTGGGGTGTAGCTCAGGGTACACAATCTGAAGGCTTGGGGTGGTCAGGCCTCTGGGGGCCGAAGACTGAGAACACAACTCAGGTTTAGGGTTAGGACCTAGGGGCAAGGCAGTCCCCATAAAAAGGCCCTGAAGTGGGCTCCCTGGGAGACAGATGAATAGAGGGCGTGTTTGGCCAGTGTTCAGAGGCAGTCCAGGCCACCCATGTGCCGGGCCTTTAGAGGGCTTTATCATAGGTTTTGGGCCGCAACCACCCGGGACCACTGACTAGGCCCAGGCAGTCCCCCTGAAGGCCTTCGCCGCAAGAAGGGAGTTCGCCAGGGGTTCCCAGTGAATTCTCACCAGCTTTCTGCCCAAATCGACATTGTTTTGGTCAGAAAGCTTGTGAGAATTGGCTGGGATAGTTCAGTGATTCGGGCCACCTCTGGGTATTGGGAGCCATTTATCGCTAGATGCAGGTAGGGGCCAAGCCGGACTGTGGGATGTTCCCAGTAGTTCCCCTGAGGCAACCACAGAGGCGTGTTCCCCCGGGGGAAGGGTTGACAGAGTTGGTGAGGCTGAATGTCAGGCTTCGAGTTCCTGGCGGGGTGGGGTGGGGGGGACACAAAGGTGGGAGAGGCTTGAGGGGGGCATGCAGGTTTCTCCAGCTCTTGGGGTTTTACACAGCTCCCAACAGCACAGATTCCTTCTGGCTGGCAGGCAGAGTCCTGGCGTTCGATCAGGGTTCCCCAGTCTGGAGAGTTAGGAGAGCCAGGCTTCTGGAGATGGAAGCCTGACAACCCAATCTAGAGTTAGGGTTCATGGCTAGGGGCATAGCAGGCCTGATCTGTCCAGTGCTGAGGCAGGATTGCCAGGTGCTGAGTGGATGGTGTGTTCAGATGGGGCATCAGGCTTCGGGTTTGTGGCCATGGGGAACTTCAAAGGTGGGGGTGGCCTCAGGGGTGCATACAGGTTTCTCCTTCTCTGAGGGTTCTGTGTATCTCCATGGGCCACAGTTTTCTCCTGGGTGGCAGGCAGACTCCTGGGGTCTGGGGTCCCCAATCTGGAGGGCTTGGGGGCCAGGCCTCTTGGGCGAAAGCCTGCAAACCCAACCCAGGGTTAGGGTTAAGGCCTAGGGTCATGGCAGGCCCCATCTGCCATCTATAAGGCAGGTTCCCCCAGAGGGCAGAGTAGAGGACGGGCTTGGCCCGTGTTCAGAAGCCATCCGCACCATGATTGCACTTGGCGTTTAGAGGGCTTTCTTGCAAGCTTCAGCCCGCAACTACACGGGACCCCATGATGGGCTGATGTGGCCTCTCCCAAATACCCCCACCATAGTAAGCTAGTTTGCTGGGGTACCCGACCAATTCTCATGAGCTTTCTGCCCAAATCTACATTAATTTGGGCAGAAAACTAGTGAGAATTGGCCATCATTGTGAGGCAATACCAGACAGACGCCCACCTGGTGCTGGGAGCATTTTCTCGCTTGGGGACCTGTAGGACCACGGTCTGAGTCCAGGCGGCTTCCCTGTCAGCCACCAGAGAAACGAGCTCCCGGGGGGCAAAGTTAAGGGAGGGGAAGAGGCTGAGCCTTGGGCTCTGGGTTTGTAGCCCAGGGTGGCACAGAAGGGAGGGGGTGGCCTCAGAGGGGCAGGCAGGTTTCTCCCGGTCTGAGGGGTTTGCAAAGGTCCCAATAGCACAGTCTCCTCCTGGTGGCAGGCGGAATCCTGGAGAGTGGCTCAGGTGTCCCCAATCTGGACGGATTGGAGGGCCAGGTGTCTGGGGACGGAAGACTGACGACCCAAACTAGAGTTAGGGTTTGGGACTCCGTGCATGGCAGGCCCTATCTGCCAGCACTGAGGCAGGATAGCTGGGGAGCTGGTTGAAGATCATGGTTCAAAGGGGGTGTCAAATCCGGGTTTGTGGCCCAGGGGGGCCGCCGAGTATGGGGGCGGCCTCTGGGATACATGTCGGTTTCTCCCGCTCCGAGGGTTCTCTGCAGCTCCAAAGGGTACAGTTTTCTCCTGGGTGGCAGGTGAACTCCTGGGGTATGGCACAGGGGTCCCCTATCAGGCTGGCTTGGGGGCCAGGCCTCTTGGGACAGAGGCCCAAGAACCAAACCCAGGCTTAGGGTTAGGGCCTAGGGGCATGGTGGGCCCATCTGCCCGGCTGAGGTGGGTTGCATGGAGGACTGTGTAGAAGAGAGGCTTGGTTGGCATTTGGACGTGATCCTGGAGGATTCCCTGTTCGCCTAGCACACCGCCAGTCCTCCTGAGTGTCTCCTGCCATGGCACTTGCCACACAAGGCTGTCATATGCTGTCTCACGGTCTTCCTTTCTGCTTGGAGGAGATCTCTCTCACAGATGCCTGGATTGATGGCAGGCAGATGAATGGTTTCAGGATCTTTGGTCCTGGACCAGCAGATGTCCCTCAAAACCATGATGGGTAGGGGGAGTCTCTGTCCCTCTGTATGCCCCCAGCCTCGGTGGAACCTAGTGTCCAGGACAAGGGACTTGGAAGTACTCCCAGATGAAGTTTGTTCTATGAACGTAGCCTCCTTCTGAGATCACTGTGCAACCACCGTGCGTGGCTGTTTCTGTGGGACAGAAAGCATGCTGCTCTATTGTATTCTCCTTGCACACTGTGGCTACACTGTCACATGTTCACACTTACACCTCCGTTTCTGGGTATCACTACAATGGAAATGACAGTGAAGTCCCATTGGGCTGCAGACAAGTAGACGTGCCATTCCAGGTGTCCGTAGAGGAGGATGGGGATGGAGTTCTGGCTAAAGGATGGACGTCCTTGTCTCTGGGGGTGAAGAAATCAGATTTGACCCAGAAGGCACTACGTTCTACTCAAAGAAGGGCCATGATCCTCAGATCTTTGAGACCAGGGCTTGGCACAGAATTTTCTGGAAAACCTTCTGTAAAGATTTTCTGTCAGGTGTTATAGTCCATGTGGTGTCTCTGGCAATGACTCCACTCTTGCATGTGGCTTGAAAACAGCCACAGACCGTCCATAACTCATGTTCCAGACACATTCGATTGCGAGAATATGGTGGGAGGTGTATTTGGCCCATGGGTGGTAGTTTCTGCAGATCTGCAACACGATGGGTGATGGCGGAGAGGACTTTTTTCTTTTCCAGTGGCAGAGTGGGAAGACACTGGGATCTATCCTGCCTGACCCTGGCCCTTGCAAGTGAAAGGAAAAGAAGATGATAGTGAGATTGGCCAACAATGAAGGCCTCAGGAATTCCCCCCCCACCCCCATTTCTCTGTCGGCTTTGAGCTTTCCACAACATGTTTGTCTGTGGTTGAATCCCACAGGTAGGTATTGTTTGGTTGAGTCAGTCCCCATTGCCTGGTGGGTATGTCTTGTGGGTTATATACCACACAGATGCATATCTTGTTCAGGCCAAGACCATGAGCACATTTGGGGTTCTCCTGAGTTAGTGGAGGATCTGGCATGTGTGGGCTTCAGGATGAGTCTGATTCAGCCCTTAGCAATGTTATTGAGCACTGGCTTCCTGGGCCCTCTGTGGCACTGGTACAGACCTGGCCTAGGCCACTTGTGCCGTCATGATGGAGAAGCCTAGCTTTTTTCATCTTCCTCTACCCTCTGTCATCACGTGGGTTTCCCACCGACCATGTCTTTGCAGACAAACTCTGAGATGGCCCATGGCTTGGGACTCCATTGACATCCCAGAGTCTCATTATAACCAGTGTCAGAGGTTTCTGGGGCCCTGAAATGACCTTTGTTCCCAGAATACGCCCCAGGAAGAGTCCCAGAAGAGTCTAGGAGTCCAGAAAAGATTAATGGGTGGTTGTGGCTCTAGAAAAAGCCACTCTGGGAGATCCTGATGGAGGCCATCTCCCATCTCAGTCTGTCTCTTTTGCTGTTGGCCGGTATGACCTAGGAGATTCCCTTCATTGGAGCTTGAGGCTCATGCTTTCTAAAATGTTTCTAGATGAATTGATTCATGCAAGATGATGGAATAAACTCCTAGGAAGCTCTGGGTAGTCTCCGAGATGGATTCTATCTCAGGAATTGTGACTCCCATCCGTCCCCACCCCTATGGTATTCCCCCATTGGACACAAAGACTGTTCCATGGAGATTCCCCAGGGCAACACTGGACTAGCACGTGTGTCCAGGGTGTGCCCCCAGACCATCTGATGTGGCTGAGGGGCCATGAGCAATCCCGAACCCAAACAGGGTTTTGGCTGTGCTGCCTTCCTTGCACAAAAGTAGCAGTGCCTGGGCCAGGCCTTCACTGCAACCGCTGAGCCGGCTTAGTGAGGACCTTGCCCAGGACACTAGCCCCATGACACTGTGAGGGCACAGCGAAGTCAGGCAATGCGACAAGGGATCCTCCATCAGGGTAGATGATGCAAGGTCTCATTTCACAGCAAACATGACCAAAAACATGTAAGTGACAGAATAGTAAGTAGTTCAACATACTCTGTCTGATGGCAATGATGGGAAGAGTGAATGATGGGGTCAGAAAGGGGAATGGGAGTTCCAAGAAGCAGACCAGAGTTGCCAGGGGGTAGGGGGAGTCCCATGGAGGAAGGGACCAGGAGTCTCGTCACGGGTTCCAGTAGGGCATCCTCAGGGTGTGCGCTCTGTCTGACCCACACCCCCCCTCCCGCGGGGGCACTGGGGGCATTCTAGCTCCAGAGGCTCTCCAGTAATGCCAAATGGCCTGTGCAGAGCCTTTGTGGTAGGTCATCTTTGTTCCTGGCTGTGGCTCTTTCTCTGCTTCTGGAGGCTGTTGATTCTCCTTTGGTTTCCTCACCATTTTGAACTGTTTTATTGGGTGGATTCAGTGCTGTTAGTTGACACAAATTCTTCCTGAAAAGAAGTGAAATAGAAGCCATCCTTGCCAGATGCCAGCCTTGGCAGGTTCAGGTGTCCCTGAATGAGGGGCAGTGTCTGTGAGAAGAATAGGAGAGCCACACAGCGAATTCTGGTCAGTAGTCGGGCATCTCCATTTTATTCTGATTTTAGAGCTTCTTATATAGGCAGTTTAATTGGGGTAGGGGTTTACAAGCACTCTTCAGACAATTTCTCTTTGTTCAGCACATGTTATTCTAGTTAAGCTATAATGGGTACAGACCCGTGCCAGGGATGGGGGACAGGGTCTTGCTTCTTGAATCATCATGTCCCTCAGAAAGCCATGGGAGGTAGCATAAGTATGTGATTTTTGGTAACTTATTCTGGGGTCTGCAGGAAAACAAGATATAGGTTAATGGAAAATGAGAAGCTATAGGGATGAACTAGATAGTAAGGAACTGCAGGAAAACAAGGAATAGGTTAATGGAAAATGAGAAGCTATCTGGAGGAACTAAGTATATAGGAGAGAAGTAGGAACAAGAAGGCATTACCTTGGCAGGAGGCAGGTGTAATTCAATGGCTCGGCTTGTGATAGCATTGGACAAACATCATCCTAGGGAGGAAATCGTCTACTGTGATACACATCTAAAGTTCTCCATAGTCCTAGGTACAGAATAATTTACCTCCTTGAAGTTTCTCTGGCCCACAAGCCTGAGAGATGTTTGCGGCAGATTAGAAAGGAGCTCTTAATTTGAGAGAGATATGGCGATCAGAGAAAAAGGCAAGAGACTATCAGACCATGCTTATCTGCCAGATAATCTGGCCCCCAGCAGGATTAGGCCTGCATTCGTTCAAACCTTAACCTAGTGGGGCAACCTTAACCTAATGGGGCAATGCCCTTGACCAGGCCTCATGGCTCCTAACATCTCCTCCTTCTTTATTTTTTAAATGTAGGACATGGACGTCCTAGGAGATTTGATGTATGGCTGAATTAAGGACTCTATAAAAATTTGGAAACAGACATAGGAAGATCAGAGCAACACCAAGGAGAAGGCCAATGTTTGCAAAGAGCGATATAAGCCCTTTATAATAAAACATGTTGCTGATATTATCCATGAAGGTAGTCACTACATCTGTAGGCAAAGAAAGCAGATCAGCTAAATTTATATCTTGAATCTGCTGGTGAAGTGCTTATAAATTTAATCCGAAATTAGAATGGTTCCATACCCCAAGAAGATGATTTTGAACATTATTCCACGTTAATAGTGGAAGTACTATGTTTCAGAGGGGTAGCACAAACCCATCTATATTCCTTATGACATTGTAAAGACAACTGAACTTTAAGGGAGTATAGCTCATTCCCAAGGTAGAGTATTGCCTCCTCCAAAGCATTTTCTTTGTTATTACTTTTCCTATCAATAATTTCTTGAGTAGCAAGACGATAAGAGACATTTTTTGTTAGTTGATTCACATGATGAGTGGTATGTACCTGCTGGACAAGAGCGACAGTAGAAGCAGTAAAAGATCCAACGATAGCTTTAGTGCTGTTATACCAAGGATTAAACTAGCCACAAAGCATTTAGATTGAGATAGAACCAAATTAATCTCCTGGAGGGCCTGCAGCAGACCAATGTCATCACACCATGGCAGCTTTCCTTTTATAGGGAGCATGACATAAGGAGGTTGTTTTACTAGAAGTACGGTTTTAACAGACACCCTAGGAGAAACACAATTTGTAAGAATACATTCATAGCATTGTACAGAATATAAGTCTGCAGAATGTGGATTCATAGATAAATGCCCCTGAGTAGGAGTAACTGTCAGCAGTGCATAAGGGGAAGGTACACACGCTTTTGGATGAATAGTTGGTTGCTCCAACAGGCCTAGCATATCTAATAGTCCTAAGGGAAGCCACCGTTTCCATAAGTTGGGTTGAAAATATGTTGCATGATCAGTTTTAGTGGTGAGTGTAGGAGGAACCCATCCTCTCCAGTGCCAATGGTTTACCAGACATGGAGGTAGGAGTTAATATGCATCAGACCACCTATATTTAAACTTGGCTTTGTTTAAGAGGTCTCTATAATCCATGTGAGGACTAGGGTCGGACCAATCAGAAATGATTCAGAAGATGGGAGCAAAGGAAAATCCAGATGGTAGAGATAGAAACATGATTTCCATAATGGGAATCCTTCAACAGCATCCGTAGGCTCTTTTACCAGGGTGGCATACAGGTCTTCGCATAGGGCAAAGCCTTTTGGAATAGGAGATGTTTGAGCTCCTCTGGGGTCAGGGCCTCCTGGTGTCAAAAATGTTAGAGACCACCACATATTGCGATTTCCGACAGGTCTGGCACTTACAGAAAGCCCCTCGAGATGAGTGTCGGTTTTATGACACTCATATCATCACTGGCAGTGGGAAGACAAAAGGACTGCGAGTAAGAAGGTAAAGAGAAGCATTTGGGAGGCAAATGGGATTTTCCAAAATACGAAAAGTTGTGGTTAGTTTGAGGCTTTATATAAGAGTTGGAATCGTCTCCCAGTAAATCAATCTGATCTGTGTAAATAGAGATGGGTTCAGCATTCCAAGAAACAGGTTGCAACATCGGGGGAGTAGGGATGTAGGCTCCAAAATTATCCTCCAATGATGATACTCTAAGAGTCTGACAAGCTGTAATAACTAGACATATCAGAAACAGAGAGGCGGGGGTACACATAAGTCCCCTTCCTCTTACGATTTGACTGGCCTCTCGGGTTAATGCCACTATTTGGTCCCAAGAGTGGGGTGAGTCTCTGTCAGGAGGCATACTCATCCGCGGGGGATCTTCGGTTCTCCGGCGGCGGCATGGGCGCAGGCGTTCAATCCCCAGGGACAGGTTGTTCAGGAGAGACTCCACTGAGGGGGATGTTGGTGGGTGCTGTCAATAATGGTGTGGTGGCGGTGATCTCTGTCTCCTGCCTGGGTCCTCGTGACTCATCTCTGTCTCCGATGGGTCCATTCTCCAGGGATGATCTGCTGGGAGATGGGGAGGCAGAGGGTGATGGTGGCTGGACATAGGGTCGTACTCATCGGTCAGGGATCTGCAGAGGACAGTTAGCGTCCTGTCGGAAAACACAAGCATACCCTCTCCGTCAGGTTAAGACAACATCTGGCCGCTTCCACTGTCCAGTGAGAAGGTACTTCCATTTGACTAAGGCTTTGGGCTTAGTTAAGTCAGGATCCCAATGCCTGAGTGCACTGAAAATTTCTTTTGCATCTACATTAAGGTGATTAATGACAAGGCATGGGACAGTATGTGCTGGGGAGAGCTATATGTCAGCTCTCCTTCCTGTAATTCGGTAATTTGAGTCTTTAAAGTTTGGTGAGCTCTTTCCACTATAGCTTGTCCCTGGGCATTATAGGGAATTCATGTGGTGTGGCCAATATGAAACATGTCAGAAAATCTTTTAAAGGCTGCAGAAGTATAAGCCGGAGCACTGTCAGTTTTGATGGACTTGGGAATTCCAATACGAGCAAAACAGAAAAACGTATCTCTAACTGCCTCTCCAGTTCGAGCCAGGGCAATTATTATGCGAGAAAAGGTATCAATGCAGATATGAACATAGCAGAGCTTGCTAAAAGTGGGAATATGGGTGGGCGCCTGGGTGGCTCTGTGGGTTAAGCCTCTGCCTTCAGCTCAGGTCATGATCTCAGGGTCCTGGGATCGAGCCCCACATCGGGCTCTCTGCTCAGCAGGGAGCCTGCTTCCCCCACCCCCCTGCCTGCCTCTCTGCCTACTTGAAAAAAGAAAAAAAAGAAGAAGAAGAAAAAGGAATATAGGTAACATCCATCTGCCATAAGTCATTTGGCCTGAGCCCTCTTGGATTAACTCCACGTGGGGGGCAAGGTAAGAAAGTGGGACAGTGTCCGCAGGCTTGGACAATACCTCTGGCCACTTCACGAGAAATTTTAAACTGTAATCTTAAAGCTGAGGCAATTTGATGGTGAAGGGAATGTGAGACATGGGCCTCCTCTAGCGCCGGAAAAACTTGGGTCTTGGTAAGGAAGTCTGCCTGATGATTTCCTTTGTGCCAAGGGCCCGGGAGCAACTGTGTGCTCAAACATGTCCCGCAAAGAAGGGAAGTTCCCTCTGATGAGGAAGTTTCTGTAAGTGGTTTAGAAGGGGGAAAAATAGTGGTCTTATGCTGAAGCAAAGAAGCAGTTTCAATATTAGGAAAGAGTCTGATTATATATTGCGAATCTGTATACAAATTGAAGGGGCTACCCTTATATTGCGAATCTGTATACAAATTGAAGGGGCTACGCTGCGTATGTTGGAAGGCAAAAATGATGGCAATGAGTTCAGCTCTTTGGTCTGAACTTTCTGCAGTTTGTTGGATATGAGGTTGCCCGTCAATAATTGTAACAGCCTTTCCATTAGACCATCCATCCGTAGACATGAGGACTGCAGAGGGACTGGTCTGATTTGGCTTTAGAAGGGAAAATTATTGGATGCATCTTAAGGAAATGTAATAGAGGATTAGCTGGAAGGTGAAATAGAACTTGTCCTGAAAAGCCTTCTAAAACAGTTTGCCAATCTTCACTTTGCTGTAATAAAAAGGCAAACTGATTCTTACCATACGGAATAATAATATCTGAGACATCTTTACCTAATAATTCCTTGCTGTGTCAGTGACCCTTCATTACAAGCAAGGCCACCAAAGCAGGAAAGGATATCACTATCCCTTTTGGCATGGCTGGTAAGTGTAGCCACTCTAAGGGACCCTCCTGCCAAAGGCAACCTGTGGGCAAATACACTGTGGCTAGGATTATGAGGGCCCAAGGTTGAGTGTAATCTACTCTGTTGAGCTTCAGACTATTAATAGCTGACTCCAAAACTTGTAAAGCTTGATGAGCCTCAGGTGTTAATTGACGGGAGTGGGGAGAGGTTTAGGGTTGGAATCTCCCTGCAAGATGTTGGATAGGGGTTTAAGCTCAGCAGTGGTAATACGTAAAAGAGGCCGAATCCAATAAAAGGTTTCTCAAAGTTTCTGAAAAAGTTTCTCGTAAAAGTTTCTGAAAGTCATTTGAGGTTTGTAGTTGATCTCTCCTTAACTGAAAATTTTGTTGAGAGACTTCCTGAGAATATAGTATCCTGCCTACATATGAAAAAGGGGGTTCCAAATGTATTTTCTCTGGGGCGATTTTTAAACCCAATCTCTGGAGAGATTCCACTGTCAATGCCAATGTATCTTGTAACGTTGCTCCATCAGGATGAGCAATAACAATGTCATCTATGGGGCACCTGGGTGGCTCAGTGGGTTAAAGCCTCTTCTTTCGGCTCAGGTCCTGAAGACCCACATCAGGTTCTCTGCTCAGCAGGGAGCCTGCCCCCTGCCTCTGCCTGCCTCTCTGTCTACTTGTGATCTCTGTCTGTCAAATAAATAAATAAAATCTTTAAAAAAAAAAGTGATGTAAGCCTGCTGGTGGAAATCTCTTACCCCCTTTAGGGCCTAATTGACAAATCTTTGACAAGCGTCGTGCTATTTTTCATTCCTTGGAGAAGGATTTTCCACGGATACTTCTGGTAGGTTGTTTAAAATTCTCAGAGGGTAAGCTGAAAGCAAACCTCTGACAATCCTCTTTGTGTAAGGGAATTGTGAAAAAGCAATCCTGCAAGTCAATGACTATAACATGATAACCTTTTGGCACTGCCACTGGGGAAGGGAGTCCTGGTTGTAGTGACGCCATAGTTTCCATAGTGGCATTGATAGCTGTCGACTCTTGTAATAAATACCATCTTCCAGACTTCTTTTGAATGAGAAAAATAGGTGTTTTCCACGGACTAGTAGAGGGCTCTTAATTTGAGAGAGATACAGGGATCAGAGAAAAAGGCAAGAGACTATCAGACCATGCTTATCTGCGGAGCTATCCGGCCCTTGGGAGCCGCCTGTGGGGCGATTCGGCACTTGGCAGGATTAGGCCTGCATCTGTTCAGACCTTAACCTAGTGGGGCCATGGCCTCGACCAAGCCTCATGGCTTCCAACACATCCTTGTTTCCTAAGTAGACCTGAATAGATTCCATAGTAATAGCCCTTTCCCAGGCCCCTGGGACTTCACGTGCTCTCCAAGTCCAAGATTTTAGAAAACATCTTCTATTCTTAACAGGTTCAAAGAATCAGTTTGGTTTTTAAAAAATTCAACAACATCACACTTTTCATCATCTATACAACGACCCGTAAACATTGAATGAACAAGGCTGGACAGATGAAGAAGAATGGGATTTGCAGTGAGCTTTGGGGCATTGTTGACTCACTGTTGCCCTCGTGTGGCCACTCTCCAGATAGCACGTGGCCGAATGGGTTCCCACTTACAGGATTCAAAGGAGAATAAGAATGAAGAAGGTTGGTCCGTGAATTCCTTAGCTCCGAAAAACCATCCTCTAATTGACGATCATATTCTAAATCGAGTCTGTCTTAACTATATACTAAAGTTAGGACCAGGGTCAAGTTCCATACATTAACAATGGAGAGCTTTGTGTATGTCAGTCTTACCTGCCTAAGGTGTTTTTAAAATATACAATGGGAGAAGATATAGTCACTGAAGCACTGAGCACATGCCCTGTCCCCGGAAATAGGTCACTACACATAATGATTGTTTCATCTCAGCTGAGGACCAGGAGCTGGTCCTCTAGGTACTAGGCAGGTAGCATCTGTGGCCATCTCCCCCTCACCCCTGACAGCCACACCCAACTCCGCCCATCCTCTGCTCTGCTCAAGGGCGGCAAACAGACGGACCAGGTGCAGGTGGGACTCCCTCCTGTTAGGCATGGCTCGCTTCCCACAGGTAGAGAAATGGGCCAGCTCACATGCACATGACGTATTCTTTTGGTTCCTTGCTATCTGCCTCCCCTTTCTGTCACCCTGGTCCTGAACCTTTCACTCCCGTGAGAACTTGGGTTTACAGATTTCTGTGGACAATTCAATGTGTAGATGTGTGTTGCCTTTGTTCCCCATCCTGGGGTTGGAGAGAAAGGTGGGAAAAGACATCCTACTCTGAAAGCAACACAAAGAAAGATCAAGTGTGCTCTGCCCCTGGCACCTCAGGTTTGAAAGTCATGGCCAGCTACATACTTCATGTTCTACACAATCGCTTGAGGGACTCATGGATGCATGCGACATGAAATCGTACCGAAAGAAATCTTGTTACCAAACTTTTGCCTTGCAGAAGACAGCTTAGGGACACCACCCCTTGCCCGTGCTGTCATTTCTGGTCTGGCCAATGCTCAGTCACACTGACACGTGTAGCCACCCAAGGGCACAGCTGTGACATCCTCCTGGAGCAACCATGATCCCCCTGGCCCCTGGTCTGGCCAACCCTGCACACCGCCAGTCCTCCTGAGTGTCCCCTGCCATAGTGCTTGTCACACAAGGCTGTCATATGCTGTTTCTTGGTCTGTCCTTTCTGCTTGGAGTTGATCTCTCTCACAGATGCCTGGCTGGATATCAGGCAGATGAATGGTTTCAGGATCTTTGGTCCTGGACCAGATGTCCCTCAAAACCATGATGGGTAGGGGGAGTCTCTGTCCCCCTCTGTGCCCTCAGGCTCAGTGGAACCTAGTGTTCAGGACAAGGGACTGGGAGTCCTCCCAGATGAAGTTTGTTCTATGAACATGGCCTCCTTCTGAGATCACTGTGCAACCACAGTGTGTGGCCATTCCTGTGGGACAGAAAGCTCTATTGTATTCTCCTTGCACACTGTGGCTACCAAAGAGGAAACACACGCTCACCCTCACACATTCACACTTACAGCTCTGTTTCTGAGCATCACTACCATGGAAATGACTGTGAAGTCCTGTTGGGCTGCAGACCGGTAGATGTGCCTTTCGGGTGTCCATAGAGGAGGAGGATGGGGATGGAGTTCTGGCTAAAAGGATGGACGTCCTTGCCTCTGGGGGTGAAGAAATCAGATATGACCCAGAAGGCACTACGTTCTACTCAAAGAAGGGCCTAGGATCTTTGAGACCAGGGCTTGGCACAGACTTTTCCGGAAAGTCTTCTGTAAGATTTTCTGTCAGGTGTTATAGTCCATGTGGTGTCTCTGGCAATGACTCCACTCTTGCATGTGGCTTGAAAACAGCCACAGACCGTCCATAACTCATGTCCCAGACACATTTGATTGTGAGAATATGGGGGGAGGTCAATTTGGCCCATGGGTGGTAGTTTCTGCAGATCTGCAACACGATGGGTGATGGCGGAGAGGACTCTTCTTTTCCAGTGGCAGAGTGGGAAGACACTGGGATCTATCCTGCCTGACCCTGGCCCTTGCAAGTGAAAGGAAAAGAAGATGATAGTGAGATTGGCCAACAATGAAGGCCTCAGGAATTCCCTCCCCACCCCCATTTCTCTGTCGGCTTCGAGCTTCCCACAACATGTTTGTCTGTGGTTGAATCCCATGTAGGTATTATTTGGCTGAGTCAGTCCCCATTGCCTGGTGGGTATATCTTGTGGGTTATATACCACGCAGATGCTCATCTTGTTCAGGCCAAGACCATGAGCACATATGTGGTCTCCTGAGTTAGCAGGGGATCTAGCACATGTGGGCTTCAGGATGAGTCTGATTCAGTTCTCAGCAATGTTATGGAGCTTCTGGCTTCCATCATGATGGAGAAGCCTAGCTTTTTCCAACTTTCTCTACCCTCTGTCAGCATTTTGGGTTTCCCACCGACCATGTCTTTGCAGATAAACTCTGAGATGGCCCATGGCTTGGGACTCCATTGACATCCCAGAGTCTCCTTATAACCAGTGTCAATGGTTTCTGGGGCCCTGACATGACCTTTGTTCCCAGAATATGCCCCAGGAAGAGTCCCAGGAGAGTCTGGGAGTCCAGGAAAGATCTGCAGATGCTGAAGCAGGATCGCCAGGGTGCTGTGTGGAGGGCGGCGGTCAGACGGTGCTTCAGGTTTCGGGTTTGTGGCAGGGGGGCTGCTGAAGTTGGCGGTGGCCTCAGGATGCAGTTTTTCCCATTCTGTGACTTCTGTGCAGCTCCAAATGGCACGGTTTCCTCCTGGGGGGCAGGCAGTCTTCTAGGGTGTGGCTCAGTGGTCCCCAATCTGCGGGGCTTCAGGGCCAAGACTCTGTGGGTAGAAGTATGAAAACCCATCCCAGGGTTGGTGTTCGGGCCTAGGGGCCTGGCAGGGCCCATCTGTCGCTGCTGAAGCGGGCTCCCTGGGGGCTGAGAAGAGGGCGGGTGTTGGTCGGAGGCAACCGGGGCTGCACGTGCACCTGCCCTTTAGAGCGCTTTCCTGTAGGTTTCAGGCGACACCATGTAGGACTCCGTATTGTGCCCAGGCGGCTCCTTCAAAGGCCCCTGCCTCCTCTGGAAGGGATTTCCAGCCAATTCTCACAAGCTTTCTCCCCAGATCGACATTGATTTGGGCAGAGCTTGTGAGAACTGGCCGGCGTTGGGCGGTGATTGGGGCGGTGAGCTGGCCCAGTGCTGAGAGCGCTTTCTTGCTGGGTGCGTCTTTCGGCCCTGTGAGACCGTGAGCCGGGCCCCCTTGGTCCCTGGAGGATCCTGGCAGAGGCGAGCTCCCCAGGGGGCAGAGTTGAGTTAGAGTGTGAGCCTGAGCCTTGGGCTCCAGCTTCTTTTGGCAGAAGAGGCAGCCGGAGGTGATGGCGGCTTGAGGTGGGCGTACAGGTTTCTCCTGCTCTGAGTGTTTCCCGCAGCTCTCACTGACACAGTTTCCTCCTGGGTGGCAGGCAGAGTCCTGCTGTATGGCTCAGGGGTCCCCAATCTGGAGGGCTTGAGGGCCAGCCCTCTGTGGACAGAAGCCTGAGAACCCCCCCCAGGGTTAGGGTTCTGGCCTAGGGGCATGGCCGGCCCCACCTCCTCCTGCTGAGGCGGGTTCCCTGGGGGGCTGAGTAGAGGGTGGGTTTGGTTGGAATTCAAAGGCAACTAGGGCCACGGGTGCACCTGCCCTTTAGAGAGATTTCCCGTAGGATTTGGGCGACACCACATGGGACCCCGCGCTGGCCCCAGGTTTCTGCCCTGAAGGCTTCTGCCACAGGAAGCGGGATCACCGGGGCTTTCCAGAGGAAGCTCCTGTGAATTGGCCGGCCTTGGGTGGTGATTTGGGTGGCATGGTGGCCCCATGGTGAGAGCGCTTTATCACTAGGTGCAGTTGTGGCCATGCGAGACGGGCGCACGTGGCTCCCAGAGGCCCCTGGTGGAGGAGAGCTCCCTGGGGCAGAGCTGAGGTAGGGTGTGAGCCTGAGCTCCAGCCTCTTTTAGCAGAAGGGGGTGCAGAAGGTGAGGGTGGCCTGAGGTGCCCATGCAGGTTTCTCCTACTCTAAGGGTTTTGCGCAGCTCCAAATGGCACGGTTTCCTCCTGGGTGGCAAGCTGTGTCCAGGGGTGTGGCTCAGGTGTCCTCGATCTGGAGGGCTTGGGGGACAGGCCCCTGGGGACGTCAGCCTGAAAACCCAAGCTAGGGTGGTGGTTAGGGTCTAGGGGCATGTCAGACCTGATCTGCCAGTGCTGAGACCGGCACCCCAGGGGGCTGAGTACAGGGAGGGTTTGGTCATGTGTGTGCCTGGCGTTTAGAGCACATTCTCACAGGGTTCGGGCCACGACCTCTCGGGACCTCGAGCCAAGCCGAATCAGCTCCTCTGAACGACCACACAGCTGAAAACGATTATGCTGGGGGTTTCTGGCCAATTATCATGATCTTTCTGCCCAAATCAATAATGATAATTGTGCAACAATTTAGTCCACACTCGTGCCTGCTGCTGAGAGCGCTCTCAGGCTAGGTGTGTCGCAAACAACCAGGAACTCGGGCCGGGGACACCCAGTTTCATGGGTGGTGGTGAAGTCAGAAGGAGGGTATTTGGGAATTTTGGATAGAGGCATGCTGGTGGCTTCAAGGGGCTTTGCGTCAGAAACCCTGGGGTGAATTTCGTTCCTGACACTGGGTGAGTCAGGTTATCCCACAGGTTTTCCACTTCCTCCGTAGGAAATTGCCGGCAGGGAATGTCCTGCTTAAAGCAGAACCCAGCTGCACTGTCGGTGGGCACGCGGGCTGTTGCAGCCCCTCTGGAAAAAAGTATGGTGCTTCCTCCAAAAGCTAAAAACTAAACAACCCTAGGATCCAGCAAAAGCACTTCTGGGTATTTACCCAAAGGACACAAAAATGCACATTCAGTGGGGTACAAGCACCGTGATGTTTATAGCAGCATGATCAACAATAGCGAAACTATGGAGGGGGTCCCAATGTCCATTCACTGAAGAATGGAGAAAGAAAATATGGGATGGCTACATCTATATCCATATCCATATCTATATCTACACACAACAGAATAGGACCCAGCTCCAAAAAGAATGCAATCTCACCATCTGCCAGGATGCGAATGGATCTCGAGTGGATTCAGCTCAGCACAATCAGTAGGATAAGACCTATACCCTATGACTTGACTCCTTTGGAATTTCAGAAAGAAAACAGATGAACATAGTGAGGGAGAGAAAAAGGCCAATGAGGAAACAGACTCCACCTTAGAGCACACACCAAGGGTTGCTAGAGGGCAGGGGTGTGGGGGAAGGGTTGAATGGGTGATGGCTATTAGGGAGGGCATTTGTGATGAGCTCTCGGCTGTTCTATGCAGGTGAGGAATCATAAAATCCTATCCCTGAAGCAAGGGAATTAGCACCGCATGGAAACAAATTGGAATTGAAGTCAAGGAAGGAAAGAAGAAGACCGTGTTCTGCTTCATGAAGACCGGGGTAAAAATGGAGTGATTTTCGCTCTCCTGTTCTGTAGATGATCATTTTCCAACACACTGTGGTAGGAAACGCTAGTTTCTGATTGCATAAGGAGCCCTAGAAAGCTGCCATGAAAGACTCAGATCTCAGAGCACATACATGCTCCATTCCTGTGTTCCTTACAGTTTGCCCAGGTACAAAGGTTAAGCGGAGGGAGATAGGACAGAAGAGGAAAGGAGGTGCAAAGTATTCAGGAGGAGCATTTTCCCTTTCTCATGAAAGACTTGGACCAGTGTAATTTTGGAAGAAGGAGGGGGATCCCAGAGCTTTGCAGCAGATGGGAGTTCCCGGTATGCCTAGAACTGACAGGGGTCCCTGAGGTGAGCTGAGCTAAGGGCATGGCAGGCCTGAAATGCCAGTGCTGAGGTGGGTTCCCTGGGGTACTGAGTTGGCGGGGTCAGGTTGCGTGTCAGGCTTCGGGTTTGTAGCCAGGGGGTTGCAGAAGGCGGAGGTGTCCTCAGCAGGGCATGTGGGTTTCTCTGGCTCTGAAGAGTTCTGCACAGCTCCAAACAGCACAGTTTCCATCTGGGGGCAAGTGGACTCCTGGGGTGTGGCTCCGGAGCCCCGAATCTGGAGGACTTGGGGTACAGGCCCCTGGGGACAGAAGCCTGAAAACCCAACCTAGGGTTTGGGATAGGGCCTAGGGTCATGGCAGGCCAGATCTGCCAGTGCTGAAAATGAACCCGCAGGGGGCTGAGTCTAGAGGGAGGGTTTGGCCACCTGTGCCCTGGCTTTTAGAGCGCTTTCTTGCAGTGTTTGGGCCAGACTTCCTGGGACCTCTGGCCAGGCCAGGCAGCTTCCCTAAAGGCCCGTGCAGCTGGAAGAGCGTTCGCTGGGGGTTTCCGGCCAAATCTCATGAGCATTCTCCCATAATCGATATCGATTTGGGTAGAAATCTCGTGAGAATTGGGCAGCATTGTGCGGTAATTTGAGCTGTGCTCCCACTTGCTGTTTAGAGTGCTTTCTTGCTAAGTGCGTGTTGGGACCATCTGGGAACTCCGCCGGACCCACTCGAGTCCCCCTGAGGGCCACAGCTGAGGGGAGCTTTCCAGGGCCAGAGATGAGGGAGGGTCTCAAGGCAAGCCACAGTCTCCATTTTGGTGGCCCAGTGGGGACCCAAAGATGGGGGTTGCTTTCGGGGGACATGCTGGTTTCTCCCACTCTGAGGATTTTGTGGAGCTCCAAACAGCGCAGTATCCTCCTGGGTGGCAGGTGCAGTCTGAGGTTGTGGCTCACGGGTCCCCAGTCTGGAGGGCTTGGGGGCCAGGCCTCTGGGGATGAAGCCTGAGAATCCAACCCAGGCTTAGGGTTCAGGCCTAGGGGCATGGCAGGTCCCACCTGCTAGTGCTGAGGTGGGCTGGGGGGGGGGGGCTGAGAAGAGGGTGGGTTTGGGTGGCGTTTGGAGGTGACTAGGGCCGTGGGTGCACACACCCTTTAGAGCACTTTCCTACAGGCTTTGGTCAGCACCACGTGGAACCCCGGGGCCGGACTAGGCAGCTCCCTTGAAGGCCTTGGCCACTGGAAGCGAGTTCACCGGGGCTTTCCATCCAGTTCTCAGGAGCTTTCTGCCCAAATCGATGTTGATTTGGGCAGAAAGCTCCCAAGAGTTGGCCGGCGATCGGCACCGAACGGGGCCGCATTCCGGCCGGTGCTGAGAGTCCTTTCCCGTTAGGTGCATGTTGTGGCCATCGGAGACCTCGAGCCAGGCCCACGTGGCTCCCGGAGGCCACCTGAAGAGGCAAGATTCCCAGGGGACAGAGTTGTGTTAGGGTGTGACCCTGAGCCTCAGGCCCAGACTTCTTTTGTCAGAAGGGGGCGCCCAAGGTGAGGGTGGCCTGAGGTCTGCGTGCAGGTGTCTCCAGCTCTGAGTGTTTCCTGCAGTTCCCAAGGGTCGGGTTTCCTCCTGGGTGGCAGGGGGAGTCCTGCGGTTTGGCCTCAGGGGTCCCCAGTCTGGAGGGCTCTGGGGACGGAACCCTGAGAAGCCAACCCTGAGAAGTGGCTGGATCCCACTGAGCCACCCAGTCACCCTCTATCTTTTTTTTTTTTAATTTTTTAATTATTTTTAATAAACATATATTTTTATCCCCAGGGGTACAGGTCTGTGAATCGCTAGGTTTACACACTTCACAGCACTCACTATAGCACATACCCTCCATTGTAGTCCATAACCCCATCCCCTTCTCCCAACCCCCCTCCCCCCAGCAACCCTCAGTTTGTTTTGTGAGATTAAGAGTCACTTATGGTTTGTCTCCCTCCCAATCCCATCTTGTTTCATTTATTCTTCTCCTACCCCCTTAACCCCCCCCATGTTGCATCTCCACTTCCTCATATCAGGGAGATCATATGATAGTTGTCTTTCTCCGATTGACTTATTTCGCTAAGCATAATACCCTCTAGTTCCATCCACGTCGTCGCAAATGGCAAGATTTCATTTCTTTTGATGGCTGCATAGTATTCCATTGTATATATATATATACCACATCTTCTTTATCCATTCATCTGTTGGTGAACATCTAGGTTCTTTCCTTAGTTTGGCTATTGTAGACATTGCTGCTATAAACATTTGGGTGCACGTCAGGCACCCTGTATCTTGAGACCTTCACAGTGATGGTGGTTTCATGAATCTATACATGTAATAAAGTTACTCTTCCCCTGAATGATATAAGTGAAAGTAAGGGTTCCCAGGACTTTATTCACATAAAGTCTCCCTAAGAGAATGAGCTTTGAAGGTATTCCTATGGTCTGCATAACTTTTCATTGCGTCAGAGCCAGTCCCCCCATCTATGAAAGCATGAAAATGTCTGGTGTCTTCTTGGACACAGTGAGCCATTTACTGCTTCCTGTTTTGATTTTTTTAGTTCCTCCGTCAGCAGTTTCTCATCTAACCAAGTGCTTTACTGTAGAGAAAGAAGGAAAAAGAGGAACTCTAGGCTGTTAACTAGGTTTGTTTTTTGAATTCCTGTTAATTATTGTCTGTGTTCTGCTGAACATCACAAGCTAGTCTTACTATTAATGCAATTCTGCCCCGGTTTGGGGAAGTCATGGGTTCCACGATATCCGCCAAAGATAAGAGTGGCTTTTGCCAGTGTCTTTTCATGCTCATTGAGGTCTGAAGATAGAAGATGTGAAAAGAGATAATACTGATGGCACTTCTTTGATTTAATGAACACTTAAGTTGAAAAAGAGGGCTTATTTGGAAGAGGAAGTATAAGAAAAGGAAACAAGGCGATACCAGGAACTTGATACAGCAAATGATGTTGAGGGCATGACCTGATATCAGCCCATTTAGTCCAAAGTCTTAGACTCTCACCTGTAGCAACATGTAGAAGGGCATTGGGCTGAAAAACAGAAGAGTCATGTTGTTTCGTGGCCAACTTGCTGCATCCTCTTAGGTATCATGTTTCCTCAGTATCTCAGTTTCTTTAATTACAAAACCAGGGTCCTTGGCCATTGTCACCTCTGAAGTTATTCCAGTTGTAAAGTTTTATATCCAAGGTCTTATAGGGTTCTTCACCTGTTCTGGAGAGAAGATCACCAGAAGTTTGAACCAGAGGGCTCTTCTGGTCAGCTCCCATTCATTTAAATTTATTTTGTATTCAGCCAACGTTTGCTAGGTGGTTAAGAAAGTTTTGAGGGACTGGATAAAAACACATAACAGATTGCTGTCCATGGTCTAAGTAGTGATTTCTGAGCAGGAGGTGCTGGAAGGGACCAGAACTCTCAAGAGCCTTTTGGGCTCTTGTGTCTTCCACAGCTAGGAGCTTGGGCAAAAGGTTCTTCGCAAAGATAATTCTCTAAGGAAAGGACTTTCTTGAAGCCATTAGCTTGAGCTCTAGAGGAAATTTGGTCTTAAGAGCGTAGAAATTTTAAAGTACTTGGGTGATTCAGTGGGTTAAGCCTCTGCCTTTGGCTCAGGTCATAATCTCAGGGTCATGGGATCAAGCCCCGCATCAGGCTCCTTGCTCAGCTTCTCCCTTTGCCCCTCCCCGTGCTCGCTCTCTCTCACACTCTCTCTCTCTTTCTCACTCTAATAAATAAATAAGTATCTTTAATTTTAATTAGGTTGCTGGGAGGAAGAAAACATCTTTTGAAAGGCTTAACTAGATTTGCTGTTTCACCTCTGGGACAGGCTATTATTATTCCTTGGTTTGGGGAAGATCATGTGAGTAATGATACGAGTAAATTATTCTCTGTAGTGCCTCCCATATGCCAGGTGTTATAATAAATCCCATTCAATTTATTCATTTAATCCTCATAAAGAATGCTAAGGTCAGGGCATGGGGTGCCTGGGTGGCTCAGTCATTAAGAATGCTAAGGTCAGGGCACCTGGGTGGTTCAGTGGGTTAAGCCTCTGCCTTCGGCTCAGGTCATGATCCCAGGGTCTTGGGGTTGAGCCCCACATCGGGCTCTCTGCTCACCGGGGAGCCTGCATCCCCCCAATCCTCTCTCTCTGCCTGCCTCTCTGCCTGCTTGTGCTCTCTGTCAAATAAATAAATAAAATCTTTTTAAAAAAATAAAGAATGCAAAAGTGGGTATTTTTATTTACTCCATTTTATAGATGGGGCAGCTGAGGAACACACAGCTTTTAAGAACTTACTCAAGATGGTGTACAGTAAATAGCAGAGCTGGATGTGAACCCATACACTTGGCAAATTGTGCTCTTAAGTCTACCCACCAATGCTTCCCTAAGTGAGTCTGTTAATAACATAAAAGTGAAGTTAAGATTACTTTATGACCCAGTGTGTTGGTTTCCTATGGCTGCTGTAATGAATTACGGTTACCTTGACAGCATAAAATAGCAAAAACTGGGGTGCCTGGGTGGCTCAGTCATTAAGTGTCTGCCTTTGGCTCCAGTTGTGATCCTGAGGTCCTGGGATCGAACCCCACATTGGGCTCCTTGCTCGGCGGGAAGCCTGCTTCTCCCTCTCCTTCTGCTTATGTTCTCTCTCTCACTGTGTCTCTTTCTGTCAAATAAATAAATAAATAAAATCTTTTTTAAAAAATTAAAAAAAAAAATAACAGAAACGTATCCTCCGATAGTTCTGAAGGTCAGCAGTCCACTTGGTTTAAAATCCTTTTGGCAGTTTTGCATTCCTTCTGGATACAACGCCTTGCCTTTTCTGGAGGCTGCCTGCTTTCCCTGACTCATGGCCTCCTTCCCTCTTCAACCGCCGGCAAAAAAAAATCCAGACACGTCTTTCACATGCTGCATCACCTGGCACTTTCTTTTCTCTCCCCCTTTCCTTTATAATGACTCTCATGATTACTTTGGGCCCACTTTGATAATCCGAAATAATTTCTTCATCTTAAGATCCTTAACCATGTCTGCAAAGTTTCTTGCCATGTAAGAACATACCCAGATCTGGAGGGTGGGAACGGGGAGTGACTGCAAATGGGTACAAGGGATCTTCTCGGGGTGATAGAAATGTTCTAAAATTAGATCATGGGGATGCTTGTACCACTCTCTACATTTACTATAAACTATCGACTTGTGCACTTGAATGAATTGAGGGTGCCTGGCTGGGTCGGTTAAGTGCCCTGCTCTTGATCTCAGTTCAGGTCTGGATCTCAGGCCCAGTGTTGGGTTCCACGCCCATCATGGAGGCTACTTTAAAAAAAAAAAATGAATAGGGACGCCTGAGTGGCTCAGTTGGTTAAGTGTCTGCCTTCAGCTCAGGTCATGATCCCAGAGTCCTGGGATCAAGTCCCACATCGGGCTCCTTGCTCAGTAGGGAGCCTGCTTCTCCCTCTGCCTGCCCCTCCCCTGCTTGTGCCTTCTCTCTGTCAAATAAATAAATAAAATATTTTTTAAAAAATGAATGAATTATTTGATATGTAGATTATATCTCAATAAAGCTTTTTTTTTTTTTTTTAATGAGGAGGATAGAACCAGTACACAGTACTTATGCTAAAGTCAAGTTGCCAACTCTTTTCTTAAACAAGGACTGTCTTTCATCCTGAGATTATTTCTTTCCTACTTTTTTTAAAGTTAATATAGCTTTCCTTTCTGAAAATGATATGATAGCAGATGGCAGTAATAAGAGTTGTTTTTTCATTGCCCTTCCTTTTAAAGTAAAAAGTAAAGACCCTGTGTCAATTTTTTTTCTTTTAAGATTTATTTATTTTAGGGGTGCTTGGGTGGCTCAGTGGGTTAAAGCCTCTGCCCTCAGCTCAGGACATGATCTCAGGGTCCTGGGATCAAGCACCACATCGGGCTCTCTGCTCAGTGGGGAGCCTGCTTCCTCCCCTCTCTCTGCCTACCTCTCTGCCTACTTGTGATCTCTGTCTGTCAAATAAATAAAATCTTTTTTAAAAAATATTTATTTATTTTAGAGAGAGAAGGAAAATGTGTGAGCAAGGGGAGGGGCAGAGGGAGAGGGAGAGCAGCCCCAAACTGACTCCCCACTGAGCTTGGAGACCCATGTGGGGCTTGATTCCAGGACCCTGAGATGATGACCTGAGCAGAAATCAAGAGTCTGTCATGTAACCGACTGAGCCAACCAGGCGCCCCTAACACCCTGTGTCAATACTTGAATGTTTGCAAAAACTGTACTGATCAGTGAAATCCCAGAGTTTGGGAAGCCCTAGACCAGCTGATCTGTTAAAGTGGGAAGAGATCTGAGAGATCATTGAATTCAAGTCTCTGATTTTCAGGGTGAGAAAGGGTTATGGGCGGTAAGTATGAAGTGCCTTGGGCAAGCTTGCCTAGCCAGTTTCTGGATCGTTCATTTGTTTCCACTCTTACTGCATCCCCCGCAAGGTGCCTTTTGATTCTGGAAGTCTAAGAACTCTGTCAATCTACCTATCAGCACAAACTAAGGTATGACATTCTGGGCAAGTCAGCATGCTGAGAGACTTCCCTAGGGTCACAGTTTAAAGGAAATGCTTGGATCCACTGAGTGGATTAATTGGGGTAAGTCACCTGATCTGGCCCTGTCCACAGCATCACATGACAGTCAAAGGGCATCTGCGAAATGACTAAGAAGTGCTTACTGGCCCAAAGGAGAAGATGTTGACCGTTTGTGTTGGTAACTAAGGGCACTTCCCCAAGACGCGCAGCAGAGTTCAACACGTGACGTGTAACCCCTGGGGATGGACCTTGACCGTCACATTCTCTCTTGCTTCTGAAATATACTGCAAAGGCACCTATGAAAATCTTTGGACCCCTAAGGGTTAAGACACCTGAGGAACATAAAGATGAATCAGGTATTTCAGTCTTTATCTTTTTATTTACACCCAGTCTTGTTCCAGAAAGGACTGGATGCAGTTTTGAAGGATGCATAAAATACAGGGAGCATTAATGAGAGGGTGAGTGTATATATGAAAGTCCTATTATGACCTGAAGCCCAAGGTTTTTTTTTTTTTTAAATAAACAGAAACCCAAGTTTTTATTAAAAATGTCTATAAAGGGGCATTTGGGTGTCTCAGTCGGTTAAGTGTCTGCCTTCAGCTCAGGTCATGATCTTAGGGTCCTGGGATCAAGCCCTGCCTTGGGCTCCTTGCTCAGTGAGGAGTCTGCTTCTCTCTCTCCTTCTGCCCTTCCCCCACCCTGCTCATGCTCGTGTTCTCGCTCTCTCTCAAATAAATAAATAAAATCTTTCAAAAAATAAAATAAACTCCCTGGGGCTAATAATATACTATATGTTAATAAAAAAATAAATTTTTTTAAAAAGGAAAAACATAAAGTAATCTGTATACCTCTTAGTTCTATAGCGCAAACTTTGAAAAGTAACAATTTTATGGTAATATAATTTATGTACCACAAAAATCACTCTTTTAAAGTGTAAAGTGGCTTTTAGTATATTCATGGTTTTGCCTCCACCACCAATATTTTAGGACATCTCCCAAAAGAAAACTGTGTTCGCCGTCACTCCCCATTCTCTCAGCCCCTGACAACCACTATTTTCTGACTCTATAGATTAGCCTAGTGGACATTTCATATAAATGGAATGAGGCAATATGGACTTTTGTAATTGGCTCCTTTCAATTATCATAGTGTTTTCAAGGTTCATCTGTGTTGAGTAAAACATTTTTAAAAACTGTAAATAAATCAAGAGAATGAAAAGACAAGTCATAGACTGGGAGAAAACATTTGCAAAAGACATATTTGATAAAAGACTTCTCCAAAATACACGAATAAATCTTCACATTATTTTCTCAACAATAAGAAAAAAAAAAAAAGAATGGTCAAGGGGCACTGGCTGGCTCAGTGGTGGGGCGTGAAACTCTCAGTCTTGGGGTTGTGGGTTTGAGCCCCATGTTGGGTGTGGAGATTACTTAAAAATAAAACCTTAAAAAAGAAATGGTTAAAAAGCCTGGACAGATACCTCATCACAGGAGATACAGGGATGGCATATAAACATACAAAAAGATGTTCAATGTCACGGGTTAATATCATGTGTACATTTCACCATGAATTAAAACTACAATGAGACATCGCTACACACCTGTTAGAATGGGCTAACGTGCAAACCCTGAATGACACCAGGTGTTTGTGAGGATGTAGGACGAGAGCTGACATTCATTGCTGGGGACGACGCAGGATGGAACAGGTGCAAACATTTTGGAAGACACTGTGGCACTTCCTTACAAAATGAAACACTCTTGCTATAGGATGCAGCAGTTGCACTGTGGCACTTCCTTACAAAATGAAACACTCTTGCTATAGGATGCAGCAGTTGCACTCCTTGGTATTGAGCCAAGTGAGCTGAAAACCTACAGCTGCGCGAAATCTGCAGGTGGACGTTTTACAGCAACTTTACTCTTAACTGCCAAACCTGGGAACAACCAAGATGTCCTTGAGTAGATAAATGGAAAAATAAACTGGGGTCCATCCAGGCCATGGGATATTATCCAGCACTAAAAAGAAATGAGCTGCGGCGCCTGGGTCGCTCAGTAGATTAAAGCCTCTGCCTTCGGCTCAGGTCATGATCCCAGGGTTCTGGGATCGAGCCCCACATCAGGCTCTCTGCTCAGCAGGGAGCCTACTTTCTCCTCTCTTTCTCTGCCTGCCTCTCTGCCTACTTGTGATCTCTGTCAAATAAATAAAAATCTTAAAAGAAAAACAGAAATGATCTATTAAAGTGTGAAAAGACATGGAAGAAACTTAAATGCATAGTACTAAGTGAAAGGAGCCAGTCTGGGGAGCCTGGCTGGCTCAGTTGGAGCTGTGGGACTGTTGATCTGGGGGTCATGAGTTCAAGTCCCACACTGGGTGCAGAAATTGCTTTAGGGGGGGAAAAAAAAGAAGTCAGGGGTGTAGAGGGCAATATACCAGAGGATTCCAACTCCATAACATTCTGGAAAAGGCAAAATTATAGTAAAAAAGTAGTAAAAACTACAGTACAAAAGATAAGTGGTTGCCAGGGGTTAGAGGAGGGAAGGAATGAAGAGGCAGAGTACAGAGGATTTTTAGGGCAGTGAAATTATTCTGTTTGATACGTATATGGTGGATACATGCTCTTATACATTTGTCAAAATCCATAGCATGTACAACATCAAAAATGAAGTCTAATGTAAACTGTGCACTTTGTGTGGTGGTGATGTATCATGTAAGGTCATTGATGGTAATAAAAGGACCAAGATGTGGATCACTGGGTAGGCTGTGTGCTTGTGCGGGATGGGGACCTAGATAGAAACTCTCCGTGCTTTCTGAGCAATTTTGTAGTGAACCTAAAACTTCTCTAAAAACAATAAAGTCTATTAAAATCAAGTAAATAAATAGAACAGCTCAACCAGAAAACTATCACATATACCCGACTTTAGTATCACACGTAAGTTGTGATGGTCCCAGTGTAGCGGGAACTCTTGGTGCCCTGCTCCGTGCCCACTCTGCCATTGGCTAAGGGAAGCTGTCCCCTGCCAGGAGAGGCCTTGGAAGTCACAGTCCTCATGGCCAATAACCGGTTGATTGAGAAGAAACAGCTCAGCCCTCTTGCCTCTGGGTAGAGAAACCCCCACCGTACAGTTGTGCTCCGAGTTCTTCATGGGATCAGCCTTTACCTGCTTCTTCCTGAACCCACATCTTTCCAGAGCCTCTTCCTTCACCCTGTCCCCTTCCGACACCCTCCTCCAGGTTTGTCCCCGGAGCTTGCCCCCTACAGCTTGTTAGCACAAGAATCATCTCTCAGGCTTTGCTTCTAGGAAACCGATCTATGACAATTCCTGAAGACTGTCCCGTCTTCCTAGGATATTCTGAAGGAAGATCATCTTAAAAGGCTCATGTAATTCATTGTCCATGGCGTTGCTCGCCACAAATAAGAGGCCTTTACATATTTTTTCTGCATTCATGGTAAGTGCCTGAGATACATAGCATTGCACTGGAAATTGACTTTACAAAATCATGTCTTCTCTTCCCAGGTACAGGTTGTTATGTTAAAAGAAGGACTTTGGGGGTAAAAGTAAAAGAAGAGAGACAAGAGGTGGTGACATAAAATGTGGTCAGAAATGAATCTGGAGGGCGCCTGGGTGGCTCAGTGGGTTAAGCTGCTGCCTTCGGTTCAGGTCATGATCTCAGGGTCCTGGGATCGAGTCCCACATCAGTCTCTCTGCTTGGTGGGGAGCCTGCTTCCCCTTCTTTCTCTCTGCCTACTTGTGATCTCTCTCTCTCTCTCTGTCAAATAAATAAATAAATAAAATATTAAAAAAAAAAAAGAAATGAATCTGGAAAATTGTGTGTTTCCTTGGAGTGGGCCACAGATTTTGCAATAAGCCTTGTAATTATACACACTCACTCACTCACTCACTCACTCACTCACTCACACACACCTGCTGATTTATACAATTCAGTGTCTTCTACTTAGGAACCAACTGTATTAAGGCCAGTCAGAATTTCTGCCTTGGTCCTTCTGAAAAGCATATGCCACCAGGTAATGAAATACAACCTTGACAATAACCTTGGGGGAGAAAGGACCCAGCTGAGCCTGATTCATAACCCCTGCTCTCTGGGCTTACTTCCCTTACAAACTTTGGACCTCATATTTAATATCTCTGAGCCTTTATTTTTTTAATCTGTAAAATGGGAATAGTAATAGTGCCTACTTCACTTCATAGATGTTATTAATTAATTAATTAATCCTTTATTGAGAACTAAGAGATAGAATAATACCCTGCTAACACGTCTTGAGTGGGTATTAAGAAAACATGAAAGCTTTAATGCTAAAGGGAAAAAGACTTTTAAAAATTGGGCTTCTGAGGTCCTTGACTTTATTTTTTTTTTTTTTAAGATTTTACTTAATTTGAGAGAGAGAGAGAATGAGAGAGAGAGAACACACGGAAGGGATGGGGGGGGCAGAGGGAGAAGGAGAAGCAGGCTCCCTGCTGGGACTTCGGGATCACAGGATCATGGAGTCACACTTTACCGACTAAGCCACCCAGGCACCCTAGTCCTTGACTTTAGACCTGTTTCTGATTACCCTAGAACCTCTTCCTCTTCTATCATCACCTGGTGTTTACTGAGTCCTCACCAGGCCTCTGTAGAAAGCTCATGTGTTTCTTGCTAGATCTGCTTTATGGTGAAAGTGCATGTTGACAGCACAACCTCCTTTTTCTCCTCTTCCAAGGGTGAGACTGTGCAGGCCTGCCTGGATGTTCTCGAACAGAGCTTAGAATACAAACCCTACCTAGTTCTGTTTTCTCTCTTAGTAGGGTTAAATAATCACACAGTTATCCTCGGATGAGTAGGAAATATTGTGTTCCTCTATTTCCTTCCATACTGTGTTGTTCAACTTCCTTTCCAGATGGTGTTGATGGATCTTATAGGATAAAGGGCAGGGAAAGGTAGACAGCTTAAGGTTGCCAATTAGAAGCATCTCAGAGACAACCGCCCCTCCACCCCCGTCCCGAGAACCACATAATAAACTAACAGTGCACACCCGCACTATTGCCTGGCTCTGCCAATTGTTAGCTATGTCACCTTGAACGTGTTAGTTAATCTCTCCAGGCTCAGTTTCTTCATCTATATTATGGGCTAATAATAGTATTCATTATATAGGGCCACTCCTCATGGCGTTGTTAAAAGGTTTAAAAGGATATGTGTGATGACCTTAGACCACGGCTGGTTATCTGTTAAGAAAATACAAATCACCCAACCAAATAAACATAAAATACAACATCACAAGAGAAATAAATATCGAATACAGCGTCGAAAGCTAAGAGAAAGAGAACGAACAAGGTAAGAGGATAGAGAGTGATGGATGGAACTCTGGAGGGGGAGTTGAGGGTGGGGGGAGGGCTGTCTATTCTATTTAATATTCAGGGAAGCCTTTCTGAGAGAATGACACATGGGTAGAGATTGAATTAAATGAGGAAATATTTCAATCAATTCACACAAATCAGTTTCAAGTGAATTAAAGACCCCAAACGAAGTGCCATTATAGACCTATCAGATTAGTAAAAAAAAGTCTGACAGCACTAAGTGTCGACAGGGTTGTGGAGCAAATGAGATTTGGCATCTCTGGCTGGTGGGAATGTAAAACGGGAAACCCACCTAGAAACTGGTTTGGGGGGGGGCACCAGGGTGGCTCAGTGGGTTGAGTTCCCGCGTTGGGCTCAGGTCATGATCCTGGGGTTCTGGCATGGAGTCCCATATCGGGTTCCTTGCTCAGCGGGAAGCCTGCATCTCCCTCTCTCTCTGCTCTGCCCCACTGCTCCTGCTCTCTCTCTCTTAAATAAGTAAATAAAATCTTAAAAGAAAAAACCCCAAAACAGCAGAAGGATGAATTGTGATGATACCATACAGCACAAATGATGCCATGGAAATGAATGAACTACTTCTATTAACATTCACATGGAAGATTGTCATATGCGTAGTGTTTACTAAAAGAAGCAAAGCATGGAAGTAAAGTAAGTCAGACAAAGAAATACAAGTACCATATGATTTCTCTTATGTGTGGAATCTTAAAAAAAAAAAAAAAAAAGAATAAGGAAACACAAATAATAGCGAAACCATCTGATGGTTCCCAGAGGGGAGGAGAGTGGGAGGAAGAGCAAGGTAGATAGATAAAGGGAATTAAGAGGTATGAACTTTGGGGTGCCTGGGTGGCTCAGTCGTTAAGCATCTGCCTTCAACTCAGGTCATGATCCCAGGGTCCTGGGATCGGGCCCTGCATTTGGGCTCCTTGCTTGGCGGGAAGCCAGCTTCTTCCTCTCCCACTCCCCCTGCTTGTGTTCCCTCTCTCGTTGTGTCTCTCTCTGTCAGATAAATAAAATAAAAATCTTTAAAAAAATGTACAAACTTCTATTATAAAAAAATAAGCCACAGAGATGAAAAGTACAGGATGGGGAACATAATTAATACTATTGTAATAATGTGACTGTATTTAGTGAGGGAACAATGAGTATGCACAAAATTATTGAATCAAGACTCTGTACACCTGAAACTAATATGAAATTATATGTTAATTATACTTCAATAAAAAAAGTTAGAGTATTATGCAATGCACAGAATTGTTGACTCAGTGTGCTATATACTTGAAACTAATATAATATTGTATTTCAACTGTACTCCAATAATAAACGTTTTTAAGTAAAGAAACAAGGCATAAATGAACAGGATGATCCCGATCATGTAAATTCCAAACTAGGTGCAATCAAACTATATTCTTTAAAGATACAGACTTAGATGCTAACCGTATAAAGAAATGCAAAGATATAGTGGTCTAAAAAAAAAGAAAAGAAAGAAATAGTGGTCATAAGGACAGGATGGGTCTCTGTTGGGGTGGGAAAGGAATTGTGGCCATTGGGGGGCATTTGGGTGGAGGTGGGCGTGGAGGGGGGTAGAATGATTGAAGTGATGATGACGTTTAATTTCTTGACCTGGGTAGTGCAGGGGTGATTTTGTTTTATAATCATTCATTCAGCTCTACATATGTGTTTTTATGTACTTTTCTGTGTCTGTATTATATTTCACAATGCAAATAAGAAAATAAATAAGTCTTGGGAATTCAGTGAGAAGAACCTTTCCGGCAGAGGGAAAAGCCAATGGAAGAGTCTGTGGTAGGCATGAGACTGGTGTGTTTGGTGTCGCCATGAAGCCAGCGTGGCTGGCAGGAGGGGGTAAGGGGTGCAGGTGGTGAAAGATAGGGTTGCAGAGTAAGGTATGGTTATGACAGAGAGGTGATCTAAAAGTGTAAGACTTCAAAGTGTCACTGGTCTGACTGATGTGTAGAGGACAGATTGCAGCATGGTTGGAAGACTAAACTAGAAATACAATGGGGATGAATAAAGATGAAAACGAGCAATTACTGAGCAGCTACTATGATATACCTTGATTTTATCAGTAATGGATCTCAACCACCAGCCAGAGAAACTGGGCTCCTATGATTAGAGTAGGCTCAACTGCCCAAATGACCTCTCTTTTGCCATACAATGTTACTGGATTTCCTTCTTCAGTGCCCAGAGTTCTTGGTCATGCCACTTGGAAGAATGAAGAAATAGACAAGACTGGGGCGCCTGGGTGGCTCAGTGGTTTAAGCTTCTGCCTTCAGCTCAGGTCATGATCTCAGGGTCCTGGGATCGAGCCCCACATCGGGCTCTCTGCTCAGCGGGGAGCCTGCTTCCCCCTCTCTCTCTGCCTGCCTCTCTGCCTACTTGTGATCTCTCTCTCTGTTTATCAAATAAATAAATAAAAATCTTTTAAAAAAAATAGACAAGACTAAGAGTGGTGGGCAGCAAAGTTTTCTGAGTCCTAGTAAAGTGATAGTACCAAGCTCCCAAAGAGGAAGGAGATTCCAGAGGGTTGCCCCTGGATTTCCTGAATCTAGAAGTTTTTTTAACTGGCTTGGTGGGGTGGCAGCACTGTTTTTATCTGAGAAACCCTCTGTGAGCCTGTCATCCAATCAGGTTTTTGTCATCCATCACGCGGGAAGGGTGGAGGGCTCCTTTCAAGGTGGTGTAAAATCCTTATAAGGGTGGTTGTTCTCTTGCCTTGTGCCTGCCTGCCTCTCTTCCAACTAACCTTCAACAATAACATAATCGTAGGAGTGATATGTGATCTGTTAAAAGAGCAAAAACTCAACTGAGTAAATTTTAAGATTGAATTGGCTTTATTCAATGATTCATGAATTAGGCAGCAACCTGCTAGCAAGTAGAAAGGGGATCAGAAGAGCTGTATAAAATGGAAGACTGGCGGGTGCCTGGGTGGCTCAGTGGGTTGGGCTGCTGCCTTCGGCTCGGATCATGATCTCAGGGTCCTGGGATCGAGTCCCGTATCAGGCTCTCTGCTCGGCGGGGAGCCTGCTTCCTCTTCTCTCTCACTCTGCCTGTCTCTCTGCCTACTTGTGATCTCTCTCTGTCAAATAAATAAATAACATCTTAAAAAAAAAATAATGGAAGACTGGGGCGCCTGAGTGGCTCAGTCACTTAAGCATCTGCCCTCAGCTCAGGGTCCTGGGATAAGTCCCACGTTGGGCTCCCTGCTCAGCATAGAGTCTGCTGCTCCCTCTTCTTCTGTCCTCTTGCTCTTGTGGGTGTGCGCGCACACACACACTCTTACTCTCTCTCTCTCAAATAAATAAATAAATAAATAAAATCTTTAAAAAGATGGAAGACTTATAGGCAGAAAAGATGGAAGACTTATAGGCAGAAATGGGTGGGACAAGGAAGTTGTTAGCAAAACAGAAGAAAGGACGGTTTCAGGCAAGATCACTTTTCTTGGAGGGTGGGAGTGTTGCTGGGAAGAAGCTAGGGGTCTATCATGCAGATGACCTTGTTAGTGTTAATCAGGAAATTCCAGACTGGTTAAGAATTCTACTCCTGGGAGAGGCTGAAGCTGCAGTCCTGTTGCTAGGAAGTCTAGGTTTGCTATGTGGGGCTTAGCATAAGTGACTCCATTTTGGGCCTGCTGTTTCTGTTTTAATACATCCTATTCAGAGGTTTCGCCCAACCTGCAGAAGGAGTTCATACAGGAGTGAGGGTTCTTGGGGGGCCAGTCTGAGAATACTGCCTACCACAGGGTGAAATAAATGCTTATTGATTGCTTGGAACTCCTTCCAAAACAACCAGGAAGAGATGGTGCCCCTCCCCTCCCCCCACCCTGTGTTTAGGATCACAGCAATCTGCACGTACGTTTATTGTGCCATTTAATTCGACTGAGTCCCAGTACGGATCTGGGACTTCAGAAGAAAGGAATGTACTTCACAGGGTGAGAAGAAGAGGAGCCGATGTTTGGTAAGTAGATGTTGGCCCTACCATACAGTTGGGCCACAGATGAAACCAATCTTTGTTAATAACTCTTATTCGGGGAAAGACCCTTAATTTAGATTCTTCCCCGTGGTTAAGAGAGGGACAAAACTTTCTCTTGAACTCATGGTGCTTTCGGCTCAAGACAATCCACACGCCAAACTCGCACATTCTGGAGGGGCCTGTCCTGGACCCCTTCATTTTCAAAACTGGTCTTCATGTGTGTTTGATTCTAAATTGACTTCCGGCTGAATGTTTCCCTCTTTACCTTCCCTCCCCACAAATACAACCTACCCCAAACCCTCAAGGCGCTCACCTATAGCTTGCAATAGTCTGTCTGTCTCAAACTGAAATTCCTCTGCTCTTTCCAAATAAATGCCTCC
The DNA here is from genome assembly GCF_964662115.1 of Mustela nivalis. NCBI lineage: Eukaryota > Metazoa > Chordata > Mammalia > Carnivora > Mustelidae > Mustela > Mustela nivalis. The sequence continues at coordinate 31,138,582 of NC_139025.1, read as the reverse complement.
TTTTTTGAGCTTGCCTCCACTTACCCCGCCCCCCTTTTTTTTAAGATCGACAATATTACATAGTTCGGTTGAAATATCCACATGTAAAAGTTGAGTCTGTTCATGGTGGGGACAGTTGACTGTAGGGATCCTCAGGACTCGGGCTAGCGTCTAGCACTTATGCACTCGAGAAATAGTGGACACCTGACTAGACTCTGTTCTGAGTTTGTTCATCATGTGTATCAGTTCATTTGAAATTTACAACAACCTATGAAACACAGATAAGTGAAGAGATTGTCTAGGATCCCACAGCCAGGAAATGGCAGAGATGGAATAAAAATCTGGTATGTCTGGATCCAGAGTCCATGCCTTTGACCATCATTATCAAACAGAATGAGTGAATGAATGAATGTTGAGCCCTCTCTCTCCCTGAACCAGTGATTCTCATCATGGGGTTGGGGGGGGGTGCGGTATCTGTGCAGATTTTGCCCCTCCTTCCCCCAAGAGGCTTTTGGCTATGCCTGGGGACATTTTCGGTTGTCACAACTTGAGGGAAGGGTGCTCCTGGCATCAGGTGGGTAGCCGCCAGGATGCTGATCTGCTAGACATCCCACAAGGCACGGGATAGCCCCCCAACCTTACACACTACAAAGAACAACCCGGTCCCCAAATGTTAGTCATGGTGAGGTGCAGAAACCTGCTCTACACTTAACCCATTTCTTTCCTACTCTCTCCAATGTTGACAGCTTTCTAATCTTAACCTCTCACTTAGTCTCCCAGTATTAGACACAAAAAGACAGACTCTGAAATGGCTTCTCAGTGTGCTTATCTCTGGTGGCTGGGTTATCTGCCACCATCTTGTGGTATCACAGATTTTTATCTGGCTTGATATCTGGGGACATTTGAGGGGGCTGTCCTCATGCCTATATGTTTACAGAAGCCTGTCACCCTCCTGCCGCCCTCGGTTCTTCCGGTGCCTACCCTTTGGCTCCTGGTACCTCCCACTGGCGCTACCCTTTGCACACCATGCTGCCATTCCATTCCATGCATAGGTCTCAGAGCACAGGCCATGCCTAAGGTCAGAGATTACTATCCCCCTTTTCTCATCATGCTCTTGACCCAGCAGGTAACTACTGTTCATGGGGCACTTCCTTGGTACTAAATACTGTGTTTCATTCAATTTACGGTGAGAAGTCGGTGGTGTTCTTTCATTTTACAGCTGAAGAAATCCAGGCACTGAGAAGCTAAGTAACTTGCTCAGATCCCATAGCTTGTGCCCGCTGGAGCTGGAATTGGAATCCAGGTGGGTTGATGGCAGAGCCCACATGTGCACCCACTTCTCCCTCCAGGACCCTCTTATCTCAGCCTCCTCCTTGTGCCTGGCCTAGGCTAGCCACCTAGCAGTCTCTTCTGAGGCTCTCCTGACCATTACCATGGGAACCCCCTGCCAACCTCCAGCCACCCAATGGTCCTCAATTTTCAGCTCCCCTCTCTTGTCCCATACTCTCAGCTGCCATGGTGCCACTGAGGGAGACCGAGGAGGCTGTCCCTGGACCTTGTCTGGCATTGGGCCACTACTCCTGTTCCATTTCATCTGCGAAAATCTAACCAGCCAAAGGCCACCATTTATTCTGGGTGAATTGAGTGGTTAAGGACAGGCTGTTCCTCCTTCAAAGGGAGAGAAGAGAATCCCATTTCTCTTGGGGCACCTGCCTGGCTCTGTCTGTTAAGTGTCTGACTCTTGATTTCAACTCAGGTCAAGATTTCAGGGTCGTGAGATGGAACCCCACTTAGGGCTCTGCACTGAGCGTGGATCCTGTTTAAGATTCTCTCTCTCCCTCTGCCCCTCCAACACTGACCCCTCTGCAGGCATGTTCTCTCTCTTTTAAAAAAAAAAAAAAATCTAATTTCTCTCAATAATGAGCTGCACTTTGCCCATAAGGGACATCCACTAAATGTGTTCTTGAATAAACGGTTGAATGAACTCCTAACACTCCCCACTGAGGAAGACTGAATGCGTGAAGTCATGAGGATTAGCTTTGGACTTGTATAGATGTGGGTCTGAAGAAAGACAATAGTCACTTTCCAGCTAAGACTGTGGAAAAGTACTTAACTCAGGGTTGGCAACCTTTTTCTGTAAATGGTCAGAGAGTAAATATTTTCGATTTTATGGACCATACAGTCTCTTGTATAATGACTCAACTCTGCCTTGTTGGTAAAAATAGCCAGAGATAATATGGAAACCCGTGGGCCTGGCTTTGTTCTCAGACTTTATTTGCAAAAATAAGGAGCAGGCTCAGGGCAGTATGCTTTAGCATGACTTCCTTTTAAAAAGAAGATTATAAAAGAAGATCAAATGAGAAAACCCGCGAATGCAGCCCTAGATCTTACACTTGGTGTGCTTGCATAGTCTTTTGCACTTAATTCTCTTAACATCAATTCCACTCAACTCAGTTTACTGTGCTCAATCAACCACACGGCACAGGTACGTATGGAGTTTCCTTGTGAGATAATAATACCAAACATTTGATAAATGGCATTGCACAGGGATGAAGATGACAGGATTCTGGAACTAGACAGACTGCCTGGGTGTGGGTTCTGTCCCCGCCACTTGGGAGGTAATGCGGTCTTCAGAAGATTAATTTGTCCTCCTAAGTGTAAAACCGGTTCCACAATAATAGTGCCGGCCCCTCATAGGGTTGTCTCGAGGATTAGATGGACCTGCACATTCGATTCACGGGGGGATCTTTAAAGATTCCAAAACCCAGAGCACGTGCAGACCAAGGAACTCACGATGGTGCCTGGGGCAGCACAGGGGCATCGGTATTTTTGAAGTTTCCCTACAGATGATTCCAAAGTGCGACAAGTTTGGGAACCAGTGGTTAAAGTGCCCCCACGCACCGGTTTTGATCTTTCGGTGGACACTCTGGAATTACCTGCGTCTCCAGGCAAGCCCCCCTCAGCCCCATCGCATTGCTCAAGCTGGAGAGCCCTGGGAGAACCCCTGCTGCAAGGTTCGCGGGATGCAGAAGCTCCTGCATCTGCATGCTGGGACTTGTAGGCCTTCTGGCTCGCCGGCCCCGCCTTACCGCGCCTCCCATTGGCTTTCGCAGGTGCCCGTTCCGAAGTTCCACCAATCAATGCAGCGCCCTAGGCCATTAAAGCCGGGAGCCAGGTGCCACTTGCAATCACTGCAGGGCCGGCTTCGCGAGGTGGCTCGTCTGAGGCTGCGCGTGTGGGGCTGCGCGTCGCGAGGAGTTCCCACGATCCTGCCCCCCACCGCCGCCGACGCGGGCTTCCGCCACAGGTAACCGCGAGCCCCAGCCGGGGTTCCGGGCGGGACCCCGCGTCCCCGGCCGGGGCTGCCTCTCTGCCGCGGCTCTGGGCCTCACGGGCGGGATTTCCAGCTCCCGCGGCCCTGAGTAATCCGCTTCTCACTCTGCGAAAGAGAATTTCGGGAAATGATGAATCCCAAAGGGAAATGCTGCGCCCTCTCAGCCCATCCTCCCGAGAGGTGGTCGTGGGCTGCTGGGGGCTCTCTTCTGTTGCGCGAGCTCCGGCGGGAAGCCCAGGCGCTGAGCGAAGGGGGAAGGGGGCGCACGGAGAGGGTCTTGGCTAAGGTCCCATCGCCAGGGTGTGCTGGGCAGGGTCTGGCGCTTAGGTCCGACCTTCACAATCCAGGAGCAGGGCTCTAGGTTCTTGTAATGTAGAGAACTGCAACCATTTCCACCCAGTTCTCTGTAGCCAAGGGTAAAAGCAGGTAACTACAACGACAGAAATACCCAAACGTGTAAAAACATTCCTTCTGAGAAGTTGGGGATGCCCCAGTTCTCAGAGGTTTGAGCTGGTGGGACTCAGGGTGATTTCACTTCAAGCGTGAAAGTGAAAGTTTGGTTAGGTCCCCTATCCCTGAACTATTAGAGGTGAGGTTATATATTCGTGGGTAATTCCATGCCAAGAATGGTAGAATCGGGGGCCTGGAAGAAGGAACTTTGCATCATGGGCTTCGTTTTAGACATGAAAACAAATGCCCATTGTTTGAGACTTGCCCTGTGGTCCTTAAGAATGGAGGAGCTCAGCTTTTTTTGCCTTAGGGTTCCATTCCTTAGCAAATGTTCACTGAGCCTTACGCACTGAGCAGGGGTTATTTCTAAAGGGGAGAGGCAGTGGATAGAGAATCGTTTCAGTATTTCAGGTTTGCACAGGGGCAGCATCTAACCCTGTTGGAACCATCTCATCCTGATTTGTGGGAAGAGGTAGAATTTGGCAGAAAAGCACGGGAATGGAGTTTGAAGGGATGGGAGGAGCTAGAGTGATGGAGAAGAATGTTTCACCTGGAAAACAGCATGGTGAAGGCATGGAAAGAGCCATACTTTTGGACCAGAGCCATGGAGCCTGGTTGGAATTAGGGATTTCGTGTGGGTGGTGCATTTCATGAGCTCTGTTTCATAAGAATAGAGTCGTACATCTTGCAAGCCCTTCTGTGCTGCTCTAAGAGACTTAGATTTTGTCCTGAAAGCTTGGGAAGCTGAATTTGTTTTCTTAAACAGATTTTTGTTTCTTTGACAGAGCGTGTGCGAGCAAACATGAGCAGGGATGGGGGGTGCAGAGGGAAAAGCAGGGTCCCCGCTGAGCAGTGGGCCTGACTCAGGGCTCGACCCTGAGATCATGCCCTGCGCTGGAGGCGGATGCTTACCCGACTGAGCCCCTGGGAAACTGAATTTAGTAGATGTGTATCTTAGGTAGTTCTGTAGTGTGGAAAAGCATTGAAGAGAGGTCCCAGTGGGGAGTGCCTGCGGTAATAATATTCAGGAGAATTGCTGAGGCTTCTAAAGGATTTTAAAGACGTTGCAGTGGGAAAGGAGAAGAGAAAAAATGTTAACTGTTAGGGAGGTGAAATATACCATGCCCAGCATTGTTCAGTAAAAGTATATTGAAGTGAATACTGTCGCTTGAGTAAGGTCCCCTATCCCTTAATTCAGACTCCCTGCTCCACGGGGAGCCTGCTTCTCCCTCTCCCTTTGCCTGCCGCTCCCCCTGCTTGTGCTCTCTCCCCCTCTCTGCCAAATAAAATCTTTTAAAAGAGTGTGCGTATCTTAAGTGTCAGCTGTGAAAATAAAAATGTGGAAAAACTGTTTACCATTGGGCAAATTTTACTTTGCTAGATTCAAAAATTCTTCTAACTTAAGAAACTTTTAAAGTGTTTATCAATGTGTCTATTTGGAACTATGATTTAGTTGCTTGTACTTTTTGTAATATTAAAAGATACAGCTTTTTAAAAAGATTTATTTATTTATATGGGAGAGAGAGAGTGGGGGGAGGGGCAGAGGGAGAGAATCTTCAAGAAGATTCCCTGCTGAGTGTGGTACCCGGCCCTGGCTCAATCTCATGACCCATAAGATCATAACCTGAGTTGAAACCAAGAGTCAATGCTTAACTGACCGAGCCACCCAGGTGTCCCAAAAGATCATTTTTAAGAGAGGTAAAGTCATCACTTGATGCAGGTATAAAAGTGAACAAGTACTAAAGATTATATTTAACTTATTACGAGGAAATGTAGTGTGATAGTTGCCACCAGATCAAAGGAGACTCCAGGGTCAGAAATAATGAAACGATGGGCAAAAATGACAGGCAAAACTGGCTTCTTTCTATAACCGGAAATCAACCCAGCCTCCACTTGATAGAATTCATTTGTGTGTCTTTAGATAAGATTTGTTTGTCTTGCTGTTACCCAGTTTGCAGAGATATAAAGGAAAAAATTGCATATAGTCAGAATTAGGTAACTTTAAAGGACATGTACCCGAATCAAAAATTTTCCATGTAAGAAAAATATTGATGAACCTTAATAAAAATAGTTTTCATTTGAGATAAGAGCTAGTTGGAAGTTGGATTTTTTGTTTTGTTTTTCCTTTTTAAATTTTTTAAAAAGATTTTTTAAATTTGCTTTTGTGAGAGAAAACATGCATGGTGGGAGATTGTGGAGATGGAGAATTAGACTCCCTGCTGAGCAGAGACCCTGATTCGGGACTTGATCCCTGAGTTGAAGGCAGAGGCTTAACAGACTGAGTCATCCAGGTGCCCTGGATTTTGTTTCAATCTCACTCTTAAAACAGGAAGTTAAAAAGGTTTGAGAACTGAATATGAATCTTAATTTTTAGTTCTACCATCTCATTGCACAGATAATTAAGGCCCAGAGAGGAAAGGGTCTCCCTGAAGACATGTTTTATTCCAGTAATTATGTTAGGGACAGATACTTCAGTGTAGATCTGAGCTCAGATCCAACTACAGCAAGGATAGTTGGGATTTATGGGCAGGCTGAAAGGGTCAGCGCTTGGAAAATTGCAAGGAACTTGATTAGATAACAAAAGTGGGCCATTCTCACAGGATTCTGGGTAAACTGAGCTTAGCAGGCCAAGACCTTCTTGAGATGGGTGCTCAGAGGAATGTGACTCAGTTCGGTGAAGGAGGGGTCCTTATCATCTTTCCTTATCTCTCTTGCATGTGGTCAGTCAGGGTCTACTTATGTTGATCTTCTTGTAAGCCCCCAGAGTAAAGAGCGAAATCAAAAGACCTTCAGGTTTGGAAAGCTCTTTTCAGATGTCATTGCCTAGCTACTGCTTTGCTTGTCTTTGCTTTCTTGTTTCTAACCCAGAGCTAGTAGCAAATCAGGACTGGAAGTGAGAGGTCACATCTGATGGTAGTTAAGATGTGGGCTTTGGTGTCAGACCTTGGTTTGAACTTGACTTTGATAGTCCTGTGATTGGGGCCTCATTACTTGTGTTGCTGGTGACAGTTTATCTAGAATGGGCATTCTGTCCCGAACCTCTCAAATGAATTGAACCTCCCTTGCAAGCTTACTTCTTTAAGTCAAGCAGAGTCCTTTACTGGAATTACTGACTTTGTGTCTCCTTGTGAGAGGGATGCCAGACCAAGTGGGAACAGCAGAGTACTTGTCATTGGAGGCTGGTAAAATTCATTTGTAGAGGCTTGGCCATTGATCTTGACTTTGTGTGGTTCAGGTTTTCCTTTGAAGGGCTCTTCTAAGAGGAGAGTTCTTCTTTATACAGATTGCCCACAAGTATCTTAAAATAGTAGGGTGGTGAAGAGCGCAGTTGGGGGTGGGTGGTGACCTGCTGAGGAGGGGCTCGGGCCCTGAGTGGGATGTGTTGTGCACCCACTTGTGGTGACCCAGTCTTGCAGACCTTCGCATAAACAGCTCTTCTTGTGACACGTGAGGGGGTGGAGTAGAAAAAGCAGTCTCAGGAGCAGATCTGTGTGTCAGCCCCTGTGGTGCTGCTTACCAGCACATTTCTCTCTCTGCCCAGCCTCTCTGCTCAGCTCCACTAACAGAGCGATGAGGCTGGCCCATAGGCTTTTGCGAGGATTGTGTGAAGTGTACATTTTGCATGGCTTATTGCAGAAACCCACAAGTATCCCACTCTGCCGTCCCGTGTAGCATGTCCGCACGTGTGCTCTGGGGGACACCTTTTCTCCCCTGGTTAGGGTCACACCTGTCTTTGTCAGTTTCTCCCCCTAGATGATAGCAGGCTCCGCATACATCCTTTACAGACCCCTGGGAGATCTTCCCACTCTCGGCGCATTGAGACCCATCTTGTCTTCTTAAAGGCTTCCCAGTGTCCCATCATAAGGCTGTACCGTAACTGACTTAGCTAGACAACCCTCTGTTGATGACCATGTATGTGGCTTCCAGCATTTAGCTGTTGGGAAACGGGGGACTTCCTTACCTCCTTCAAATCTTGAAAAACAGTGCCTCCTACTCCTACTGGACTCCTCTTCCTGCCTTGTGTTTTTCCCTAACACTCATCCCCTCTGACAATGTGTGGATTTAAATCATATGTGGATTTAAATCATATGAAGGGTTCTGTCATTGGGTCCCTGTTCGGCACCTGTCACCTAGTGGTTGCTCAAGCTGTGTTTATTTGTCGGCTATTGAAATGAATGGGTGGGGAGACTACAAAATAGCCATCCCGGAGAGCTAGCTCAGCAGGGATCCCTTACTTTGTCTTCATGAACTTTTCTCTTTGATAGAACAAGAATCACAGTCGTGTTATGTGGCAGAATTATTTGTGATTTTGTTTTGAGGCTTTGACTTTACCAAGAATATTGCTGATCAGGAAATGGCTGGGCGAGGCTGCTTGCTTTGAGACGTGTTCCTGCTGAGGGTAACGGAAAGATTATATTACTTTCATGTCTCCTCTTCACCCCAGGCCCCAATATGTTTCCCAGAATGGTATTAACATACGTGTTTTTAAAATTTCATGTATTTATTTATTTAAAAGATTTTTTTTTTTTTTTGGCAGAGAGAGAGAGAAAACACAAGTAGGCGAAGTGGCAGGCAGAGGGAGAGAGAGAAGCAGGCTTTCAGCTGAGCAAGGAGCCCAATGCGGCACTTGATCCCAGGACTCTGGGAACATGACCTGAGCCGAAGGCAGCCACTTAACTGACTGAGCCACCCAAGTGTCCCTAAAATTTCATTTATTTTGAGTAGGCTCTCCATCCAGTGTGGAGCCCAGCATGGGGCTGAAACTCACGACCCTGAGATCAAGACCTGAACTGAGATCAAGAGTTGGAAACCTAACTGACTGAGCCACCCAGATGCCCCTCAGCATATGTGTTTTTTAAGTGACATTTTCCAATCAGTGTCATACTGTGAGGCTTTTTGCTTGCCATTCTGTTCAAGGAAACATACTCTGTTTTTATAAGAAACAAAAAAGTGATAGACGGGAACCATTGCCAAATGTTAACTGTGAAAGTATCATTTGTGTATTAATAAGGCACTTTTTGTCACTGAGAGGTAGAGTGCTAGCCTATTAGGAGAAGAATGACAGATGAATTTGAATTTGTAAAAATAACCCTGCGTTGCTTTTTTCAGCGCGTGCTGGGGTGTTTGCCAGTGTAGGCATTTAGGCTGGTGGTGCCGTTCTGTGGTTCATAGGCAGGCCATCCTTTTCATTCTGGTATTTTATGTATTTTTGTCCCTAAGTATGAAGAGAAGAAGTCACATGGCAGGGCCTCTCAGGAATGAGCCTCTTTGTGATTAAGTCACATGAACCAAACTCAGAAACTGGTATGCAAACCAGGAAGCCCGTTTAATGATTGCTGGTGGAAGATAAGAACCAGCCAGGCGGGACTGGTCATGTGGGTTGAAGGCATATTCTCGCTCTCTAGGGCAGGCCAAAGAGACCACCTGTCCTAGTTTTATTGGAACATCTCCACACCCACTGGTTTAGTTGTGGTCTCTGGCTGCTTTCACAGTACAGGGCAGAAGAGCTCTACAGAGATGGTGTGATCTGCAGGGTAAAATATTTACTGTCAGCCCTTTAGAGAAAAAGTGTACTAGCCGCTACCCCAGGGGAAGGCTCAGGTGCGGTCAGGAGGCTCCTGGGCGAGCTTGGAAACAAAGAGCTGCTGGTGGGGTTGCTTCTGTAGTCACTGTCTCCTCTGCTGTAAATTACCTCCCAGCCCTGCAGTGAGCCATGGTCAGGTCAAGAGGACTTGGGAGAGTGCCCTCAGGTGCATGTTAGCACATTAATTAAGGCCTGCTGGTTGGCACCGGGGTGGCCTGAGCTGTCCACTGGCCTCACCTGTTCCCTGACCTCATCCGTCATATGCCGTATTGAGAAACAAAACACAACAAAACAAAGCATGACCATTTTAGAATAAGCTTAAGAACAAATCTGGGGTACATTATTGTAGTTACCCGTTCATCCATGGGCAGGTGTACCGTGATGCTAATGAAGTCTGCATCTAGCACCAACTCTGTTTACACAGTGAAAATGGAGTTCCTGGGGGTGCCTGGGTGGCTCAGTAGGTTAGGCATCTCCCTTGGCTTAGGTTATGATCCCAGGGTCCTGGGGTTCAGTCCCGCATTGGGCTCTTGCTCCTTGCGTCTCCCTCTGCCTGCTGCTCTCCCTGCTTGTGCATTCTCTCCCTCCCTCTCTCTCTCTCTAACAAAGAAAGGAAGAATTGGGGTCCTGGATGGGGCACCTGGCTATCTCAGTCAGTGGAGCCTGTGACTCTTGATCTCAGGGTTATAAGTTCAAGCCCCACATTGAGTGTGAAGCCTACTTAAAAAAAAAAAAAAAAAAAAAAAAAAGCTACCAGAGGTGGGTGGCGGGTAAGGAGTAGTGTCAGTTTGTGGGGCTTTGGACCAGAGGTGAACTAGAGCCCCCCAAGGTTAGTGGAGAGCCCCGATACATCAAACTAGAGTCCTGGGCATCACCTAGAGCTTTTTGGAAATGCAGAGTCTGGGGCCCAGCCTCACCCTACTGAATCAGAATTGTATCCCCAGAGGATGGGGGTCACAATCAAGTTGGAGAAGCAGTGGCCTAAGACGCTCTTGGGTTTTTAAATTTTGATCAGAATTAGAGCTTCCTGTTCCCTTACCTTGTGGGGGAACCCATTGCTCAGTCCATTTTGAGTTTGAGCACAGTATAGGCACAGGGTGCTAAGGCTGATTTCTAAAGCTTGCAGGAGGCTCATCCCTTAGCTGGCTCTGTGCCCGGAGGGACAGAGGCTTCGTCCTGTCCCTTCTGCCTTCAGAGCAGCTGGCTTGATCTCCATCAGGGGAGGTGTCTGGGAGCCTCTGGCCAGCTGCGTGAATGGACAGGCCGGTGTATGAACGAGCGCTGTTGGACGAATAGCTAAGGCAGAGATCAGCCTCGCAGACTTGGTGCTGCTGAGTCCCTGCATCTCAGAGACCGTTGCTCCTCTTAGTGTGACAGGCCTAGCTCTATCACAGGAAGGGCGCCTTTTCTAGAATAACGTATTCAGGATGCAGGGCAGCAGGGTCTGGTGTGAGGGAGGCAAGATATCCAGGTCATGGGCTGCGTGCTGCCTTTTACTTTAAAACGTGGAAGCTTTGGTGGTGGAGTATAAGGTGAGGCATGTATTTCATTAAGAAGGAAGTCTTCGCGTAGGGCCATGGCAAAAAGACTGAGCCGGGAATTCAGAAGACACGGGTTCTGGTCTCTGGCCAGAGCTGGCTCTTCGTGAATATCGGACAGGTTAGCTTCTCTTGCTTTAACCTCCCCTTCCGCTAAAACAAGGGATAAGACTTGTTCAATCGGCTGTAGTGACTACATGTAAATGGGTTATAAATGTACAAAGACGTTAACTTGGACTGCTACTGTTTGCACGTTGCTTACCCAGATAACTTGCTCACAAACTTAGGAATCGTCCCTCTGTGTTTATATTGGACATACACTGAATTTTTATAAACTTTACTGCAAAAGTAATATCTGCTACAGTAAAAAGAGATAAAAAGAGATCCTAAATTCCACCACCATCCATCAATAACTACTGTTAAATGGTGTCTGCCTTCCCCATTTTGTGTGCACCTGTTATATGTGTATTTTCTTGCAAACATTTCATGCAATGTGGTAGACATTTATCTAATACAGTGAATTTTGTTGGTGAGATTTATGTGCTGTATTCCAAGTTATGACAAAAACTTCTTAAAACCTTTTAAGGTTGCCCAAAGAGTGTTCTCAGCTTTGATTTATACCCATAACTTCCACCTGGAGTGAGAGAGAGATGGGTAGATCCTTTTCCCCCTAGGGAAAGGGGCTGCAGAGCCAAAGATAAAATTCTGCTCTGTCATTGTTTTTATCCTTAGGCTGTTCCATCAGATGACCAAATGCTCTTATCTTTTTGACCCATGGGCTGTGGTATTTTCTTAGGGGCCAACAGTATTCCTGTTTCTGTCATTCCTTTTTTGCTTGACTGCTTTTTTTCTTCCATTGAAGATTTCTGCCATTGAACTCTGAGGCACAGAATGATTTGGGAAGTAGCCGTATTGCTCAGCGTGGTGCTGGGCGCCGGTGCTGTTACCGTGGATGACCCCGAGGATGGAGGCAAGCACTGGGTGGTGATTGTCGCGGGCTCCAACGGCTGGTATAATTACAGGCACCAGGTAAGACAATGGCTGAGGTTTTTCTTTATGACTGTGGTAATCTGTAAACAATTTTGGGCACTGTCCGTAGAACAGACTTTATCAAAAGCTATCTGAGCTCCTGAAGGCTGGCAGAAGTCTGGGTGCGAGCAGGGATGCGGGGGAATGGGGGACCATAAAATGGTAGAGCCATTGTGGAAGACAGTTTGGCAGTTCCCGGAATGGCCCTACGGAGACCACCTCAGTCTAACACAGGGTTTCCCAGCCTTGGCGCTGTTGACATTTGGGGCCAGGTCGTTCTTTGTTATGGGGACTGCCCCGTGCACAGCAGGGTGTTTGGCAGCGTCCCTGACCTCCACGCACTAGATACCGGGAGCATCCCTGATCCATCATAACAACCAAAAATGTCTCCAGCCTTTGCCAGATGCCACCAGTTGAGACCCACTAACACCTTCATTTTACGAATAAGGAAACGGAGCCCTGAAGAGTGGAGAAGACTCGCCCAAGGCCACACAGCAAGCTGGGTGCACACGGGACTGAGGTCCAGGGCTCTGGTACAAGCACCACAGGCCTCTATGTTTCTTTTTTTAAAGATTTATTTATTATAAATGAGAGAGATGGAGCACGTGTGTGTGCAGTGGGGAGGGTCAGAGGGAAAGGGGGAGAGAGAATCCCAGGCAGGCTCCCTACTAAGAATGGAGCCCAGTGCTGAGCTTGATCCCATGACCCTGAGATCATGACTGAGCTGAAATCAGGAGTCTTACCCTTAACAGACTGAGCTGTCCAGGCACCCCTAGCCATGGTTTTGTTTTTGTTTTTAAGTAAAAAGTAACAGGTGAAATTAACTTGGCTATGTCTTGTTTATCCCAATACATGCAAGCTGTTACCATTTCACTGTAATCAATACAGAAAGTTAATCATGAGATACTTTACACTTTCACTTTCACTAAATCATCAAAATCAGGTATGCGTTTGCATTCACGATGCGTCCAGTTTGGACTGGCCACGCTTGAAGTGTGTGTAGGTGCCACGTGTGGCCGGAGGCTGCCGATTGGGACAGCGCAGGCCTAGAGGCCATGTGCCTGGCGACTTGGCACTGTCGCCTTGCGAGTTTTGCTCCTGGCTGTCGGTTTTCCTATGTGTTAAGTAGGCGGTGGGCTTAGAAGGACCCGCCACCAGCTCTAAAATGTGATGATTATTGAATGACCTATTCTGTGAGTGGTCTTGTATGTTAGCCGAACAAGAAAAGTGTCTTAATTGAAAAGTTGTTGTTAGGACAACATGATCTCTTTTCCGTTTAATACTTAACCACGGCCCTGACCCATTTACAGGAGAGAAACCTGAGTACAAGACCTGTCCTCTCTGTTTTCTCCTCCCTCGCTAACCACAAGTTCAAAAGATAAGGGATAAGATACTAAATACAGGTCATTGATGGTGAATGGGCTGTCATATGCTGGTTTGTATACAAGCAGCTCTAAAAGAATATTATTGGTTAAATATCAAGCACAAGACTCCAGTTACCCTTGCTGCCTGAAAACTTTCTTCTTTTAAGTGTTGTAGTTTCCCTGGGTGAAATAATACTGAAATCGACTGCAGGGAAGCAGGGCAAAAGAAGCAGCCCCCAGTGAAGTACTCATCCCGGACTAAGAGTGAAGTACTCATCCCAGCCTCCCTGCGAGGAACTGCGTGTGCTGAGTCATCGCTGACCTTGGCGGTGGCACTGCTTGCTGACTCTTTCTGTTCTCAGCGGCTGCCAACATTTGCTTTCTTGACTAGGGAGGTTAATCGTTAAAACAGCATTGGAAAGAACTTTCCTCATAGAACCTATATAGACTTCTAAACTTGGGTTTTTAATGGATTAACACAGCACTTGTTATCACAGATCGCTTTTGTTGAGGGAGGACAAGTACACTGGGCACAATTTATTTTTATTTATTTATTTTAATGTTTGGGCTTTTCAGTTTGTTGTTGTTCGTTGTTTTTCAAGATTGTATCTGTTTTTGTGTGTATGTGAGAGAGACACTGCCCAAACAGGGGGCGGCAGGCAGAGGGGAACATAGACTTCCTGCCAAGCAAGGAACTTGATGTGGGACTTGATCCCAGGACCCTGGGATCATGGCCTGAGCTGAAGGCAGACGCTTAACCAAGTGAGCCACCTCGGTGTCCCCACCAGGCACATTTTAAATCATTGTGGATTGCTTTGCTCTATGCTTGATGATGGTTATTTATATGTTAAAAGATTTTATTTATTTCTTAGAGAGAGGGAGTGCGCAAGTGGGGGAGTGGCAGAGGGAGAGGCAGAAGCAGATTCCCTACTGAACAGGGAGCCCAGTGTGGGGCTTGATCCCAGGACTCTGGGATCATGACCTGAGCCAAAGGCAGACGCTTAACTGACTGAGCTACCCAGGTGCCCTTTTTATTTTTTTTTAGAAGATTTATTTATTTGAGACAGAGCAAGCGTGTCCGTGTGCCTGCCCATGTGCATGAGTGGGGAGAGGGGCAGAGAGAGAGGAGAGAGCATCTCAGGCTGACTCCCAGTTGAGTGTGGAACCTGCCACGGGGCTTGATCCCAGGACCCTGCGATCATGACCTGAGTGGAAATCAAGTCAGCTGCTCAACTGACTGAACCACCCAGGTGCCCCGATGATGGCTATTTAAATCATGTTTTGTCTTGACCAAGTTGAGTTTCTCTGTTTTCCATCTTTGGCTGGGATTATTAATCGATGAGTATGAAGGGGTTGGTCTGAGGCGTGGCTGGTGTCCAGTGTTGGGAGTCTGTGGGGGGCAAGGCCTTGCAGGGGCAGCTTCCTGCAGTGGCCAGGGCCGAGGAGAGAGGGAGAGGTCCTGAAGTACAAGCAGTGTCTGGGGACAGACTTGTCAAGGGAAACGAAATGGGCCATCAGAGGAGGAACTGGGGTTGGAGGAGGGTTACGTTCAGGACAGAGGTCTGAGCGTGAGCCCAAGGAGGATCTAAGGTGGAGCCCTAGGGGCAGCTGCTGAGGTAGATGGCAGGTGAAGTTCACTGTCACACGGGGACTTTGGGGGTGACAGGAGTGGGGAGGACAGGCATATGGAAGCCGGGTGTCACCGGGAGGCAGGGGACTGGGGGGTCAGAGGCAGTGGCTGGCTGTAGGGCTCCCGAGGAGAAGGTCGTTTGCTGTGTATGCAGGGTTGGGGGTTGTGGGTTGCTGACGCCGCTCCCCCCAGCCTGCCACCACTGGTCTGCAGTTGGGTTGCGGTGGAGAGAAAGAGGGCCGCCCCCTCCTTCTGGAAGCTTTCAGAACATCTGTCCTAGGGGCCAGGAGGCAGAAAGGCGGGTTTCTGTTGAGGTGAAAAGGGAAAAGCCTAGAACCCACACCTGTTAGAATTGGGAGAAAGAAACGTGGAGAGCCAAGCGGCAGAGTCATCACGCTTCTGAAAAACCACCTTTCAGTTTATAGATTTTTAAAAAATGTGTGTAGTTACCACTTTTTTTTTTAAAGGTTTTATTTATTTATTAATTTGACAGAGAAACATAGCGAGAGAGTCAACACAATCAGGAGGAGCAGGAGAGGGAGAAGCAGGCTTCCTGCTGAGCAGGGAGCCCGACGTGGGGCTTAATCCCAGAACCCCGGGATCATGACCTGAGCCAAAGACAGACGCTTAATGACTGAGCCACCAAGGCACCCCCATGGTCACCACTTTTTAAAAACAGCTTTATTCAGGCATATGTTCACATGTCCTGTGAATACATTCACCTGTGATAATTGCATAGTTCTGTGAGTTTGAGTACATTTATGCTGTTCTGCATGCATTGCTACAGCCCAGTTTTAGGGCACTTCCATCATTCTAGAAAGTTCCCTAGTGCCTCTTTGCTAGTCAGTCCCTGCTCCCCTCCCAGCCCCATACAACCACTGCTTTCTGTCTGATCTCCCCTTCCCCAGTCTAACTTTAAACCTTTGATTCTCCCCTGCCACATTTGAGTTGGTGGTGGGCTCAGTGGGGCAACTCTTCAGAGAACCCCTGCCTAACCTCGCAGTGCTCAGCATGTGCCAAGAAGTGATAATATGTGTCTCTCTGTCCATGAGCTGACCAGGAGGCCCCCTTCTCAGATCCTTTCCTGGCTTAAAAGTGGGCCCCTTTACCCTGACCGTGACCGGAGCGTGGTAATTGAGTGTCAGCTTGGTTCCCAGGCGGTTTTCCTCATTTAGCTGACGGTGGATCTGAAGTGAAGGCAGCAAGAGCGGACAGTGTCGGACAGTGGATGACATCAGGGCATCACGGGTTGCTTCCGCATGCCTGTCCGAACGCCCAGCGCCAGCTGTGAAACGAGCTGACTCACAGCAGCCTGGGCCAGAGGGCTTCGCCTTCTCTGTAGTCTTGCTCAATGCCCTCTCCCCATGTCGCCTCGTAGGCTTTTCTCTTTTTAAGAAGGAAATACATTTGGCGAGACATTTCCAGGGAAGTAATTCAAGTGGCTTTTAACACCATTTCTGAAGTATTTGACTCGGTTTAACCCGATTCTTACTTGTTTTGAGTGCCAGTAAATAGACCTGAGCCTAACAAAGAATCCCTTGGAGGTAACAAAGTTGGAGACAACTGGTACCTCCACAGACCCAGGAGAGAACCATGACCTGACAGCGAGAGAGCTGCTTGTGGGAGAAGGGCACAAGGCATGGTCGGGGTCAGGAGACCCATGCTGGACTCTGAGCCCTTCCCAGAGTTTGTCCCCATTTTCAACACGGGGATAAAAGCATGTGCTGCCTGTCAAGGTGGACGAGTCCAGATAGTGGAGGAGAGCGCCAACACAGGACACACCGAGCCTGCCTTTTCTAAAATATATAGCCCCGTGGATATGTAATTCACCCTCTTCGAGTATACAACTCAGTGATTTCATAGTAAATTTGCCAAGTTGTGCAAACAGCACCTTAAATCAGTTTTAGAACATTTCTGTCTACCCGGTTAGACCCCTCCGGCCCATTTGCAGCCTCCATCCCCAGCCCGCCACCACCACTAAAAATATACCTTCTGTCTCTATAACTTTGCCATTTCTGATCATTTCATACAAATGGAGCCATTGGGCATGTACTCTCTTGTCTCTGTTGGCATAATGTTTTCGAAGTTTATCTGTGTTGTAGCATGTCCGTACTTTGTTCCTTTTTGTTGGCAAAGAATAGTGAACAGTATGCATGGATCACAGTTTTTCTGTCCATTTCCCAATTGATGGACATTCGGGTTGTTTGCATGTTTTGCCTATTGCGAACGATCATGCTAAGAACATTTTTCTATAAATCTTCATTCGGATAATTGTCTTTTCTCTTGGGCAGAAAGAATAGAATTGCTGGATCATATGGTACCTTTGTGTTGAGCCTTTTCAGAAACCGTTAACTGCTTTCCAAAATGGCGGCAGCATTTGACGTTCCCACAAGTAGTGCATGGAGGAGGTTGCTGGTTCTCAAGTTCTCGCCAAGACTTGTTATTTTCTATCTAGCTGTGAACTGGTATCTTACGGTTTTATTGGCATTTCCGAAATTACTAATGATATTGAGCATCTTATGTGCTTTTTAGCCATTTGTGTATCTTAGGTGAACTGTTGGTTCAAAATCTTCTATTTTTGAGCGGGTTGACTGTCGTATTGGGATTTCTTTACACATTCCAGGTCCAACTTCTCTCAGTATGTGGTTTGCAAATGCTTTCTCTTGCTCTGTTACTTGTCTTTTCGTTTTCTTAATGCCGTCTTTTGAAGCATTCAGGTTTTGAATTTGGCTGATGTCCAGTGTATATTTTTGTTCTTTTTATAAACCATGCTTTTGGTGTTTTATCTTCAACGTCTTTGGCTAAGGTCCTGAATTTTCTAAGTTATCTTCCAAAGTTTTATTATATTAGCCCTTACATTTAAGTCTATGATGCATTTTGGTTTAATTTTTGTAAATGGTGTGAAATGAAGGCCCAAGTTCATCTTTTTATGTGGATTTCCAAATAGTCCCCACCCCATTTGTTGACAAGACTGTTCTTTCTCTGATGTGCAGGTGACCCTTGGAACAACATGGGTTTGAATTGCACAGGTCCATTTATATGCAGATCTTTTTCTGTAAATACAGTACAGCATCATAAATATATTTTCCTTATAATTTTTATAATAACATTTTCTTTTCTCTAGCTACTTTATTTTAGGAATACAGTGCATAATACATTGAATATATGAAAGGAACTGAAAGTCCTTAAACTTTTTCAAAACTGTTTTGGCTATTCTGGGTTTTTTGCAATTTCCTATACGTTTTAGGATCATCATGTCCACTTCTGCAAAAAAACCTGCTGATCTCTTTTTTTAATTTTAATACTATTGTCTTCTGATCCACAAATATGAGGTATCTCTTTGCTTATTTGGATCTTTAATTTCCCTCTGCAACATTTTTGAATTTTCACTGTACAAGTCTTATACTTTTGTTAGGTTTATTCCTAAGTGTCTTCATGTTTTTAAATGAATCTGGCTTCTGCCAAAAGAAATCAATAGTAGGATGACTTGTCACCAAGGAGTGGGTGGGTGTGCCTGCTCACTTCTACTTTCATCATAAGGGTAGGTGAAATCTGACATACTGGTTTGAATTTTTTTTTTTAATGAACAAAGCAAACAACTGTCTTTAGAGCATGTGTGCAATTTCATAATAAAATGAATACCCGTATCAGACTTAAATAAAAAAAGATCATGACTAAGATCCTACCCCCTGTCTGATCCAGTCCCCTCCCTTCCTCCAGAAGGTGAGTGTGTGCGTTTTCTCTCCGTCATTCCTTCACTTTGCTTTATGGTTTCACCGCATGAGTATTTAATTATAAACAACATAATGTTTGCTTACCCTGTTTTGGTCTCTGTGTAACTGTAATGATAGTGAATGTATTTTTCTATGACTTGCTCTTTTTCTCATTATGTTCCTAAGATTCATCTGTTTTAAAACATGGGCTGTATTTCATCCATTCCTCCGTCTACTTCCGTGAGCTTTATGGGATCACATTATATGTGCACAGGAGTTTATTTTTCCAGCTATTGATGGTCCTTGGGTTATTTCTTTTTTTTTTTTTTTTTTTTTTTTTTTTTGCTGTGAGTAATCTTCTACTGCACATGGGTAGAGTTTCTGCAGGGTTTTGCTAGGAGCAGAAACACTGCATTGGCAGGGATGAGCCTCAGCTCAGTTGGATAATGGGAAGGTGTTTTCCCAAGTGGAGAGCTGATCCCAGTGAACCTCCACCATCAGTGGATTAGTTTCCTATTGTTGCTGTCACAGATCACTACAAGCTTAGTGGCTTAACACAGTTATTATGTTACGGCTCTGAAATGGGTCTTACCATATTAAATCAGGGTGTCAGGAAGGCTATGTTCCTTTCTGGGGACTCTGGAGGAGGTCTCATGTTCCTATCTTTTCCAGCTTTTATTTTATAGTCAAAGTTTCTTTTTTTTAAAAAAGATTTTATTTTTTTATTTGAGTGAGAATGAGAGAGAGCATGTGAGGGGCGAGGGGCAGAGGGAGAAGCAGACTCCCCACTGAGCAGGGAGCCTGATATGGGACTTGATCCTGGGTCTCCAGGATCATGACCTGAGCTGATGGCAGTCACTTAACCAACTGAGCCACCCAGGCGCCCTCTTTTCCAGCTATTAGAGGCTGTCTCCATTCTTTGGCCCCTGGCCCCTTCCTCCGTGTTCAAAGCCAGCAGTGATAGTTGAGTCTTTTCTTACATCAAATCCTTGACACCGACTCCTCCTTCCACATTCAAGGACCCCTACGATCACGTTGGGCCCACCGGAATAATCCAGGATAACCTCCCTATTTTAGGGTCAGCCTATTTAAGATGAGCCATCTTAAATCCATCCATGTCTTAATTCCCCTTTGTCATGTGGCGTGACCTAGTCACAGGCTCTGGGGATTAGGATGTGGACATCTTTGGGGGCTGTTTCCTTTCTTACCACAGCTGCTGTTGAGGATTCTCATTATTCCACAGAAACAAGGATTTAAATGTTTTAACAGTTTGTGTATATACGAAATACTTAGTCATTATTTTCAAATGACTTTTTTAGATTTTCAGCTGCTCATGCTCCCCAGGCTTCTCTAACTTTCATGATTAGTCATGTCAAGTTCTGGAGTCAGAGTGCCAGAGGTATCTCACTCAGAGCTGGGTGACTCAGGCGGGTCCCCTCCCCTCCCTAAGCTCCCGTTTCATTGTCTATAATGTGGGGATCATTACCTTGACCGTGTAGGGTTGCTACGAGAATCAGATGACATAATGCGTAGGAGTCCCAGCCCGGTGCCTGACAAGTACTAGAAAGTCGACACATGTATTAGTGTTCGTGTTTATGCAGCCGTCCGCTCCTCCAGCAGCTCCCAAGGGCCAGACCCTGGACTCGTCCACCTGGTGTTCAATGACTATGTATTTAACACCATTGTGGCCATAAAGTCCTGTGAGGCATCCGTAGGGAAAGTGCTGGCTGTAAGGCTTGACTGCCGTGCTCGGTGATGCGGAGAGTGTAACGTGTGCAGGAGCTCCAGTTCCTAAAGCTCTTCCTTAGAGAGGCGGATAGCTGGGCTCTTTATTCTCTTCATGTTTATGTCTTTGTTCTTTCTTTTTAAGATTTACTTATTTTAGAGAGCACACAAGCAGGGGGAGAGGCAGAGGGAGAGGGAGAGAGAATCTCAAGCAGACACCACACCGAGTGTGGAGCCCGACGCGGGGTTCTGTTTCACGACCCTGAGATTGTGACCTGAACCAAAATCCAGAGTCAAACACTTAATGGAACTAAGCCACCCCAGGTCCCCTATGTCTTTGTTCTTGAAGGACAACATGAAACAGAAGCAGAAAGTTGGGGGGCATTTTTCTTCTGGTCCTCAAGTGACTCCCATGTCCTGGAGTATACCACGTGGCATCGGGAAAGGAAGCAAAGAATGTCTTCACCGTTTTAAGGACAAGGAGTCCCATTAACAAAGCTTGTCTTTCATCCCTAATGTTGTCACCCTTGCTGTCATTGTTTTTTTTTTTTTTTTTAAGATTTTATGTATTTATTTGACAGGCAGAGATCACAAGTAGGCAGAGAGAGAGGAAGGGAAGCAGGATCCCTGCTGAGCAGAGAGCCCGATGCGGGGCTCATTCCCAGGACCCCGAGATCATGACCTAAGCCAAAGGCAGAGGCTTTAACCCACTGAGCCACCCAGGCGCCCCTCATTGTTATTTTTTTAAGCTAAAGAGTACATTAGTGCGTGCCTCCTGTCAATTCCAGAGCTGAACTTTTGAGTTTTTGCTCAATTTTGCTGCTTGGGCAGCAAAAGTTACTTGAATCAGAAGAATCCTGTTTGATACAGAAGTAAGCCTTGATCTGCAGTTCATCATTCCGTTCCTTGGACGCAGCTCAGTGCTTTCAGGGGACTTTTACTTGGTGTGGAAAAGGGAAATAAAATATCCAGCACCTCCTAAGGTCCTGGTCACGCATAGCAGTGGTGCTGTGTGTGCGTGCCTGTCTGTGTGTAGTCCACATCTATGCCAACTGCCAGACAGATGAGACTTTGGATAATGGGCAAGGTGGGGAAGGTTTAAAAATTGGGTTGCAAGAGGGGCGCCTGGGTGGCTCAGTGGGTTAAAGCCTCTGCTTTCGGCTCAGGTCATGATCCCAGGGTCCTGGGATCGAGCCCCACATCGGGCTCTCTGCTCGGCGGGGAGTCTGCTTCCTCCTCTCTCTGCCTCTCTGCCTACTTGTGATCTGTGTCTGTCAAGTAAATAAATAAAATCTTTAAAAAAAAATTGGGTTGCAAGAAATATTAATGTATGTGTTCTAAAATCATTTAAATACCTAACCAATAGGGAATGATTCAGAGCATGTCTTCTGTTGAGAAAGAATGTGTTGCTCCTTAGAACCCCAAAATCTGCTTCCTTCTGGGAAAAATCTAACACTTGACAAAATCATTTCTCCCAGGCCGATGCATGCCATGCCTACCAGATTGTTCACCGAAATGGGATTCCTGATGAGCAGATCATTGTGATGATGTATGATGACATAGCCAACTCAGAAGAGTAAGTAGGCAGTGTCTTGAACTTGATGGTGAATTCGGGGGGAAAAAAAGTGTGTGTGTGTGTGTGTATACACACACATATATGTATATATGTGTGTATATATATGTATATACACACACATATATGTGTGTAATTTTTTCTTAGCATTTTTTTAAGAGATTATTTATTTTAGAGAGAGAACACACATGCATTAGTGGGGACAGTGGAAGGGCAGAGGGAGAGAATCTCAAGCAGACTCTACGTGGAACCTGGAGCCTGACCTGGGGCCTTGATCTCAGGACCCTGAGAGCATGACCTGAGCTGAAACCAAGAGTCAGACGTTGAACTCACTGAGCCACCCAGGCATGCCCCTACCCCCTGCCAGGATATAGTTTTCTTAAGCTCATATGAACTCACAGGAATCTTTAGAATTAGCGTTAGAATGCAGACCTTAGGATGTGAACAGACCCGCAGATGGAATCCCACAGGGCTGCTTCCTGTAGAACTTGGAGCCACTTGCTAGTACCAGCGGCATAGAAAGTGGGCGCTGAAGGGTGTTCGGGGCTGGTGCTTTGGAAGAGTTTAAAGTATAGGTTCCTTCTGGGCTTAGAGAACTCACCATTGGATTCTGTGATGCTTGATCCTGACCACCCAGACAGGCTCGAGGGGTGGGGTGGTCAGCACACAGGGGTCACCTCCACAGCCCCCATGCCTAGAAGGTTCTGGTTTGTAGCTTAGATCCGACGCCCCTTTCCTTCTGTGCTTGTTTGCTTTCATTATTTGTTGAATTCAGCTTTACAACCTCATGCCTGCTTCTCTGATTTCCTGGAGATCAGGGGCAGCAGGTGGGTACCACACGTGACCGGTGCTTCTCTCTCCACCCCTTGTTTCCCCTGCTGGAGCCAAGGGCCAAGGTGGGGTGACCCCAGGATGGCTTGTAATCCATTCTGAGTGCTCACGTCTTCAGCTCGTGTCTTAAAGTCTTGTCTTTTGTCCTGGCTTTCTCTCTAGTTTTGCTCTGAGAGGCCTTTTGCACAGGTCTTGGCCTCAGGATGCTATATGGTTGCCACAGGAGGCCAGACACACCTGTCCTCAGTTTCCAGGACAGCCCTTCACCACTCCTGCCAAGAACTCAAGGCCTGTGGGCTGCCTGAGACCAGCCCCCCCACCCCCCACCCCTGCTCTATAGCCCCTGGCATGTGGGCGACCATGTGGGCGATGAGACACGGCTTTGGCAAACACAGTCACTTTCTGCTTATATACATATGGGCGTGTATTTTTGAAGAGAGATTTCCAAGACATGTCCCATTGCCTGCTTCAGAGGTATCCTTTGGTTTTCAGCAACCCCACGCCAGGAATCGTGATCAACAGACCCAATGGCTCCGACGTGTATGCGGGGGTCCTGAAGGACTACACCGGTGAGGTAAGGGACGCGGGCTGGAGGCAGCACGGGCTGTTTCCGTTCCGGGGATGGTTCTCCCCCTCGTTCTTGCATTTCCAGGGTCAGAACCTCACTAGACTGATCTCTGGTCATTGCTTCATGTTTCTAGTAAGATTCCTGCTTGAGGAATGATTTCTGAGAGTTTTGTAAGAAAGCCGAGGAAAAACATGGGGAAAAGAGTTAGTCTACTGATCTTTAGTTTCTAGTCTTGCACTTTAAGCCTGAAAATAGATTTCCCTCAGTAATACCTGATTTTCTGGAGGTCTTGGTGCTAATCCAATTATAGATTGGTGCTGTTTTCTGAAAATCAGTGTTCTCAGCACCAGCCCTGGTGCAGCGTATCCCTGGATTTCGCTGAAGATAGGTTTTCATTAATTATCGTATGTCACTTCCAAATTAAATTCCTCCTAATCAATTTCAAGTTGTATTAATTGACACATTTTTTTTTAAAAGCCTCAAAATGATGCCGCCTTATGGTTTGCCACAGTCTCTCTTTCCTGACTTCAGAGGGATCGTTTAGGAACTAATATTCCTGGTGGTAAAGAAGCATTTATCCAAAATTCAGCAGTTCTTTCAGTTTCTTTTAAATTCAAGTACACTTAAATTGAACACATCATACGTGTAATATTGATGATCCCATTTTTATAAAATTATTTTTATATAGTGAGATAAGGAAATGTCTGGAATCTTAGGTGGTAAGATTTTTGGTAAGATTTTAGGTGGTAAGATTTCCCCCCCCCCACACTTTTATACTTTTCTGGATTGCTTTTCTTAAATGATCAGACATCAATGTTACCTTTTTTTTTTTTTTTTAAGATTTTATTTATTTGACACAGAGAGAGAAAGCATAAGTGGGCAGAGCGGCAGGCAGAGAGAGAGGGAGAAGCAGGCTCCCTGCTCAGCTAGGAGCCTGACAGGGGGCTGGATCCCAGGACTCTGGGATCATGACCTGAGCCAGGTGCCCCCAGTGTTATCTTTAATCTTTAAGGAAATCAAGCATCCTTGGGATTTGACCTTCTAGGCTGCATATTGGACGCAAAGGGAGGCCCAGGGCTGAAGTTTCCGTCCCTTTTGGCTGTGCCTTTGGGGGGGCTTCGCTCTTCCTCTGCTGTTTGTCCCTACCTCCCCGCATCTTTGGGTTTCCCCACCTGAACTTTGTAATGGTCAGGAGGAATGGCAAGCTTGCTGAGTTGCCATCAGCCAAAGGCAAGGGTATTTGACAAGGGGTCATGCACAGGCCCCAAAAACACTGGCCTTGCTTTGGGCCTTACCTGGCTCCAAAGTCTTCGCAGTGAAACCTGGAGCCTTGAAGACGGCTGGAGCGTGGGCCCGGGTCTGCCACAGACTCCACAGACGCTCGGATTGAGAATGACAGCTGCAGCTGGTTTTCACTTCAACTCTTTGTAGGACGTCACCCCGCAGAATTTCCTCGCTGTCTTGAGAGGTGATGAGGAAGCAGTGAAGGGCAAAGGATCTGGAAAGGTCTTGAAGAGGTAATGTCTGTTTTGTGGCTCCCACACTTTTCTGAATGACTTGGGACCCAGAAGAGGTGGCGTCCTTTACTCTTGGCCTGGCTCCTGCTGAGAAGTGACAGAGCCGGGAGCTCTGTCCTGACTTAAGACAGGCTGTGCAGAGCTGGAGGCTTTTTTGGGGAGCCTGTTTGTGTCCCGAACTCACTCAAGGAGCCAGGATTCCTCATTTTTTTTTTTTAAGATTTTATTTATTTATTTGACAGAAAGAGATCACAAGTAGGCAGAGAGGCAGGCAGGGAGAGAGAGGAGGAAGCAGGCTCCCTGCTGAGCAGAGAGCCTGATGTGGGGCTTGATCCTAGGACCCTGGGATCATGACCTGAGCCAAAGGCAGAGGCTTTAACCCACTGAGCCACCCAGGTGCCCCATCCCTCATTATTGTTAATGAAATGTTCCCTGTCACTTGAACCCACTGCTTTTTTGCTGTCCACGGATCCTAGAGCTGATATGTTCCGCCACCAGCGGGATACACCGAGGCAGGCACAGAGCCTTGCAGCCGGTTGGGTCAGAGGGTCTGGCCTGCCAGTTCTGTGCTGTATTCGAGGTGAGCCTGGTGGGGAGAGGAGCACATTCACGTGCACAGCGCCAGCCCTCGTGCTGGTGAAAACCAGCCCCACTACTTGCCACAGGCTATGGGTCAGAGATGTGTAGCATCTCTTCATGCAGCACTTCTCAGTGATGGCAGGGACTCGGGTGCCATGCCTCAGACTGTCTCAGTGGTACTGTACCTCTCAGGAGGGAAGGGGCAGGCATGGGGAAGTGTGTGGGCAGGCAGATGGGGGGGGGGGCAGTCGGTGTGCAGTCTGAGGGGCCCAGAAAGGAAGGAGTCAGAGCTGAAGGACTGTGTTCCTCTCTGTGTCCTGGCTTCCTTCCTCATTTGGAGGCAATCTGGTTGGAGAGTGTGGCTGCTGGCATGGGGCCCAATTACCAAAGGACTCCCCTCCCCCAGTTTGAATCACACCTGGTCCTATGACTGACTGCTCAGCGAATGTCCCTTCCTCCCCAGCCATCATTCATAGCTTTGAAGCTCTCCATGTGCCTTGTGGTTCAAGGTGACCCCCTGTGGGAGCGGAGGGCGAGGGCTGACAGCAGGCCCTGCGTTCCTCTTCATTGGGAGACTGTAGGCCTCGAGCTTCTTTCTTACAGCAACTTTTCAGAGAAATGGAAATGGGGTTAGGAATTGGTTTGACTTTCCTTGTCTGTCACCCTCTCTTGGCAGTGGCCCCCGAGATCATGTGTTCATTTACTTCACCGATCATGGAGCTACTGGTATACTGGTGTTTCCGAATGACGATGTGAGTTTCCCTTAACATTGTTTTTTGTTTAATATTTTTTATGTATTTGTCAGAGAGAGAGAGAGAGAACAAGCAGGGGGAGTGGCAGGCAGAGGGAGAGGGAGAAGCAGGCTCCCTTGGAGCAGGGAGCCAGATGTGGGCTCAATCCCAGGACCCCGGGATCATGATCTGAGCCGAAGGCAGATGCTTAACTGAGCCTTCCAGGTATCCAGTCTTTCTTAACATTGTGAGGACAGAGTAGGAGACTGGCCAACAAAAGCTTGGGGTCAACATTCAGACTGTGATGTGTATTTCTAGTGTTCTACCAAGGTTGATTTCTGTGTGTGGTAGGTGAGTATAGGGGCCAGGCTTAGCGGCCCAAAATCTATCTAGAGCCTCTCAGGTTTTGCATACATTTCTCTTCATATCCCAGCCTCAGTAAACTGTCTCCAGACTTGGGTACATGGCACGAGAGGCAATAACAGAACCCAGCCTCTGAATGCTCCAGACAAAATAATGAAGGAGAAAGCACATTCTCTTCCCCCTTTTAAATATTTGAATAGAACATGCGAGGTACCACTTTGGGGTAATGTAGTCAGTCACCATGATTCTTTCTAAGGGCCAGTAAATAAGAATTTACAGAGCAGCATTAGGGCTTTATTAGTGGGTTATCCAGCAAATGATTTCTCTTCATATGTTGGTCCACATGTCAATATTCTTACCTTTCAGCTTCACGTGAAGGACCTGAATGAGACCATCCGTTACATGTACGAACACAAAATGTACCAAAAGGTAACATCAGCACTTGGGGTGGCCTGGTGGGGAAGGAGTGTGAGGAAGGCAGGAGATGCAGAGCCGACCCTCTCATTGATGCCCCAACTCCAAATGACTGTTTTCTGGAGAGTGTCCTTGTGATCATTCTTGACCACTGGTTTTCCAGGATTCACCCTTAGTGATCCTAGGGCTTTAGCTGTTAGCTCAGAATCACTAGAGCTCTAGTTCAAACACAGTGTGGACCCCACCTACAGAGTTTGACTCAGAGGCCTGGGATGAGGCTTGAGAACTGGCCTTTCTGAGTTGATGCTGACTCTAATGGTCTGGGGACCACGCTTTGAAGACCACTGTTCTTAGCACTGACTCCAGTTTGGGAGCCCCTGGGGAGGAAAACACCACCATCTTATTTGGCCCCAGCCTGTCCCTGTAGCAGCCTTTATGCAGACTGAATGGTCTGAACACATACAGGATAGAAATGTGGAAATTGGCCTGCTGCATGGTCTCCCTGCATTGGATGGAGGAACGATTCTCTTAAGCATTATCTGTGGCACCATTTGCCCTGCGCCATTTCAACTAATAGATCATCCTAGTCTGTTAGTTATGGATAGATTGGAGTCCTTCTGGTTTGTCTGACAACAGCTTCTGTAGCCTCCGGCAGCAGCCTCTCCCAACAGAGATCTCTCCCAGAAGCAAGAGTAAAAGATCTTTAAGAATGGGTGAGAAGAGTGGGCAGGGCCAGAGTAACATCTGTGTGAGGTCTGTGCCTGGCCAGGGTGTGAGGTCACTTGTCTTGTTCGCCTCACAGATGGTCTTCTACATTGAAGCCTGTGAGTCTGGGTCCATGATGAAGCACCTGCCCACCGACATCAACGGTAGGTAGGGGGAGCACTGGCCTCCGAGCCAGGGTGGCTGAGCAGGTTGCTCGGCGGCACAGTTGGTCATTCCCCGATTCTGCTGACGTGAAGAACCAAGTGGTCTATAGAAGTAGGGGCCTAGGGCAGCCCCTAGGAGTCGGGGAGAAGTCTTCCCTGGGAGCAGCTCTGGACTTCCCTTCAATATTAGTGGTCCAGGAGTAAAGAATCTGATGGAAGCCTCATGGTCCTCTTCCAGGTCTTGGTGAAGCTACTTAAGTCCAAGATCACATAGTCTTTGGACCAACTTTGCGATGCATTGCTTGCTGACTGCTGATCGTAGGCAGTTGACTTACCCTCTTTGACCCTCTGTTATCCCATCCGTAAAATGGGGATAAAGACAGTGCCTGTCTAGGGGGAGAAGCGCATTTTAAGTGCTGACATTTGCCCGGCACCATTCTGAGCCTATAATAGCTAGAGAGTAAATGGTGGCTATTACATACGTTCAGTCAAAGTGTTCGTTCAGTAGATGGTAATTTTCTCCGGAAATGAAATTAGATACATGTTCTTTGACTTTCCAGAGCTATTAAAATCTTTCAGCATTTTTCTAAAATAGCTTGGCATCCTACTGAGCATCGTGTGCTTGCTTATCCCTGCAGAAAGTGTTTATGGACCAGCTTCTCTTTTCTTCCAAATTTAATTTTAGACAGTTTCTGTAACCGAACTCACAGGGCTGGGTACAGTCATGTCCTTGTGCCCTCCCTGTGCTGGTAGCTTTGATTGCCCCAGGGAAGAGGGAAAGGCTCACACAGCAGGTGGGACCTACAGCCTACAGCGGAGAAAGGAGTGTGACGGCTGGATGTCTTAAATCCCTGCTAGTTTATGCGACCACCGCTGCGAACCCCACAGAGTCGTCCTACGCCTGCTACTACGATGAGAAGAGGTCCACGTACCTGGGGGACTGGTACAGCGTCAACTGGATGGAGGACTCAGATGTGGTGAGCCCCAGGGGTCTGGCTGCACTGCCGAGGCCCAGCCGTCGGCTCTGATGGTCAGAGGACTTCCATGGTTTCCTCTTTGCAGGAGGATTTGACCAGAGAGACCCTCCACAAGCAGTACCAGCTGGTGAAGTCCCACACCAACACCAGCCATGTCATGCAGTACGGGAACAAGGTGAGGGGGGCCTCCCCCTGCTCCTCCTCCTGATGGTGGTGCAGCCTCGGGCTGACTCCCCGGGAATATGTGGCTCTGAGTCCTGGGCATCATGCCTAGGCTCTGGGGTCAGACCTTGCCAGGTTCCCCCTTGCAAAGTTGTGAGATTTGGGGCAAGCTGCTTCTCCGAATCTCCATTTCCTCCTGGGTCAGAGCTTTAGCGTACAGTTAAAGAAGGTCATGCATCAGAAACCCTCAGCAGGCCTGGCGCATGGTAAGAGGCCACTGAATTGAAAGCCTGTGCGAGTGTGGGGTGTTGTTGCTTCATAGGACCCCACACCCTACACGCTGCAGCTCTTTACCTTTTACTTTGTGCTAGAATTTAGGAACTTCCAGCCCACCCCACCCCAGCTATGTTCAGAAGGGACCTAGTGGTTAAATGGGTGAGTTTATCAGGGCTCTCTGGACAGAGGTCACAGCAGGTGGCTGCTGAAGGCTTGGGCCTTATGTGTCACCCGGGGTAGGTGGTTGGCAACCCTTGCGATGTGCAGAGGAGGTGTTTGTGCACTTGTCCCTGTGACCAAACACCATTCCTCAGGTGGCCTGCTACCATCTGAGCTCTCACCGGCTGAGATCTGTTTTGGGGATGCAAACACTATCCTTGTGGAAGGCCTTGTGAGCCAGTCAACCCAGCTGCCTCCAGCTCCTCATGGGCAAAGTGTGGACCAGAGCCTGGGACTCCGCAGGGTGGGCACAGGCCATGAGATGTGCCCTCAGGATGCCCTGGGCCAGGCCAGGCTTCTTAGTGGTAGTGGTCGAGCAGGGAGCAGAGAGAAGGCAAGGGAAAGGTGACTCCGAGGAGGCAGGATCAGAGGTGGCACAGCCCTGGCTGCGTGGGACAGGGGAGGGGGGCATCTGGTCACAGCTCTTTGCCCTGGGCTTCCTGTGTGCCTTGTGATTTCTTCTGCAATGGACGTTCCTGGTCTTGGTTGAAGAGCTGTGATGGATCTTTTCCAAACCTTGTGTGTTCATATATATTTATGTGAATTTCATTTTTGTTTTAGAGCTTTTTAGATTATTTTGGGTCCTTTTTAAAATTTTTGGTTTTATTTATTTATTTGAGAGAGGGAGAGAGGGAGCACAAGATGGGGTAGGGTCTGAGGGAGAAGCAGACTCCCTGCTGAGCAGAGAGCCCAATGCGAGAATTGATCCTGGGACCCTGGGATCGTGACTTGAGCTGAAAGCAGACGCTTAACTGACTGAGCCACCCAGGATCCCCAGTTGTTGCCTGGTTTAAGAACAGAATTGCTTGCAACATTTCTTTCTCCAATTGGGGTCCAGTCTGGAGTGACCTGTGCAGGCAGTAGAGCCTGGCTGATGTGCCCTTTTGGCCCTGACCGTCAGCCAACCTGGCCCTCCGTGGCTTAGCTCTGCCCCGCTCCGTGGACCCATACCTCAGCTCTAACCTGTTCTTTATGCCCTCCTGCTCCCTGGTTCTGGGGCCCGGTGGGTGAGAATGGGTAGGGCAGCACGACCCGGGTTGCCGCTGGCTGAAACGACCCTGGTGCAAGCTCTGTGTGACAAGGGAGCAGTGATTACTTTTCATACATAACGGAATTAGCAATTCTCCTGCAAAGGAAGCCAAGTATTTTTTTTTTAATATTTTATTTATTTATTTGACAGACAGAGATCACAAGTAGGCAGAGAGGCAGGCAGAGAGAGAGGAGGAAGCAGGCTCCCCGCTGAGCAGAGAGCCCGATGCGGGGCTCGATCCCAGGACCCTGGGATCATGACCCGAGCCGAAGGCAGAGGCTTAACCCACTGAGCCACCCAGGCGCCCCAAGCCAAGTATTTTTGAAGTTCATCATTGGTGGATTTCAGGGGCTCGGATATGTTTTCTTGCCACCTGCTGAGGACCAAGTGTGCATTTCCAGGCTGCACCGGTGGCCCTACAGTAGTCCTGAAACCACATGGCGTGAACTATGAGCCTTCCACGGAGAGGCAGGACCCAGGACACGTTTGGGACATGTGCCGCTCAGACTGGCTCTCTCCCTTTCTCCTCAGTCCATTTCCACCATGAAAGTGATGCAGTTTCAGGGAATGAAACACAAAGCCAGCTCTCCTATCTCCCTGCCTCCGGTCACACACCTGGACCTCACCCCGAGCCCCGAGGTGCCCCTCACCATCCTGAAAAGGAAGCTCATGAGCACCAATGACCTGCAGGAGTCCAGGAATCTCGTGGAGCAGATCCACAGGCATTTGGATGTAAGTAGTGGTTCAAGGAACTATTTCCTGCTACTGCCCCCAGCCTCACTGGGCTGCCTGCATGAACTTGGTCTCTGCCTCCTGATGGTTACCCAGTGCCACTTGGAGCTAGGAGACAGCACTCTGGGGCCCCCCCTCCTGCCACATGGGAGTATTTGGGGAAGGAGACTAGCCTCTGTGCTCCATGCAACAGAGAAGCAAGTGAGCAGAGCAGGCTGTCTTCATTCTCCATTAGTCAACTGAACTTGACCTCTTTGGTAGCAGGCAGCAGAGGACGGGGCTGTCTCTCTCCTATATCTGCCAGTAGGTCATGGCACGAGGGCCTTGCCCTCTTTTGTACCTGATTGCTTAGAAAACATTTTCATATTGCCACTTGGTGAGTTATTAGCTAATCGTGGTTTTTTTTTAAAAAAAATGCAATGTATAAAGTTTCTGCAGCCTTAGGAAATTGTCGTTATAGCTTCAAATTCTTCCTTAAAATGTTTGAGCAATCTTACAATAACTGAGTTTGTTTTCAGTAGCTCATCTGATTGTTTGGAAGTGGCAGAATCGCGTTTCTGGTTCTAGCTGCACATCTGAAAGCCCCCAGGGAACAGGCTGTCGCTGGGCTGCCGGGCGGAGGTGGTCTCCTTCAGCGGAGCTGGCTCTGTGGTGACCCGCCAGCCTCACGAGCACGGCGCTCGGGCATTCGAGAGCACAGCCTATGTTTTCTAGGAAAGATAACATCTCTGATCTGGTTTAAATTCCTGTCTCTAGTAATCCTGGCAGCCGGTGTCCCACGTCTGGTATATTTTTTGCTGGTCTTAGTGTAATACAGAGGTCCTCCTACTTGTTGGTCTGGGACTTCTTTATGGTCCTACTAAAATTTTGATTCCAGGGTGCTGTTGTTTAAGTGGTGTTCTGGTGATATTTGCTGCATCAGAAATGAACACTGATATTTTGGAAATATTAACTGATTAAGAAATAGTAACAAACCCATTTTGCAGTGAGGTATTTCTTTTGTTCATCCTTTGGGAAGGAAACAGTGTCCTTCCCCGTACCCCTCAGTCTGGTGCTTTCTGGACTAGATGGGCAAAGGTGCCCATGAACACACAGCACCATTCAGGGGACAGCAGGCTACTCTGGGGCACAATCTCTACACCCACCCCTTTTCTCAGAGTGGGCCAGGCCTGCTGTTCAGGGAGATAGATTTATAGGTTTCTGTCGTGTCAGAAGTCCTGAAAAGGCAGGCTATTTCTCAAGGTTTCTGGCAATTACCAGAAGTTTCCCATGGACATCTCTTGCCTCCTGCAGAATGCCTCTTTGGCATCTATTTTATTTTATATTTTTAAAGATTTTATTTATTTGAGAGAAAAAGTGAATGAGCACGAGCAGGGGGAGGGGCATAGGGAGAAGCAGACTCCCCGCTGAGCAGGGAGCCTGATGCAGGATCAATACCAAGACCCTGGGACCATGACCTGAGCTGAAGGGAGACACCTACCCACCTAAGCCCCCCCGGGTGCCCCTATTGGCATCTATTTTAACATGCTAGGTGAGAAGCCACATGAAGAGATGTCTAACAGATCCAGGGTTCCGAGAGAGACTGCGTGACTTAAGGCACATTTTGAAAACGTGTCTCTTCAGGCAAGGCACATCATCCAGAAGTCTGTGCAGAAGATCGTCTCCTTGCTCACCAGCTCAGATGCTGAGGCCGAGGGGCTGCTGTCGCGGAGAGCCGAGCTCAAGGCACACGAGTGCTACCAGGCCGCCGTGTCCCACTTCCGTGCACACTGCTTCAACTGGCACTTGTCCACGGTAGGCTGGGGCCCGGGGCCACACCACACCACCTACCCTGAGTCCGCAGAGCCCTTCCCTGCATCGTAAACCCCCAAAGCTAAATTAATATTGGCCACTGGAAATCTCACAAGCTGCATGGTCTTCTAGAAGATTCCATCCAGGCTCAGGATACAGTGCCCTCATTCAGAGGCCTTTGATGGGGACAAGAGGGGGAGGGTCAGCCCGATCACTGACCACGAATGCTGGCCCCAGACAACACTCAGTTGTCCAGTGGGTAGGAGTTTACCAGTCGCGGCCCAACTCCCTCCCTGTGTTTGACTGACGGGATGTTCCTTCTCTCCCACATTTGCAGTCTCCCTGCCACACCACCTCCCTCACCCAGATCTGTTTTGACCCCTCCCTGAGATTGAGTATTGAAGTCAGGCCCTGGTAGAACGTTGGGTTGGTGGTCAACGCCATGTGATGCCAGGAGCCTTCTAGGGAAGGAGTCAGCAAACTGGCCCCCAGCCCGATCCTGCCCATAGCCTGTTTTTAGAAATAGTTTTACTGGAACACTGCTGTGTTCTAACTGTGGCGTAGTTTCTCTGGCCACTTTCACACTCGCAGACTCCAGTAGTTCACACAGCCCGCAAAGCCAAAAATGTTTCCCGTCCGGCCCTTCCCAGAAGTTTGTCAACTTCTGCTTTAGAGCCACGTTCTTCCCGGCTGTAGTTACTGGCCTTGAACGGCTGCTTGAAGTCACATAATAGATCCGTTAAATTAATTCAAATGAAATGCAATGGGAAACTCGGTTTCTTAGCCACTCCAGCCACATTTTGGGTGTTAGTAGCCACATGTGGCTGGCGGCTACTGAATTAGAGAAGTTGATAGAACATTCCTGTCACTGTAGAAAGCCCTGTCGGGCCATGGTGTGTGCACCTGGTCATGCCTAAAGGCTTCAGAGATGGGGCCCTGGGCACTTTGAGGTGGCTCTCCATTATTTGGAAGCTCTCAAGTTTATTTTGTCTTGTATTTAACTTTGTAAGGAAAGGGCTTTTCTTACTTGATAATAAAGAATCCCCATTAGTTAATCAATGCTTTGTCTTCTGGGGCCAGCTCTTTTGCCCTCTAGACTCACACAAAGCAGATCTCCCCCTCCTTGCCCCTGAGAGTTCTCACATTCCCCCAGAAGCTTTTGCAAGATAAATATTTGTGGTTATCTCAGTCTTTCCCTGGGGCCATCTGGCTTGGCATCCATTTCCCATCCTGCTCTCCTCCATGTGTTCCTCCTCCCAGAATGAGGTTCTTAGAGCCAAAGCCAGGTGGGCAAGGGGGCCAGGGGTTCCTAGTAAGACAGGGGAGCGGGGCCACGGTGGGCCCTCCATCGGGAGGCCCGAGGTGGTACCGACGTGCTCTTGGAGGCTTGCTAGCCCCCAGGCCCAAGGGCCTTTTTCATAGGAGGGAGGGAGCCCATAAATCCTCCCAGATTACTGAAAAGTGGTCCTGGAGGATCCATGAACCCCGAAGAAAGGTTAGGGACCACAGGTCAAGGTACTTAATGCCTGTAACCACAAAAGTGTGGGATATTCCCAAGTCAAGAGGTGATAGTATGGTGAGACGATGGCATCTTGACTGTCTTTTTTGGTTTGTTTGCCTCTAGTACGAGTACGCACTGAGACACCTGTACGTGCTGGTCAACCTTTGTGAGGAACCTTACCCGATTGACAGGTGAATGCACACGTGGCCTGCGGGCTCCGTGTCCCTTTGCAAGCCGGCAGGAGCAGCACTTTTAGCCTTCTCTGCCAGCGGCTCCCTCACAGTCGGGGAACTCAGGCTAGATGCTCCCTCCACGATCCCTGTGGGGCCGGTCTGTCGTCAAGCACAACCTGTTCTGGGTTGGGTGGTTTGGGATCATTTCTCCAGACATGACATGGGTCACCAGCCTCTTCTTCCTGCTTCTTACAGAATACGGCTGGCCATGGACAAGGTGTGCCTTCAATACTACTGAAACACTGCCTCCCTGATGCTTTTCCACGAGTGAACACTGTCCCTCACAACGTGTGCTCAGTCGGAAGACGGGGAGCCGGCGGGAGGCCCCCCCAGGAGCCCCGGGCTCGCCTAGGCAATGCGGTCGGGCCACCCGCCCTGCAGGCCTCACCTCCTTCCCCAGCTCCTGCAGGTCCTTTGTGCCACTCCAATAAAACTACACATTGGCCTGGGTAACGCTCAGTGTGGAGAAAGGTATATTTGCTTTATGAGGAGATTTTTGGGCTCATTTGTTTCCAGAAGCAGGAAGTTGACCCCAGGGGGCGGGAGGTTCTGCTGCTGGTGAAGGGTTCTGAGGAATTGGAAGCTGGAACCTCTTAAGTCTTTAGAGTGACTTTATCGAAGAGGGATGGAAGCCCCAGATGGAATAGTATGTTTAGGAAATACTTTGATTTTTTATTGTTTTTGTATCTTTATTTATCAGCAGTGGGCAAGGCTTAAACAAAAGAAATAAAGATTTATCACTGAACCCGAGCATTCATTTCAGGCCCCTGACTTGGCCCCAATGCTCCTGGCCACAGCTGCCCTTCCCCTCCCCCGCCCTGCTGTCCCTGCTCCTCTGTGCTCCCGGACTCTTCAGCCTCCTGTGCCTTTGTGACCTGCTGGTCCTCTCGCCCCAGAGTGCTTTTCCCTCACGGGATAGATTCTCAGGGTATATCTCAAGGGCCACTTCGCCCTTGAACCTTCTTCAACTTCTTCCTGTCCCCTCCCACGCTCCCACCCCCGTGTAAAGTCCTATCTCCCGTCTGTCTGCGTTGTTTAGCATAGGGCACGGCTAGTGTTGGGACTGGCTTTCCCAGACGGCGAGGGGGTGTCTCAGTTCCCGGGGCGCAGAGCTGCCTGGCTGTTGCCCTCGGCCCAGTGCTGAAGACGGGTCAGTAACACGAACTACATCCATGCAGTGGAATAGCCTAGGGAAATAAAAAGGATAGCCTAGGGAAATAAAAAGGAACGAGGCACCGATGCCCGTTAGGACACTGAGTCTGAGTCAAGTCACCAGTCACCGTTTACAGCTAATGTGCAGAATAAGCCGGTCTGTGGAGACGGAGGGTAGCAGGCACTGGGGAGAGCAGGCAGCGGGGACATAGTGACTGCTGATTGGTACGCAGGTCTTTTGGGGTGATTGAAAGTGTTCTGAAACGGATTGTGGCAATGTTCACACAACTCTGAATATACAAAAGGCCACCAAACTGTACAGCTTAAGTGGAATTATGTGGTTTGCTCCTTAGATGTCAGTATGCTGTTTTTAAAAGTAAGCCATAGAGCCTAGTGCTATTTACAGAGATAGATAGATGGACGCAGAGAAAGCAGGTGACCCCACCTGAGTGTTCACCCTCATGACCCTGTCTTTATGTCATGACATATGTCTTCTTTAGCAACAATCGATGCCTTTAAAGTTTGGAGTTAAGGATTAGAAGTTGGGACACTGGTCGGGAGGCTTATGTCTGTGACTAATTCCAGGTGATACTTTGGTTTCCAGTGGGTCATTTTTCATCATGGATTATCCTTCCTCAGGGAGGTGGATCTTGAGGCTAATCTCATGACTTCAGGGAAAAGAACTCTTACTGTCCTAAAGACTTGGGGACGCTCTAGGGTTTTAGGTGATAAGTACAAGAAGCCTGCTGTGTCTTACCACTCGTGTTCGATGATGGGCGAACCTGAGGGCTGGCTGATGATCTAAGAAAAGGAGGCACTGAAAAGGAGAATTGGGAAAGAATGCTTTTAGGAGGCCTCAAGATACAGATGGTAGAAAGCTCCATTCCTCTGTTCTCACAAATTGTTAACCACTCTGGTGATCCTGGTTCTCTGGGTCCTCTCTGTAGAATGAAAGCAGACGTATCTATTTAATAAACACAGAAGCTTGAATATTTGTGGTTCTAAAAGTTAAGAGTGGCTGTGTTTTGTTTCTCAAATAAATGATGATTTCTGAAGTCACGGTGCCATGGCTTTTCTTCTCCTCCCGTGGTTCCAACAGGCCCCCAGTGGAAATGGGCTCTCTGTCCCTCCTGTTAATTCCTTTTCTGTTCTGATTTCTAATCAGGTTGATCTTTCCATGTGTGTCACAACTGACCAGCGGTTTTTTTTTCTTCCTGTAATTCTATCCAAATTGTACAGACATGTCCTGGCACAAAGTCTCAACACAAAAATATTCAGGGCATAACGTGGCCATCGCTTCTCTTCCCCATAAATCTCAAATATCGATCTGATATTCATCAAGAACCCCCTTTCTCTACATTAACATACCTGTATGCAAATGATACTTTTTTCTTTTTTACCTTTTCTTTATAGAAACATAGAAAACCAAACATATTGCTTAATGAATTATAAGGGGAACATCCTTGTAGCTATCACTAAAGTCAAGAATTAGAACTTTACCAGCTGTACTGTATTAGTTCAAAGTTCTCCAGAAACAGAACCAGTAGCATGTGTGTACATATAAATTTTATATATACATGTACACATATATATATTTGGAGAGATTTATCTTAAAAAATTGATTCACATAACTGTGGAGTACTTAGTTAAGTCCAAAAGTCAGCAGACTGGAGACCTGGGTGGGGAGACTCACAGTTCAAGTACAAAAGCTCTCTGCTGGTAGAATTCTTTCTTGCTCAAGGTCAGACTTAGCCCTACACAGGCCTTCAACTGATTGGATGGGGCCCACCCACATGGAGGATGATCTCTAGCACCCATTCCATGTTAATCCTGTAGGATCTATTTTACTGTCCCTGCACCCCTCCCCCAGGGGACTTAAAAACAAGTCCCAGAAACCAGCTCCAGGTGTGAAGGCCAAGAAAAACAAGGCTGTACCCACCTCCAGTCTAGCCCTGATATAAATACAGCCATCTTGGCAAAGCAAAAGCCGGCACCTTGCACTGTAAGAGTGGGTTAGCATCAGAATGGCCATCCTGAAGGCCAGGAAGCCATTTTACTGAGCGTCCCTAACCAGCCCATAGGGCGCACGTAACTTGAAATAAGAGAAAGTAGCTAAAACCTGAAAAAACAACTTAATCATATACCACCAGGGAGGTTAGGTGATGGCATCATAGGCACCAAATGTTAAAGAAAAACAAATAGTTAACTTGCAGAGATCACAATCCTGCAAGACTGGAGTCTCCCTTGGTTTGCAAATGTCCTGGTGATTTACAAGAAAAAGGGCTATCTCCTCAATGGCCCAGTTTCCGGAGACAGTGGCTCAGTTCCTCAAGGCCTAAGGTCCTACCACAAAACTGAGGGAGGCTGAGGCAGAAGGAAATGTAAATAAAGTTGAATTTCTTCTAAACCTAAATCTCGCTGAACCGCCAGGATGGCTCCAGGGTGACGCCGGGGTGGCAAAAGGTTAAACCAAGTTAAAACTGTCAAAGTGGGGTGCATGATATGTATGTAGCTATGAAGAAGTGCCTTGAAAATGCTATACAAACCCTTGGCTTTGAGTGCTTGGGGTCCTTGTTGAAACCCACTGCGCCGGGCGGATACTTGGACCCCAGCTAGCTAGAAATAAACCTCACTGTGTGACTTGCATTATCGAGAGTGTTCTCTGTCTAACTGAGGGGTGGTCGACTCCATACCCTAACAATCCCATCCAAAGAACACCTTCTCAACAACATCCACAGAGTAATACTCGACCAGTTATTGGCACTGTGGCTCCTTGCACGTCGACACTTAAAACTAACCACCCCAGCCGCTCAGAAACACCTTCTGCTCCATCCCTGTCACAGCCCTGCCCCCTGCCCCCATACCCCCTCTCCCCGTATTCTTTGTGGCTTTATCACGTGTGCATTTCTGGACACTGGTTCATTCTTGCCCACTTAACAAAAACGGTAAACATGAAAAATTGCTCAGCGTCACTTGGCATCAGGGAAATACAAATCAAAACTGATGAGGGAGCAGGAGGCTGGCTGAGGACAGAGCAAAAGCTGGCGCCTTGCACCCCCCTCTCCACCCGCTCCCCTCCGTAAAAGTGTAGCATTCCTCAGGCACCCCTGACTGCCATAAAACGATAAATAGTTAAATTGCAGAGATCACAATCCTGCAGGACAGGAATCTCCCTTGCTCTACAGATGTCCTAGAGATCTACAAACAGGGAGGTTACCTTATCAATAGCACAAATTTCCAGAGGCAAATAACTTTCAGTTCCTCAAGACCTAATGTCTCCCTCCCCACCATAAACTGGAGGAGGCTGAGGTAGAAGGGAATGTAAATGATAGCAGGATCATAACACCCCACCAAGAATCTCCCTTCCCTTCACCCCCCCCCCCCCCGCAAACGGCAAGGTATATAACCTGCCATCCCTCAAAACCCGGAGCAGCAGCTCTTTTTGCCCACGGGTCCTGTCCCCGTGCTTTAATAAAACCACCATTTTGCACCAAAGATGTCTCAAGAATTCTTCCTTGGTCATCGGCTCCAGACCTCAGCCCACCGAACCTCACTTAGGTTCTAGAACTTCATCAAAAACCACAATGAGTTACTACCTCACACTACTCAAAATGGCTAAAATTAACTCAAGAAACAACAGGTGTTGGCAAGGATGCGGAGGAAGGGGAAACTTAAACTGCTGGTGGGAAGGCAAGCTGGTGTAGCCACTCTGGAAAAGAGTACTGAGTTTCCTCACACAGTTAAAAATAGAGCTTCCCTATGACCCAGCAATCACACTACTGGGTATTTATCCCAAGGATACAAACAGTGACCCGAAGGGGCACCTGCTCCCCGGTGTTTACAGCGGCCGTGTCCACAATAGCCAAACTATGGGAAGAACCCAGATGTCCATTGGCAGATGAATGGATAAAGAACATGTGGTATATCTTTTTTTTTTTTAAAGATTTTATTTGACAGTGAGAGGGGGAATACAAGCAGGGGCAGCGGGAGAGGGAGATGCAGGCTCCCCACTAAGCAGGAAGCCCGATGTGGGCTCCATCCCAGGACCCTGG
This sequence comes from Mustela nivalis, assembly GCF_964662115.1. Lineage (NCBI taxonomy): Eukaryota > Metazoa > Chordata > Mammalia > Carnivora > Mustelidae > Mustela > Mustela nivalis. The sequence goes on along the minus strand of NC_139025.1, from coordinate 31,098,666 downwards.
GATCTTGACCTGAGCTGAAGGCAGATGCCCCACTGACTGAGCCCCCCAGGCACCCCCAATGTGGTCTATCTATACACTGAAATACGACGCAGCCATCAGAGTAAATGAAATCTTGCCATTTCAATGACATCGAGGGAATTAGACGGTATTATGCTAAGAGAAGTGTCAGAGAAAGAAAATACCATGATTTCACTCAGACGTGGAGGTTAAGAAACAAAACAGGTGAACACAGGGGAAGGGAGGGAAAAATAAAACGAGACGAAATCAGAGGGGGGAAAACCATAAGAGACTTGACTAAGGGGGAACCAACAGGGCTGCTGGAGGGGAGGGGTGGGGGGACGGGGTGACCTGGTGACCGGCATGAAGGAGGGCACGTGAGGTGATGAGCACGGGGTTTCCTATGCAACTGATGAAGCCCTGACCTCTGCCTCTGAAACTAATATACCCCATGTTTTAAATTGAAAATTTTTTTTAAAGATTTTATTTATTTATTTGACAGAGAGAGAGAGATCACAAGTAGGCAGAGAGGCAGGCAGAGAGGAAGGGAAGCAGGCTCCCTGCTGAGCAGAGAGCCCGATGTGGGGCTCGATCCCAGGACCCTGAGATCATGACCTGAGCCAAAGGCAGAGGCTTTAACCCACTGAGCCACCCAGGCGCCCCTTAAATTGAATTTAAGTAATTTTTTTAAACAACGGTGTTGTCTTTTCAACTCCTTTAACCTACAGGTTTCCTCCCCATCTCCCTTCTTCACAGTTTCTGTTGAAGCGCGGGGGCTGTTGGTCCGTGGAGTTTCTCAGTCCGGGTCTGGCTGACCGCAGGCTGTGGTGCCGCCCGCACGTCCCTCTGCCCCCGGGGCTCTTACCGATCAGCAGCTGGGCCCAGAGGCTCCAGCCGACCCCGCTCTCGGCAGGGCTGGAAGTGGGCTGTGCTCTCCACTCAGGGGGCGCGTTGGCGGAGTTTCGCCCCTTTCTGATTGTGGTGGTTGATGCTCGGTGCCTGTATCCGTGAATTCGAGGGACGACAAACAGGTGAAATTCTGGTTCTATCTGCTTGTTCTCGTTTACAAGCTGCAACTTCAGAAGGAGACATTTCCCTTGCCTGCTCTACCCTTGGCATTGCTCATGTGGGAACGGCAGGAAAGAGACTTCATCTGTCCTCTTATTTACCTAGTTTTTGAACTGGTCCCCTTTCCTGCTCAAAAGGTGACCCAGATAGCTTTCTAAAAATCATTTTGGGGGCGGCTGGGTGGCTCAGTGAGTTAAGTGTCTGCCTTCGGCTCAGGTCACCATCCCGGGGTCCTGGGATGGAGCCCCTCATCGTGCTTTCTGCTCAGCAGGGAGTCTGCTTCTCCCTCTCCTTCTGCCCCTGCCCCTGCTTGTGCTCTCTCTGTCCAATAAGTATATAAAATCTTAAAAAAAAAAAATGAAGATCAATTTGAACTCATGGGCGTGGACATGTCTCATGGGCTTCATCCCACGGTGCTCTGCCGAGGCCGAGGCATTTCGGTCCCCCTCCAGCCCCCGCGCCTCCCCAGCGGATGGCATATCCCTCTGACACCGTGCCCAAGACGAAAATCCAGAAGCCCACCTAGGACTCCGTGTCCTCCTTCAACACCCTCCACCATATCCTGCCGCTTCTAGCCCCTCAATGCTTCTCAGGGTTCCCCTGCCCATCCCTCAACCCTCCCAATTCAGACGTCAGTCACCTCCTCCCCCCCCACCCCCACCCCGGGTCACTGGGCAGGCCTCCGCAGACCCCCTGCCTCCAGCCTGGTCCCTATTCAGTTCCATCCCACGTGAGTGGAGACTCTCCAGACTTCGTGAGCTGCCAACCAGGATCATTCCCTGCCCGGTCTCATCTCTCATTTCTCGTTCAGCCTAACTCTTCAAGCCACCTTGAAGTGACCCTGCATACAGAACACTTCGATTTGGTTTTTCTGAGACTTTTCACTTTCTTTAGCTTCCTTGTCAAGAACAGCCAGGGTCTAAGATCCGTACCCCACTAGCATGCCAACAAGGTCACCTGCTACAGTGTGGGCGCTTGCAGGAGATCTGAGACCCCGGGGACAGACACAACACCCCTGGGATGCATAAACTTCACATTTGCTTGGGGGTCTCCTGGTCCATCAGGGGCCCGGAGGGGGAGGTGGCAGCGGGCCCAGGCGGATGCTGGGGTCTGGGGAAACTCAAGCCTAAGGAAATCTGGATCTTTTTAAAGAGGCTTCTCGCAAACCTGCCCAGCTTTTGCCCTGATGGGAGACACAATCTTCTAAGATGAGAGTTATTATTTCATTATACTGGTCAGGAAGAAACAAATCTGCCCTCTTCCCAGGAGGGAAAAACTCTACCTTCTATGGCTATTTGGATATTCCTGCACAAACGGCTAGAATAAAAGGTTCTCCATGACTCTTCACCAAACATGAGACACGCAAGGGCCCAAGGACCGGCTCCGGGCCGTCTTGCAGGTGTTCTGTTCCCTTCCACTCTTGGCAGACTCCTTATCCTTTGAGAATCCAGCTCAGGAAACTCCAGGCATTCTCAGGTTCCAGGGTGCCCTCTTTGCTTCATCCGCACGGTTACCGTCCACTCCCTGAAGCCCCCTGACCCCCTGTGCTGCTGCTGTAGTTGCACCGGTCACGCTAAGCTGAAAATAGGCGCAGAGCTCAGCAAACCCCAGATGGGACTTTACCTGCTCTCCCTCTAGAGCAAAGAATGCCTTCATATAGATTTGGAAAAGGTGTCCCTTCTTCCGGGTGGACACGATCCCATGCCAGGGAGCAGCCTTGAGGAGCGGAGCCCAGACTGGATTTCAGTCCACTTACGACCTTGGCCATGCAACCTTGGCAGTGAACGACCTCCCTGCCCATATGTGTGAGCCCTGAATTTATTTACCTTTTCAAAAAGATTTGAGGCTCCCCTTCCCTGTCCCCACCCAAGAGCTTTTGTGGTTCCTGCACACAGCCTGGAAAATCAGAGTAGAAACACGTCTTTTCAGAGCGGGGACAGGGAGGCGGAGATGTTCTGTGACTTGCTAGGGTTTCCCCCTGGTCTAGAGCCCAGGTCTCGCGCCTGCTAGTGAGGTTCTTGCCCCCTCCCCAATGTGGAGCAGGTTTCCTGACTTGGAGGCCAAACAGATGTCCAAGCCCCCCTCTGGCTTCGGGCTGCATGGGCTGAAAGAGGATTCCTGGAGAGCCTTCCTCCGAAAAGAATGTTCCCCCCTGCAAGTTGCGTCACAGCTGAGGGAAAGGGGAAACCACTGCTGTGAGTTGGCTTTTTCTCCTCAGCCCTGCTCCATGTAGCCTGCCTGTGAAGGAAGGGCCTGCCTCCTGAAAGACCCGCGGATCCCCTTACCCAAGAATCCAACACTGCCACTGGATGCAATCAGCAAGAGGTTCTTTATTGTTACGCAGGCGCCTGCGGGTGGTCAGCGCGCGCCTGCGGGTGGTCAGCAGCTCCTGCTAGCTGAGCACCCCAGGCTGGGGTGGTGCAGGATTTTTATAGACAGGTACAAACAAGTCCCGGATGGGACGGGGCCGATTGGCTGACAATTTGAACATTTGAAAAAAGGCATACTTGGTGTTAGTGGATTGGCCCTGGAAGACCCCCTCGCGCGAAGAGAAAGGCGGGAAGGGGAAACAAAGAGGAGAAGCTTGACCCCATCACTCAGCAGAAAGGCATCCTGTCTACGTGACCTATGTGACCATGCAGCCCCCTTGCCTACGTGACCATGCCCCGGCTATTAGGAGAGGGTATCTTGTTCAAACAGGAGTCAAGTGTCATGCCCTAAAAGCCAAGCGGTTACAGAAAGGCAAAAGAGCAGTTACATTGAATTCAACCCTGGGGGAAGGGTCTTTTCATTGCAAGGGGAGGAGGGGTACTTTTACACAACAAAAGAGCAGTTAATTAGTTAACGACGGGACGGGGGTCTTTCATTCCCCCCTTTTTCTTGATCATGGATAGAATCTTATATCCATTTGTCCTTTTCTTGCACTAAGTGGGGTGCAAGGCGCCAGCTTTTGCTTTCTCCTCAGCCAGCCTCCTGCTCCTTCATTTCCCCCTGAACAATCTTGACCCTGAAATCTTTAAGGGGGTTGAAGGTGGAAGGTCTCATCTTCTGTAACTTCTTCCTGCTGAATAGGGGTGTAGAGCTTGTCCCTACCTACTGGGGTCAATATTGATCAGTGGAGGAATATATAGGGGAGTTACGAAAGGTGGAGGCAGCTGAATCCAGCGCTGACAGTGAAGAGGCGTCCTCGCGCGCGAGAAGGATCATCTGCCGCGCGCGAGAAGGATCGTCTGCCATGGTGTAGTCATTGTAACAGTGGAGTCTCGGCACCAAGTAGAGAAACAGTGAACAAAGCAACATATTAAGATTAATAAGGCAATAAGAATGAGAAGCCCGAAAAAGAGATTCGGCCATAGTCCTCCTTCAAATTAGGAACTTAACCATTTACTTAGAGAGAAGGATCTTGTAGGGCCTTAATCTGGGTGTTCATATCGTTTATTATTCCTGTGACATTTTTGTGATAGTCTGGGATGTATACGCAACATTCTGTCTTGATAATTGCGCATGTGCCCTCCTGGGCTGCTGTAAGGACATCTAAAGCCATCCTATTTTGTAGGACTTCCCTGCGTGTCTGTGACACTTTGGTATTAAGTAGGGAGATGCCATTTAGTGAATCATTGAGTGCCTTTGTAGTATATTTATTAAGGGCTTCTACATGCCACATGACATTCTCTAGTCCCTCAGATGGAACAAAGATGGATGCTAAGTGATCATACCATTTAAAAACAGATTGTGTCCATCTTTGTTTCAAGTTGGGGAGATTAGCTGGAGTTGTAATGGTTTTAGTAATGCACCCATGGATCCAGGCAAATCCTGAAGTACAGCGACCTATCCACCCTGGAGGAAGCCAGGGCCACAGGTTGGTTCCACATATCCAGTGGGTTCCGTTTGGAGCTGGCCATCTGATGCCAGGTCACCTTGCCCAATCAGTAGCAAACCGGTCAGTAGCCTGGAGTACTATTACTTGGGAACACATTTCTAAAGACAGCCATCCTAGATGTCGTGCGTTCTTTGCCCAAGTATCACTCGTATGATTTCTTTGTTCCCAGCATAAAATTGCCTTCTGACTGAGCCGTCCAATTGTGGGTGTGAGCCACAGATATGTATCCCAGATTTGATATATACCATCCTTAGTATAGCGATAAGGAGGGTTTTGTAACTTAGGCCCATATTGGATTGGGGAGTTATGGCTTGACAGTAATCCCCTTTCCTTCCAAATAGCTCCATGGGCATGTAGTACCAGGAAAGCATATTTGGAGTCAGTATAAATGTTAATTCTTAGACTTTGGCAATTGCAAAGTGCTAGTGAGCACTATGGCACACCTAGCTTTTCTTATTTTTTTCTATGAAAACTACTGTCATCAGAAAACCAACTGTCATTCATATTTTTAACAGGGGCATCTTAAATCTGGCCAGATAGAGTAAGCAAGATCAATAAACTTTGAACATTTTTGCTCTATAGAGAAAGAAATACAGAGGTCAGGTTCGGGCATACAGGTAACTAGGTTTAAAGTTTGACAAGTTTTAAGTATTATTTCTGGCATATCTGTTAGTGTAGCCCAGTATTTAATAAGTCGGCCTCCATCATCCATTGGTGGCCTTTGGCTTCTAAGACAAATCTGGACCTGATGTGACATCATTACAGTCAGGGACTGTCCCATAGTGAGCTTTGAGGCTCTTTTATGAGGGCTGTTCTATGCTTAGCTAAAGCATCTGTTTGCAATTGCACCTCAACAGAGGTGGCCTCTAGGATAAATATGACTAAGGGATGAAACCAATAAGATGACCTCTGAGTGGTCCAACCTTAACAATATCCTGATTACAGAGGATCATTGTCAAGTGGGAGAAAACTTGTCAAGAGATAAGGGGAGTTCCCCGTGCATCATCCAATCCAATCATAAAGAAAGTGGGGTCATCCATTATCTCCACAAGTCCATAGTTAATCCTATGGAGTGCGGTATGCTGGCTTTTAGACAATTTCATTATCCCAGCCACACACAAGGTGTTAGTTAAGTTATACAATTGTAGGGGAATCAATCCCATTTTCCAGTTGTTTAATCATGTGCTGTGGGGTCTGCTAATATCCCCACAAAATAATAAGATCGACTAAAGAAGCTATTGTGCAACTTCTCTGAAGTTTACCTCAAATTGTTTAGCATAGGTAAGCAACATTTAAAGACAATCAAATCTAGAATTTAACATCCATAAAGGCATGTTACTAAAACATAATTTTTCTCTCTAAAATAACCCTCATTTCCAGAGATAGCCAAATCAGGACTAATTCACTTGTGAAACAAGTCCAATTTTAACAAACTTGGCCTAATTATTTACATAAGCTCAGCAAGAACAGTGACTGTGATCAATAGATCTTTTAGAATCTGCTTTGCTGGAACTTTGTATAAGGAATCTCTAGGTTGAACTTTTAGTAGCCTCTCCGGGCCAGAAGCCAAGCCCTGTACTTGCCATCAGGCATGCCTGCAATACCTGTTAATTTGGGCGAATGCCTCTTCTGAGTCTCCGCACCTACCAAAGAGTGACATTCTTTACTCACCTGGTGAGGCTGCTGGGAACTCTGTAAGCAAGGTATCAGGCCAACAGTCCCAAGGGGCTTTATGGCTCCAGGTTTCATAAAGTCAACCTTAGTTCCTTAAGGCTGTCTGGTCATATCTGAGTCTTTTCAAATATGACATCCCAGTCAAAGCCTTGGTAAAATAACCAGTTTCCAATGGTGTCCTGTTACAAGGAAAACAGATTCTTATTGAACTTATGCAAATGACTGATTGCCATGGAAGAATGAATACTTACTGAGACCTTTTGGTTTCAGAGGGTTCAGATAGAGAGAAAATTTGAATGCTTTGAGCATTTTACTAATGAGCACTTTTACATCTCTATAAGTTGCAGATAACTAGGAGGAAGTATCCCTAGTCTGGAAGAGCGAACATGAGAGAGAACCAGCAATGTTTAAAGTAAGACAAAACATTAAGAGACACAACACTATAATCTTTTAGTTCATTTAGTCCCATGTTACTAATTCTGGTGAGTGCGGCTTTAGTCAGTTCTGGAAATTCTTACCCATTTCAGTTTTAGGATTTTCAAGCATATCAAATATCTGTATTTGTCCTGAAAGTCCTTTATAGGAATCTCCTTGAAGATAAAACTCATTTTACCAGAGAATTAAAACAATTATAAATGACAAAAACTCAGAATGGATATGGTTAGAGCTAAAGAGACACGGGAGTTTACAATTTAGCTGCAAGGAAATCAGGTTATTTCTGAGATACATAACATTTCCATTGTTACAGTATCAAGTGGTGATTTCTCAAAACGTTAAAACTTTAGGAAGTGCGTAGAATCTCTAGAATAGTTATAGCATTTTCCCAAATGTAACCCAAGGTTTATCATTGGTTCCGTAGTACTTCATGAGCAACTTCACATACCAAGGAAAAGCCTGAGTTAAAGAGATTTACAACTTAAATCTTGTCAACATTTCCTAAAATCTTAGAAAGTGTTGAAGCACATGCCTAAATATAATTAGGGATGTTGAACACCTGATGAAACAAAACATAGGAACTGAATTTTTCAGGCAGGCAAAGAGAAAACCATTTACACTTTTTAACAGATCAATTAGCTAAGAAAACTTTGCCCCTTTTAAACAGAAAGAAAACCAGCTTTTTATACCAGTGTCTTTCCCTTTTTTTATTTTACTTCTAAGTGTGCAGTCTTAAGATAGGAGTTTTCTGGGTTTCACTCCTATCATGAATGATGTCGCAGACAAAGGAGGGGGATCTTTCCCCTTCTGTCCTGTTCCCATCCCTCATGGGAATTTAGGAGCGTCTTAGCTAAGACCTGTCTGTATAAACCCCGGACCAGGCTACTCCGGGGAGTAGATGACTGTTATGCCATATGACGCCCCGTGAGATTCAAGATGCAGCCCACTCAGACTCCGTAGCCGAAGTGGTGGAGCCATACAGACACATTCACACAGTCAGGCACTCTTCAGATTCAAACAGGTTGGATACCCTCCCCTTCTGGGCATCTCTGGCTAATGGGAGGTAATCAGTCTCCCCTTTCACTCTTTACAGATTAGAGTGAGTTTCTATGGTTACAGGCAATGGAGGATGGTAACAGGGTGTTTTCGCAGTCCCTCAAGGTTGGGCTGTTTCCTTAACCTCTCAAGGCCAAATGGCCCTTATACTAGGCAGTATAATCTGTGTGGAGGCAGGTCAGGAGAGTGCTAAATTACCTTGGAGGCTGTTTTTCTTTCTTTTTTAGTCTGTCCTGACCATATCTAAAATTTCCTTTGTGAAGATTTTCGTTCACAAACCTTTTATAATTTTCCTTTGCATTCAGGTTTTATCCTGAGTCATTTCCTTCCAAACAACCATCTCATTTAGGACAAAATTACCCTCCCTTACCTTCAACAAAATGTATTCCCATTCCTTAAATCTTTCTTACATATCTCCTACTTTCCTACATACAGTTTCCCTTTATTTCCATCAGTCTTAGTTACACTAAGCAGAACTTTGTATTCTTAGAAACACCTTTAGTTATTAACCAATTGTGAACTGCTACAACAGAATTCTTCAGGTGGCAAATTTATCAATCAGTTAAGTGGCAAACAAGTTTACCAACAGATTTAAATACTCTTAGTTTCTTTGCAGTAAGGAGTCAAAAAGCACAAACCTACATCCAGTAATTAACAACTTAGCATTTTATCTTGTTAGGTTAAGACAATTCAATTCCATTTGTCATCCAAGTGAGACTTTAAAACTTTCAGATTACCAAAGACTTTGAAAGCTACTCCAGCAATTACCCATTAGAACTTTGAGATAGACAATTAACCATCAGTTTAGTCATTTCTTTGCTAACAAATTTTAATAACACAAGCTTATTTGACCTTCAGTAAACTTCGAAGTTTCACATCTACTGCTGTAACTTCAAAGACACGTCTTATCTTAATTAAACCAACAAACTTAACTTAGTTCCAACACTGATTTACATTCCACCTGGACCCACTCCACTTTGAATGTTTACCTGAGACATGCGTGGGAAGATCTGGAGTGGGGGTGTTCTTCTTGCTCCTTGACAGTGAAGAGAGAAGGAGCTGTGGTGCATGACCTAGAGGCCAGTCATGCAGGCTGCACACACGTTGGTACAGAAACACGTAAGGGGGAAACAGATGAAACAAAGCGCCGCCAGGAGGCAGAGAAAGGATTCCCAGTTTTGGAGCTCCTAAGCCCCCAACAGAGGAGCAGACGCCATGCTTTCCCACCAGCAAGGGGGGAGGGGTTAAGCAGTCCAAGTCAGGCCAGAGAACACAGGGAAACTTCCCCGAAACAAAGAGAGTTTCGGCAGCTGCTTGGGAATATTCCTTATGGTCTCTGTCTCGAGTTAGACTAACCCCAGTTGGCTCCAGTTATAGCCATCAACACGGGAAGTGAGTGTGAGAGAAGCTCCATTTTAGAATCAAAGAAAACACCAAGGACAATGAACAACACAAAACAATCAACAAAGAGGTCGCTGCGCGGTTTCGGTATATCACCGAAAGCAAAATTTCCACCAGCCCAGGGAGCCTCGAGGTCTCCCTGCGGTGGACAGACTCCGTCCAGAGCCGAGGCACCTCTGGAACGGACAGACGGATATAACCCTCGGACAGATGAGGGGCCCAAAAAATCGGGCCCCTCGACACCCTGGAGCGTCCCCCAGGGCTGGCAGGGGAGAAGTCCGAGCTCGTCAGCTCCTTCTCAAGCTGCCTACAGAATACAGACCAACAACGCACGCTGTTGTACAGTCCTATTCTGCTACCCGCAGAACAGGCAGGACAGAGGCCTCACAGGACGAGAGACAAACAAGGACGTGAGAAAGGAGACAAAGACACAGTTATTAAAAGTTAAATGCTGGCCAGCTGACCTCCCGGTGGGAGTCAGTTGGATCCGTGGGCAGGAGTCCGATGATCTCGGTGGAACCTCCAAATGAAAGACCCGCGGATCCCCTTACCCAAGAATCCAACACTGCCACTGGATGCAATCAGCAAGAGGTTCTTTATTGTTACGCAGGCGCCTGCGGGTGGTCAGCGCGCGCCTGCGGGTGGTCAGCAGCTCCTGCTAGCTGAGCACCCCAGGCTGGGGTGGTGCAGGATTTTTATAGACAGGTACAAACAAGTCCCGGATGGGACGGGGCCGATTGGCTGACAATTTGAACATTTGAAAAAAGGCATACTTGGTGTTAGTGGATTGGCCCTGGAAGACCCCCTCGCGCGAAGAGAAAGGCGGGAAGGGGAAACAAAGAGGAGAAGCTTGACCCCATCACTCAGCAGAAAGGCATCCTGTCTACGTGACCTATGTGACCATGCAGCCCCCTTGCCTACGTGACCATGCCCCGGCTATTAGGAGAGGGTATCTTGTTCAAACAGGAGTCAAGTGTCATGCCCTAAAAGCCAAGCGGTTACAGAAAGGCAAAAGAGCAGTTACATTGAATTCAACCCTGGGGGAAGGGTCTTTTCATTGCAAGGGGAGGAGGGGTACTTTTACACAACAAAAGAGCAGTTAATTAGTTAACGACGGGACGGGGGTCTTTCAGGAAGGGCCTGCCTCCTGCCACAGCAGCTCTCCACTGCCCCCACCCTGGGGCGCCTTGGTCCCGGAAGCCAGCCAGCAGAGAGCAGACCTGGTGACCTCAACTGGCAGTGTGGGCAGCCTTCCCGACATACCCTTGGTCTGTCCAGCTGAATGCCTGCTTTGTCTGCGAGTGGGGATGGGCAGGTGTGTTTCTGCTGTCCCTAGACAGCTCCCCCACACCCCTCTGCCTCTCCTCCCCCTCCTCCTCCCCACCTTGTGCCCCCAGGAGAAATGTGCTCATAGCCAGGGCAAAGTGGGCCCACTGCATTAAGGTGTCATGAGGCCATAGCTGGCCAGATATCTGCAGGGCTGGTGCGAGATTTTTCCTGATGGGCAGGACCTCGCACCCAGCTGTCACTGGTAGGCCACGGGGATGGGGGAGCAGAAGGGCCAGGGCATGACCCAGTCTCTCTGCGGAAAGCTGGTGGCTTCTCATGAGCCACTGGCCCCGGCTCCAGCCTCAGGCCAAAGGCTAGTGAAAGCAGAGGGCAGAGGACGCCAGACTGCCAAGCGCAGAGGGCACAGACCTCAGGGAGGAGACACAGATGAGCCCCCGTCATATGTCCCAGCCTTTGTCCTCGTCACTCTTGGACACACACATCCATGCACCAATGCCCAGCTCTGGACTCCTGAACCCCTGCTCGGGGCCCACAGAGAAGCCAGGCCGGTTCAGCCACATCTTGGCCCTGTCTGCCAGGCCAGCCCTGTGATGTGTGCTGTGGCCAGCTGCCGGCAAGGTCAACAGAGCTGGGGCCAAGTAGGCAAGACCTTGGTTTCCTACAAGCAGGTCAGTAAGGATGCTGTGGGGGATGGGAAAAAAAGAGCCTTAGATTATGGGGTCGGTCAGCCCTGAGTTCAAACCCCACTTTGGCCTCTAACTGGTGCATAGCCTTGTTAAATCCCCCAACTCTGTTATGAACTGAATCGTGTGTCCCCTGAAGTTCCTATGTTGAAGCTCTAACGCCTGGTACCTCAGAATGTGACTGTGCCTGGAGACACAGGGCCTTTAAAGAGGGGATTAAGGCTAAATGAGGTCAGGAGGGTGGGGCCCTGATCTAGGAGGACGGGGTCCTTTTAAGCAGGGACATTGGGGATGCTCAGGCAGAGGGGAAAAAAGGCCATACCAGGACACAGCGAGAGGCAGCTGTGAGCCCATGGGAAACCAATCCTGTGACACCCCTGTCTCAGACTTCCAGACTCCGGAACTGCGAGGAAATAAATTTGCTCTTTAAGCTCCCTCCCCTTGTCTGTGGTATTTCTGGACGGCAACCCCAGCGGGCTAATACACCCCCATTCTCTGAGCCCCGATGTCTTCATCTGTAAACACCTCTTTCACTGGACTGTTCTGCCAATGAAATAAAATAAAGCAGGGGAATCCCTCACCAGTAGCAGCGCAGCAACAAACCCCACCCCCACCTCCCACGCCCTGCTCAGGCTCAGGAATTGTGAAACCCTGTTTCCTTGTTTTGTGGCTCTGGGTCAGGCCCACAGGCCTGTACTCACCCAGTCCCACCTTCCCAGGGGCAGAAACATCCAGACGAGGCGGGGTCGTGGGGGAAAGCAGGTAGCCCCACCCCTCCTGCCTTCTGGCCTCTGCTGGCAGCATCCCTGTGTTGGCCTGAGGATGGTAGGCCGGACGCACACACACAGGCACACACACGCGCACACGGGCTGATCTTACAGTGGCTCCTCAGTTCAGCCCCCTGGCTTTTTCTGCCTGCTTCCTGGGAGCTGGACATGGAACCCCAGGGCTGGCCCGGGGCCCGATCTATCATCTGGATCCCAAACCTGCCCTAATCTGGGGGCTCCACTGGGACAAAAGGCCCCCTCTGACTTCCCCCATCCATCTCTGGCCTCGTGGGAGGCAGTAGGCACTGCCCTTATAGCTGGGGGTACCAGACTGCAGAGCAAGCTCAGCGCAGGGCTGTGGGGAGCCCTGGAAGCCCAGGAAGGGGACAGTGTGGCATCGCTGGGGGGCGTGGGGGGGGGAGTGGCGGAGGGAAGGGCAACCTGGGATCATGGCTGGCTACCCTCAGTTTCTAGGTATTTGCTCACCTATCCTAAGCCCCAGCCTCAGAAGTCCTTCTAGCTGGCTGCGCCCTGAAGCCAGCCCTCCCACTCACACAGGGCTGGCCCGGAGCCAGAGTCCGACAACTGTTTGTTGACTGGCTGAGGGAGCTGGTTGACGCCCAGGGGTTTCATTCCTGAAAGTCCAGCCGCCCCGCCCTGGGTGCCCTGCTCCTTGCCATTCATTGGGGCTCCATCTGAACCTGTTTTGTTCTCTGCTGTTTCCCAGGGCCTGTAAGAGTGCTGACACTTAACAGGCACTCGACACATACACGTGTTTAATCAATGCTGAGAACACAGACATGAACAGTCCGAATCTGGAGGACAAGGCAGAAGCATCAACCGACAACTGCAATTTGATGAGAGGTCTCTTGTGAGATGAGCTCAGGGCGCTGTGGCAATGTGTCCAAGGACTGTCTGGTCAACTCAGGAGGTCAGAGAAGGCTCCCTGGAGGAGATGGGCTCTGAAGGATGACTAGGAGTCCGACTGCGCAAGGACTACAGGGAATGGTATTCCTGGGATAAGCAGCAGAAGCAGGAAGGTGTGAGAGCATTCTTGAAAGGACACAGAGGTGGGGATGATGGGAACCAAGGGTGGTGCAGACAGGCGGAGGGGCAGACAGGAGCTGGGGCTGTGAGTAAAGGAGCTAAAAGTACATACAGATTCTGTCAAGACAGGGCCCTCAGGGATGCCTGGGTGGCTCAAGTGGTTAAGCGGCTGCCTTCTGATCAGGTCATGATCCCAGAGTCCTGGGATCGAGTCCCACATCAGGCTCCTTGCTTGGTGGGGAGCCTGCTTCTCTGGCTGCCTCTGCCTGCCTCTCTGCCTGCTTGCGTGTACTCTCTCTCTCTCTCTCCCTGGCAAATAAATAAAATCTTAAAAAAAAAAAAAAAAGGCCCTCAGCAGAAGCGGGGAGGAGGCCTTTTGAGCCCCACCTTGGAAGGGAGTTAGGCATTCATGGGGGCTTCTGGCTAGATGAGCAGAGAGCTAACCTCTTGAGGAAAAGAGAGGACATTTTTTTAAAGGGCATTTATTAAATTCTCCCCCCACACAGCATCCCTTGCCCCACCGCCGCAGCCCCGGGGGGTGTGTCCACCAAGAGAGGGCCCCATCAGTGTTCCCTGGTGGCTGAAGCTGGGCTTGTCCCTGCAGGTGCCAAGCTGGCTTCGCTGGGTGGTCCTGGAGCGGGAGGGGCTCAGAAACGGCGGAGGGAGGGGGGTGGGCAGCTATGGGCACTGGCAGCTGAGGACAGTCTCCAGTGTCTGGACGGGAGGCTTGTCTCAACACACACCCTGAGAGATGCTCCTGAGATGCTGGGAGGGTCCCAAACAGGCCAGCTCCACCCCAGGGGGCACGCTGGGCAGCTGCGGCCAGGCCGCCCCTCCGAAGGGCAGTCCTGGGGGAATGTACGCCCTCCCAGGGAACCACGGAGTGGGGGGCACGGGGGAGCAACAGAAGGGACAGGGTCAGGCGCGGCTCTGTTTGCTGCGGCTGGCGGGAGAGTCCCTCCCCTCTCTGAGTCTCATTTCCTGTCTAAGGAAGAACGTGGCCTCTCCGTGCTCTGTCTCTTCTTCATGAAACACTCGGCCTTCATGCTTCATAGGCTCAACTCTTCAGCCGTGTTGGTCTAGGCACACTCCGTATGCTGCAAGCAAGCGTGACGCCTGGGCATCCCATCCATCCCATCCCCCCGGGAGTGTGTGTTCAGATGGAGGAACCCCCCCCCCCCCCGCAGGCGAGCGCTGGCGGGGTGGGGTGGGGGGCAGGGGAGCCGGGTCCGCTCCCTTTCCCGCCGGCCAGTCTTTACACGCTGCCCCCCAGGGGCCGGGGACGCCGGGCCTCACAGGAAGTTGGGCTCCCGCACCACAAGGCAGGGCGGGCCGCCGCCGCCGCCGCCGTCGAGGGGCCGGTACACGAAGTGGAAGTCACGCTTGGGCTCGCTCCGCAGCAGGTAGCCCTTGATGCGGTGCGGCAGCGCCTCGTCCGCCAGCTGGAAGCAGCGCCCGTCCACCAGCACGAAGAGCCGGTGGTCCTGCGGCTGCAGCACCTCGAACTTCTCGGCGCACTGCGCGCACAGCGCCTCGGCCGGCGTGTCGGCCCGCGACGCCAGCGTCCGCGACTGTCGATCGGGCTCCAGGTACGACACGCAGATGAAGTCCTGCGGGGCGGGGCGGAGGGGGCTGGCGTCAGCCGCGGGGCCCAGGGACCCCAGGCGTGCGTCTCTCCCGCACCCGACCCTGGGGAGCTGGCACAGGGTGCTGGAGCCGAGTGGCCTTGGACAAGTCCATTGCCTTGAGCCCCGGCTCTTCTCTATGCACAGAGGAGGACTGCGGGAGCAGTCGTGGGGTTGGCAGTCGGGGACGCTGCGGCTGACCCCGCTGTGTGACCCACAGCCCCCGTCCTTCTGTCTCTGAGCCTCGCCTCTAGACGCTTGGACCTGGCCGGGTGAGTCTGCAGGGATGCGTCTCAGCCATGAGGAGCGAGACCTCCCCTGGTGGCCAGCCGGGGGCCTCGCCGTCATTATTCATCCGTCACCCACTTCCTCAACAATTCCTCCCCACGTTCCCCAACCTCGCGTCCGTATCCCAGGCCCAGGGCTGAGGCACTGAGGCTGCATAAGTAAAATCGAATGTGCAGACCCCAGGCCCAGCAGGCCACGGTGCTAAGGCTGACAGAACCAGTTTGGCCCTGGAGGCTGGAGAACTTTGGGGATGGCAGTGGGGGCTCCAAGGAGGAGGGGCGAGAGGCGTAGAGAAAGGGGAAGGGGCGCTGGGCCTGAAGGAGGGTTTAGGGTGGATGGAGAGGGGAACTGCAGGAACTAGGCGGGCAGGGGTGAGGCGATGCCTGTGGGGTTGGGTCTGGGAACCCTAGCGCAAACCTGAACAGCATCTCCACCTTCCTCCACCAGCTCCAGAGGGAGGGCTGTATGGCGGAAGGTGGGGCCATCGCATTCTTGCCTGGCTTTAATCTGCTCCCCCTGTGTGATCCTGAACTCCCTGAGCCTCCACTTCCTCAACTGTAAACTGGGATGATGCGAGTCCTTACACCTTGGCTGTGAGGAAGCCGACAGAGTAACGCAGTGCCTTTGAAGTCCTTGTCACCTTGAAGGCAGGTGGGAGGCCGTGTGCGCGGGGCTACCCCCTTGTGGAAGGCTGGTAACAGCACAGCTGTCTGGGGCCATGTTGAGCATGAGGATGGCCACAATCACCACTTCAGAGTGATTATAATTATAGCTACAGAGTGGTGTCCTCCCCAGACCCCAGAGATCGCACTGAGGGGGTTCTTCGTCCCCCATCCCAGGCCTCTCTCATAAGTTTGACCTCCTCAGTGACGGGCACTGATGCTCTGCTTGGCTTAGCATTGGGAACATACAAAGTAGAAGCAAGAAGTAAGGAGTCCGGTGGTCAGGCTTGGATCAAGAGTGCTCGTGTTGTCACAGTGAAGAGATGTGCGTGTCAGGAGAGGATGGGGAGTGGTGGTGGGCTGGGGGCTGCTCCTAACCAGCCCGAGAAAGCCAATCGGGTCTATCTCTTCCTAATCTCAAGTTCACCGGTGCCATGTTGGTAGCCTGAAATTGGCCGGAGTGTGAGTTATTTCCACCATGGAAATTGACAAGGGATCGAGCTTCTTTTTTTCTCCCCAGACAACCAGTTATTAACATTATCAAGACACCACTGATTAGAGGAGGGGAGACCTCATCTCGGTAGCCTAGAACAAGTATTGGGGAGGCAGAGCTCATCTGGTCCCCAATCCACCTGTGCTGATGGTAAAACTGAGTTCGAGAGAGGGGCAGAGATGGCTCAGGGTCACACAGCAAGTTAGTACAGAGGTAGGTGCAGAACTTCAACTGTTTGCCTCCCAGACCTGGGTTCTGCCTGTTATAGACAGGCCATCCTGAAAGCCATGGGTGGGGTTCAGGTCCAGTGTGTTCTGGGTGCCAAGGAAGTGAGACTGCAGAGCTATTTACAGCTATGGCTTGCTGCCTGGCTCGATGTTTTAACTCTGTCCATTCTGCACACAGCTCAGTCTCATTCTGTCCCAGGCCCTGGGTGTGACACGTGAGCCATGGGCCCTCCCTTCCAAAGCAACAGCTTCAAATTTAGACAGTCGTGATACAGTGTGATACGTGCTATCTGCGGGGGGGGGGGGGGGGCAGCCACAAGAAGCACAGAGGAGGGCATCTAACCTGGGCTGCAGGAGGGGAGGACAGGTGGGGAGGTGGTTCCAAGCCAGTGGAGGAAGGGAAACTGATGAGTGTTGGCAGAGGCTGAGCACCAGGGACTTGAGTTCAGCTCATTCTGGGTGGCTGAATACTGTGCAGGGGTGTGGGGGAAGATGACAGTGTAGGAGGCAAGAGTCCTGGCCATGCACGGTTGAATACTGAGTGTGTCTAGGGAGAGCTGGGGAGAATAGTGGCTGGATTGGAGAGACAGGCTAAGGGCAGGGGACCCGGGCAGCTGCTGCATTTGTCCAGGGACAAAAGAGGAAAGGCTGCAGGTCTGTCCATGGGCTCCCCAACGGGGAACTGGCAAGACTAGGTCCATATCTCCCGGCATGGCGGGCACTAAGGAGTGTGGATAAAATTCTCATTCCCTCTCCATCCCCACTTCAGGTCTCCTCTGCTCAACTCAAACACGGATGGTGCTGTGATACTCTTCTAAAACTATGCCCCCGCATCCAGACGGTGTCAGGCTCGCTGAGCTGGGGGGCCATGGGACTGGTGTCTGCCACACTGCCAGCCGTCCCCTGCCCCCCTGCCAGCCCACGCTTCCCACGCATCACCTGCACGGAGGAGCGCGAGGCTCGGGCCTTGTTGAGCGTGCGCCGGCGCTCCCAGCGGTGGATGGAGTCTTGCACCTCCAAGCTCAGCTGCCGGGTCACGGTGATCTTGTCGTAGTTCTTGATGTGCTCCAGGGCCCCGTAAGTGGTGGTCAGGTAGTAGGACCCTGCGGAGACAGGGCAGGGAAGCTGAGCTGGGACCACCTGGCTAGCCTATCCAGGCTCCACCCACCACCGCTGTCTTCCTCCAAGCTCCACCCACCACCGCTGCCTGGGCACACCTACTCTTAGGTCACCTGTGCCCCTGCGTGCACAAGCTTCCTGAGGTCCAGCACCTCCCCCTCCCAAAGATGGTCTTTGGCTCCCCTTCAGGATGGAACTTATTTTTTAAATGAGTTTTGAAATGTTTAAAAAAAAATTTTTTTTTTAAGATTTTATTTATCTATTTGACAGACAGAGATCACAAGTAGGCGGAGAAGCAGGCAGAGAGAGAGAGGAGGAAGCAGGCTCCCTGCTGAGCAGAGAGCCCAATGGGATGCGGGGCTCGATTCCAGGACCCTGAGATCATGACCTGAGCTGAAGGCAGAGGCTTTAACCCACTGAGCCACCCAGGTGCCCCTGAAATGTTTTAAAGTTTAAAGGACACACAACAAACTGATAATCGTGGATGTCTTTTGGGTTGGGGAAAGGGGTGGCTGGGAGACTTCTCACCATAAAGCGATATGCGCGTGTGTATGTCTGGGTGTGTGTGTCTAGACAGACACACACATATATGTCCTCGTCTAAAAAATACTTTTCAAGAGATGTCGAAAAATTTTAGTTATGGTTAGACTTTTACACACGATTTTTAAAGATTTAAGGGAAGTAAGAAATTCAAATTCTTCATTTCTCTGTTCCTTTTCACTTCTCAAGTTAATTCACAAGTGTTTCCAAAGGTAATTTAAGAGTTGAGATACTTCAGTCAGCAAAATTTACATGAGGTTTTAAGATAAAAGACAATCATTTGCATAGATGCTTAGAATTTCACTCTTTTTAGCTTGCTAGGGGTTTGAGTAAAAAGGTTTGCAAACCACGGACCTTGCTGAGCCCTGTCACTTTAGAGAGATAGAGGGTGGCTTGGTCAAGGTCATGTGGCTCTTCCACAGGCCTCCTTCCCACTTCCCAGGGCTCCCTCCCAAGCCCTTTAGGGGCTGGGACAAGAATTTCTCCTCTTGGTTTTTTATTTATTTGTTTATTTGCAAGAGAGTGGGGGGGTGGACAGAGTGGGAAGGAGAGGGGTAAGTAGACTCCGCATTGAGCACAGAGCTGGACGAGGAGTTTGATCTTACAACCCTGAGATTGTGACCTGAGCTGAAATCAGGAGTTGGACGCTTAACCGACTGAGCCCCCCAGGCACCCCTAGGACATGGATTTCTGACATGAGGCTGATTCTCGTAGTGACTAAAGCAAATCCCATCTTTTCTTATTTTCTGAATAACTGAACTCAACTTTTGGGAGGGAAGGAACAATGAACTAAAAATGCTCACTTCCCAGACTCTCTTGCAGCTCGGAGTAGAGGGCAGGGGACCCCATTCTGGTTACTTAGACGTAAGTGGAAATCCTTGGTGGTGGGAGGACCTTCGAGGAAAGTCTTTTGAAAGGGTTGCTATGGTCTTGGGTTTTGCCTGTCCTCCTTCCTCCTGCCTGGAACACAGAGGTGAGCCGGGGGCACAGTGCTGTCTGCAGATCGGAGGTGACAGGCACAAAGACTCACATCCTAAAGAACAATGGAAAGAGGTGCGTCCCGGATTTCCTGATGACAGGACTAAAAGCTGTCATCATCATCAATTGCTTCTCCTATGATTTCTTTTCTTTTTTTAAAAAAATTTTATTTATTTATTAGAGACAGAATGAGAGTGAGAAAGATCACACAGGGAGAGGGAGAAGCAGACTTCCTGCTGAGTTGGGAGCCCAATGTGGGACTCCATCCCAGGACCCCGAGATCATGACCTGAGCTGAAGGCAGATGCCTAACTGCCTGAGCCACCCAGGTGTCCCCTTCCCTGACTTTTATTATTTATTATTTAAGATTTTATTTATTTATTTGACAGAGATCACAAGTAGACAGAGATGCAGGTAGATAGAGAGAGGGAAGCAGGCTCCCTGCCGAGCAGGGCTCGATCCCGAGACCCCGAGACCACGACCCGAGCCGAAGGCAGAGGCCTAACCCACTGAGCCACTCAGGTGCCCCCTCCCCGACTTTTAAACCATGATTAGTTACATCGTGAGTTATCCGCAGCCCCAAGCATTCCTGTTACATTGGATGACTACAAATTCCACACCAGTATGGGAAAAAAGTTCACAGCCTGGCTGGGGAAGGTGTGATGTTCATGTCAAAGCTAACCTAGAACCTGGGTTGGTATCCCTTATCAGAGAAGAGCCAGCCACAAAACCACTCATGTGTCTCCCTTTCCA
Source organism: Mustela nivalis (assembly GCF_964662115.1). Classification (NCBI taxonomy): domain Eukaryota; kingdom Metazoa; phylum Chordata; class Mammalia; order Carnivora; family Mustelidae; genus Mustela; species Mustela nivalis. The sequence goes on along the minus strand of NC_139025.1, from coordinate 31,078,684 downwards.
GTCTAGCTTAAAGCCAATTATGCCCAAACCCTTCCCTGGGGCGGCCAGACCTGGCTGTCCCCAGCATCCGTCTCTCACTGACGTGCCTCCCAGGCGTGGGATCTCTGGGGAGTTACTGTCCTCTCTATGCCTGTTTCCTCATTTACTTTTCCCAGGATGCTGTGAAAAGTAAGTGAGATGAATACTATCAAGTGCACGGCTTTAAGGTGTCAATAACGCAGGTGGTTAGGGGACCTAAGGCAGAAAGATGAGGGGGGCAGGGCGCGGCAGGGTGGGAATCTCACCCTCTTGTGGCCAGCTTCCCTTTGACTTGGGGCCATGCCCTGCAGTACCCACCAGGACCACTAGGTGGCAGGCGACCCCCCCACCATGATTTTGGGAGCTGGTTGTTCCCTTAGGGGAGTGTTGTCCTTGGATGGAGAAAACTCAGGACCCCTATTAAGATATTTGTAAAGCATGGCCAGCCGTCAGCCAGAGTGCAGAGGGGACGTGGGCAAAGATGTCCAGGAGGGTGCTTCTAGGAGAGGTCTGGATTTTGAGCAGGCTCCAGCCAGGTGCCCAGAGCTACCCGGGTCTTCCATTTGACCTTGAGTGCCTAGAGCAGTGGGAGCTGCAGAGAGAGGCTAGACGGGAGCCTGGGTCCCATCCGCCCAGCATTCAGACCACTTCTACTTGTTATAGGAAGTCCCTGATCTCCCATGCCTGATAAGTCTGCTGCAAAGAAATTAGGACCCAATCACTGGTCTTTTACCAAATTAGCAGCACCCAGAACGAGCTGAAAGGACACGGGTCTCAGAGGGCACAGAATCAGACTGGCAAGCCTTTCATTGAATGGAGAATGCTGGGGTGCCCAGAGTTTGAAAACCCCAAATCTACCCCGGCATGTGCACTTTCCCATGCCAGAGAAGTGACATGTCCAAGGTCTTCAGCCAATCAGAGGCAAAACCGGGATGGAAATCCAGCCTGCAAAACTCTCTTTTTATCCACCTGTGATCTCCTCTTACAGGGAAGTAAGGGCCAGCCTTTGCTCCAGGCATCTCTGATCTCCTCAGAGCACCAAGGGCAAGCGCTCTGTCTCCTCTTCCCTCTAGGCAGCCTCTTCTTCTTACTGGAGCCTCAGGGGCTTTGGGGATGGAGCACCTGTGTGCCACCCGCCAGCTAGGACAGAAGGCAAAGCTGGGGACACTGCCCTCCAGCCCTGGCTGGTCTCTGTCCCTCTGCCCAGATACTTCTAGATGGAAGCCTGCCAGCTGTCAGACTTGACGGGTTGAAGCCCCTGCCCCAGCTGGAGACCCCCACACCATCTCACTACCAGGCGGCCAACACCTGTAAGCCAGGGCCTGTCCTGGGTGCTGTGACTTCCCACTTTGGCTCTCAAGGCAGGAACAGAGAGAGGTGCAGGGAGGCCTCCTGGTTTGTGCTGCGTGACAAGTATGTCCTGGGGACCTCAGCTGCCACGGGCAGGGTCTGTCGCCACTTGGGGGCGGTACAGGGCTGCTGGGAGGAGCCACAGGCAGTGCCTTGGGTTAAAGCTACTGCCTTGGCTCAGGTCATGACCCCAGGGTCCTGGGATGGAGTTCAGCATGGGGCTCTCTGCTCAGTGGGGAGCCTGCTTCCTCCTCTCTCTCTCTGCCTGCCTCTCTGCCTACTTGTGATCTCTGTCTGTCAAATAAATAAATAAAATCTTAAAAAAAAAAAAAAAAAGACACAGCCCACCTGCATCTTTACTCCTAGTAAACACCTCCTGGAGTCCTTAGAAATCTTCCCATGGGGCCAAAGACAGACTCCTTCAGTTTGAAAGAGGCTGTAGTGTATTCAGACAGACTTGGGTCAGAAACTGTGAGCTAAAACTTTTCCTTGTTTACTTGAACTTGGCTTGTCTCAAAAACGCTCAACATAGCCCAGCTAGACCAGCACTCCTGCCTTAAGGACCTTGGCTTTCTCACCCAAACCCTGTGTGGGCTTCGGAACAGAAGATCCCGAGAGGCCACGGCAGTATGGTGGTGGGAAGTCCAAGTCCATAGGAAAGGGTTGTTGGGCCAAGGATGTCCCTGCCCTGTCCCTGCTCAGCACTGTAGTTGGCCTGCAGCCCCATCTGGCCACAAGGACTCAGGCTGAGGACGGAGTAGGAGTCACTGTGGCCAGGGCGTGGCTGACCACCGCTGGAGAATGAGCCAGCTTGGAGCATGGCAGAGCTCCATAGTCTCGCTCCATCCCTCAAAGGACTTTTGGGGACATTGTCTCTGAGAACCTATAACAATCTATGGGGCTTGGGACCAGTCCTTTAATAGGATTTGTTAGTGATTTCTTCCCAGGGAGACCAGCAGCAGTGCCCACTGTGGAAAAATTGAAAATCGGGAAATAAAAAGAAGGCACTCTGTGCTCTCTGCTCTGGGCCTTCCGTGGTCGTCTGAGCCATATCCTGCCCCATTGTGCTATCCTACTAGCCTCCTTCATTTCTTCTCCATATCCATCAGATGCGTCAGATGAGAAATGTTTTCTTTGGTTTATTTGTTTAATTTAAATATTTGAAGTCTGACATCCTCCCTCCACCAACTGGAATAAAATTCCATAAGACCTGTTGTCACCTGGCGTAAATTAGAAGCTCAGTCAATATCTGTTGAATGAATGAGTATACGGCCTTTTCCCTGGTAACTGCTGAGTCTAAGTGCTTTTCTTATTGATTTGTAAGAGCCTTTTACATATTAAGGCTATTAATTTTTGGTGTGCTAGTTTGTAGAACACCTTCCCCTAGTTTACTGTTAGTATCTTATTCTATTATGGTAATTTTTGACACGTAGAAGTTTTACCCTTTAGAGGTTTTACGTAATTAGGTAGCCAGAAGATAGCAGCTAATATTCCTGCTGAGAGCTCTGGATGGACTGCTATACTACTCAAGGGCTAGTCCTAAGAACCAGGGTACTCCAGGTTTGGGGCAGGAAGCCAATTCTGCTCACAGCCCCCTGACCCTCCCTACCTCCCGTTCCCTTCTATTTGTTCCCCTTCGTGAAAGACAGATCAGTGTTGTCTGGAGGTCTCTGCCCACCCCTTCAGCCTTGTGGTGCTTTCCTATGCACGCTCAGGGCCCGATAAATCAAGGAGGAAGTCTCATGAAGGCCTGACGTAGAGGCTCCAAAGTGTGGGGTTCAGAATGAAGCATCCATTCATTCTCACGAGACTATGAGCCTTGACTGCCCCGTCTTGCACCAGAGCCCAAGAGCCTGGCACATAGTAGGGACTCACCGAGGAGGTGCTGAATGGATGGATGAATGGGTGGGTGGACGGACAGATGGGTGAGTAGCTATGTGGGTGCGTGGGTGGATGGGTGCATGGATGGAGAGAGATGGGTGGTGGATGATGGGTGTGTAGGGATGGATGGATGGATACCCTGGGCAACAGATCAGCCCTACTGAAAGAAGCCTGGTTTCTGCTGAAATCCTACATTCTCTGGAAGACAAGTTGTTCCAGCTGCAGACAATTTTTAACTAACGAGGAAAAATACATAGTTCTAGAGGTCCCAGAGCCCTTGTCCAAGTTCTACGTGACAGCCAGTTTCAAGGCTTTCCACGCTCCCCTGAGTTTCCAAGAACTCACAGAACCACACTCTTCACACTATCACCCTAAAACTGCAAACAAGATGCAAAGAAGACCAGCTTATCTCAAGAACCACAGGGCCCAAAGGGGACGCTCAGGCCCTGAGAGTTTTACTCTGCCCTTTGGGGCGGACATCTCACAGGACATCTCGGGGCTTCCTCAGAGCTGAGGTCTGGGTGGGCCATACCTCAGGGATTCCCGGTGGAGGAGTGGCCAAGGCTAAGTGGGTGGGGGGAAGTGGTGGGAAGGGCGAAAGGGGAAGGGAAACTGAGCGTGGGGTGGAGCAAACCACTCTGCCATCATCCGACTGGGGAGTGCAGGGCTCCTTGTCCATAGCATTAAGCTTCTCTCACGGACAGGGGGGCCTGGCCAGGGCTGAAGGAGCAAGGGGCCGACAGCTCCCAGGGCCACCCCTGTCTAAGAACTGATCATTATTTCCTGCTCAGACTCCTTCCATGGGTCTACCCACTGCTTCAGGCTTACCTTTTGTGCTGTTCCCTTTCCCTCTGTGAAGAATGCCTTTCCCACTTTAACTGTCTAGCTCCTACCCACCCTTCAATGCTCAGCTCAGGTATCACCTCCTCCTGGAAGCCTTCCCTGACTACACAGCCTGGGCAAGGGGCTCCCATACTCTCTGGGCTTCCCATCATTCCAACATTTGTCAAGAAGTGGTGACAGATCTCTTGACAGGCCCAGCTCCTCTGCTTGTCTGTGACCCCCCCCAAGAACAGCACCTACATGGGGCCCGTGTCTTTTCCCCACGGCTCTGTGGAATCTGGCATCTGGGAAGGGTTTATTGGGCTGTGTAGGGCACCCTGGGCTTGGCTGAGGCCGGTGGTATGCGTCAGGCTCGGTGGCCAGCCCGGTGGCCCAGGGCCTGGCCAGGGGGGCGACTCACCCTCCCCCAGCTGCAGGGCGGGGTCCATGAGCTCCATCATGTACTCCACGTTGAGGAGCATCTCCGTGAGGTTGCTGCGGGCCAGCACGTACATGAGCACGGGCAAGAAGTCGTCTGCCCCGTAGGGCTTCCCTGGGAGGAGAAAGGACGCAGAAGGTGGTGAGCATGATGGTCTCGGTGTGAGCTGTTCCCCGGCCGGAGGAAGAGCAGTGGTTTACTGGGGCAGTGACGGTTACCCCTGGAAGAGGAACCTTGCTGCTTTCTCAGGACTCAGGACAGGGGCGACCTGGGATCAGCCATCTCAGGGAGGTCCGAGACACGGTCCAGGTTTAGGAAGAAGGAACCGAGAGAGACACCCTCCCCTGGAGTGGGCAGGAGCCAGCCCCTCCCCCTTGCCCAGCTCTTTCCCCTCAATGCCCTTTGCTGCTTTATTTTTTCATTTTTAAAGATTTTATTTTTAAGTAATCTCAACACCCAACGTGGGGCTCGAACTTACCACCGTGAGATCAAGCATCGCACGCTCCAGCGACAGAGCCAGCCAGGCGTCCCTTCCTCTCCTTGCTGCTTATTCAACAGTCAAGTTCATATCACACTTATTCACCATATCACACTTATTCTGGGAGCCACCCAGAAACAGCTGTCTCTCTAGTAATGATGTATTCTGAAAGGTTTCCTTGTCCCTTTTCACCGCACATCTCCCCTTCCAACTGCTAAACAGAAAGCCCTCCCTTCACCAGTACTACGTGGTTGGAAATTCTGCCATTCAGCCTTCACTCCACTGGGTTCAGTAGGGCCCTTTCCAGAGGGCGTTCTTTAAAAATGTAAATACCTCTGAAAGGAATAACCCAACACAGGGCACCTGGGTGGCTCGGTCAGTTAAGCATCTGCCTTCTGCTCAGGTCACGATCCTGGGGTCCTTAGATAGAGCCCTGTGTCCGGCTCAGTGGGGAGCCTGCTTCTCCGTCTCCCCGCCCCCTGCTCGTGCTCTCTCTCTCTCTTTTTCTCTCAAATAAATGAATAAAATCTTAAAAAAAAAAAAAAAAAGGAAAAGGAATAACCCATCACTTCTGCTTTTGTGGAAAACGGTCACATGGCTCAGAGCATCTGACGGTAACAGATGCCTTGGAGAAGAGAGGAGGGAAGGATGGTGGGCCTGAGGAATGCCTTCCCACCGTGGTTCTGGGCTGGCTCTGGAGACTGACTGTTTGGCAATGCAAAGTCAAAGGCTGGCCACGGAGGGGAAGAATTTCTACAAGGACAGAATCTGCTGGAGTCCCTCAGTGGGCATCTTGGCATACCTCTGAGTACACTGGGGAGAAGGAAAGCTTGGCTGAGCAGCTTTGCACAGTGGGGAATGGCCATACAGAGCCCCCAGACTCAACTGGAGGTGACAGAACTATAGAAAGATCCATACTATGGCTGCTGCCCTTTCTGTCTTGGGTGAGATTAATAATCGGTCCAAATACATGCCAAGCAATTAAAGTTCTGTCAAAGATGTATTCCTACTTGACATGTTTTACAAAGGAGTTGGGTGACTGTCGGCAAACATAGGATCAAACAGTAAAATCTGAATAAAAATGTAAATGTCAGGAGAACTCGAAATTACCAGAAGAACTGTAAGCCACAGGAAAAACAGAGATGTGAATGAGCAAGGACCCATGCAAGTGCGCCTTTAGTGCCTCAAATTTGGGTTGAGCTTCCTGGTGGCCAAAGTGAAGGGGAAAGCACAATCAGTTACCTGCTTCTCATTGACCATGAGAAGAAAACACACCAGTTTCTCGGGGGCCCAAAGACATCTCTCTAAGGCTTGGGGCTAACAAACATTTTCCATGTAGCTTCACAAGGGGGACACGATCGGTAAGTTCCTTTGGCCCACACAGGGGCTTAGGTTGACTTCTAGATTTTCACTGTGTTGCCTCAAGATGTGGCTTGGGGTGAGCGCTTCTGGGAAAGGAGTTAGAATTTCATCACTTGTCCTGTCTGCTCTCCTCCCGTCCCTGAGGATGAGGAATGGCCACGAGAGGAGCGGAGTCACACCAGACACAGGTACCCAAGAGGGTAATCAACCCCGTTTTGCTGAGATCAGCAGTCTGGGCTGTGTCCTAACATTTCCAGAACTCGAGCTACACACCCCAGTGGAAAGTGCCCCCAGTGAGTGGCCCCAGAACAGCTCGGCCAAGGCCCACCTGATCATTCTTTTAAGTTCATTCATTCATTCACTCACTTAAGCCCTCTTACTAACCACTCTATTCCTTGGGTGCTACCCCGCCAGGTAATAAGATCTGATTTTTCTGGATTCTGTTGGGGACCAGAAAGATGGGAGTAAGAGAAACAGCGTGAAAGAGGTTTTGAAAGGAGAAATCTGTGTTGAATTCAGCAGCCCCTCTCTTCCGCTGCCTGAGTCCGTGCAGACAGCACCCTCTTAGGGAGCTGGGGCAATCTTAGGGCACCGGGGCACCCTCTTGTGGTGCTGCGGCATCCCTGAGGGGTGCGATCGAGCACTGCTCTGGTGGGATCCCCATGTCACACCTCTACAGTACACACCAGGCCAGCCTCTCCTCCCACGTCTTCCAAGACCCCCGGACAGCCCTGGCGTGCCCGAAAATGTCTGTCCAAGGGGTGCCCCTTCGGCTCACAACTTGTCCTTGCTTGCTTTTCCAGAGAACCCTGTGCCTTGCGGCCAGCTTCCTGGCCACACTCTGTTCCTACATCTGCAAAATGGGGCCAGCAACACCAGCCCTGATGGCCTTCCAGGGTTTTCAAGAAAATAAGATGAGAAAATACAAATGTGTCCCAGACCTGAAAAGTGCTACAGAAAAGTGAGCTGTTACTGACATCTCTGTTCTGCTTTCTCAAGTGGCCTCAGTTTTTCCATCCGTGAAATAAACAGGCTGGAGGGGTTGGTAACACATACAGTCAGACCCAGACCATGAGCCTCAGCTGTGTGACCCCGGGCTAACCTCTATACCTCTCTGAACCCGATCTCTAGTCATGCATGATGTGACACAGATCACACAACACGCTATGGGATTTTGGTGAGAATTCTATACGAAGATGTACCCAGAGGGCTCCCACATGCTCCCTGGAAAATGCCTGCTAAAAAAATCTATTCCTCCCCCTTCCAGCTCTGTGTTTGGAGGCTCTCTTGGTTATTTGCTGCAAGGTTCCTGTCCCCTCCCTGCATCAAAAGAATCTATTTTGGAGAAAGAAAGCTTCGCCCTAAACCTTTATAAGCCTGAGACACAACTTAAAGGTTCCTGGAGCAAGATTTTGTGCCGGAAGTTGTTTTTCATATTGATAATTTAATTATTAGAATCCTGGCCCACAGGAGAGTCTTCTCTGGTCTGAGTTATGAGATGGGAACTGAGGGGTCACAGTCCTGTGCCTTTCGGGATTCACCTCTAACTCCCTCGCTGGCAGAGAGCTGATAGAATTTCACCAGGCTTCTGGAACGCCAATTTCTGCTTGCTGTCGTGTTAATAACTCACCAGGGAGTATGATCAGGTGAGCTCCTGTGCTTATAGGCAGCAGTTCACCATCAGCCCAAGTTTCCCTTCGGGAGTCACTGGGTCATGTCCAGAGTCACTGTTTGGGGGTCACATTAGAACGGGGGTGCTCCAGGCCCCAAGGCCAGGGATGCTGCCGAGCAGCCTATGATACCCAGGAGAGCCCTGCATCCTAAAGATGTACTGGGCCCCAGAGGTCTACAGTGCCAAGGGCGAGAAGCTCTGCTTGAGGGGGTAATGACCTTCAGCAAGAAGGAGGGTCCAGCTCTGGCTTGGGACTCAGAGGCCTTCTGGACTGTGGCTCTGTGCCCTGCAGGGATGCAAAGATTTTCCTTCTTCTCCCTGTGCTCTTCCTGAGAATCCTGGCCAACGATCAGGAAGGGCTTTGGGGCGCACATCCTTGGTTCACAGCCCATTCTGTTCAGCCACCCTGTTACTGGGTTCCCCTGATCCCCTGACTGCCCCTCCAACTACCCGTGAGCATCCCCTCTTTGTCCCTGCAGCACACAGCGAGGGGCACAGCAGAGGTGAGCGGGAAGCTGGGTTCCGGGCTCTGGCGGGCCTCTCCAGAGACCTTTGAGTCCTCCCCACACCTGGCCCGAGCCAAGTGTTTCATCATGTCCTAGAAACCAGCCCTTGCTGGGAACGTTCCCATTTCTGTCAAGGAGGCCCCTGCCCCCAATCCCAGGATGCAAGGCCTGGAAGTAGCCCCTGACTCCGGGGCGCTCCGTATTTCTCAAGAACCATCAATGGTTCCCCACTGCTTAGAGAATCAAGTCTAGATCCCTTTGCCTGACGTGCAAGGCCTTCCACAGTTAGACCCATAAACACCTTTCCAACATGACTGACTCTACTCTCTTCTAGCCACATCATCTAGCCGATGGCTTCAGAATGGGTCGCCTGCATTCCAGGCCCTTGGGACTGGCCACAGTCACGTGGCTTCTCCTTGCCTTCCACAGGCCTCAACCTCCTGTCTCCCACCCAGCACCAACATTTGCGGGACACTCTAAAAATGCCAAGCATATTTTATAAACATTACACCAGTGAATTCCTAAAACAACTTTGTGAGGTGGATTAGATTCAATTGTGCCCACTTTACGGATGAGGGGAAGTGAGCTGCGGGGAAGGTAAGCTACTTGCCTGAGGTCACGCGGCTAGGATGCGGTGAACCAGGACTTGAATGCAACTTTTTCTTACACAGGATCCCATGTTCCTGCTACTTTAGCATTCCTCCTTCAAGTTCCACCTCCTCCACGGAGCCCTCCTGGGCTACCCCAGCTACTGGTGCTTATTCTACGCTCTACTTTCCAACTTCCAACTCAGAATGACATCCTACCTTCATCACCTTCCCACATCACATTCCTCTGCGCTGAATCATGGGCGGCTCCCTGAACTCCAAAGGCATTTTCAATCCTTGTGCCTTTGCACACCCAGTTCCCTCTGCCCGGGACACCCTCCCGAGCTCTCCCTTACACACGTCTCTTTGCCCTCTTCCACATCTTCAGGCACAACTGGACACTTCCTGCTCTACCTCCCAAACACCTTGACTAGTTCAGAGCCCTTTTCCTTGGACTGTGAGCTCCCTGAGGGCAGGGATGGAGGCTGGGTAAGCTGGTGCGAGCCTCTGAACCTGTCTGAGGCTCTGCCCTTCCCAGTCCCCAGCTCAGGGCTTGGGATGTTAGACACTGACAGCAGACTGAACCGAGCCACATGTGTGTTCCTGCTGGCATCCACTCAGTTGTCCCCCGGGTCGGGGCCATGATCAAGGAGACTAGGGAGCTGCTGTGAGTCTTAGGCAGTGGTGCTGGGAAATGCCCACCACCGGCTCTCTGAAGGGAGAGAATAAGCTCTGATTGCAGGGTTTGCCAATTCCTACAGTTTAACTATTGCCACAGTGGCCCATTTCAAGCTACCAGTGTGAACACGGAGGCAGGGAGAGAGGCACACGATTAGCTTTGTCCCATGACCAGCTGACTCAGCATACCCGAGGGCTTGGATTCACCAAGCCCCATTTCACCGTGAGCAAACGGAGGTCCAGAGAAGTTTCCTCAAAGCCCCGCAGCTGGTGTCCCAGTAGTGGAGCTGTGACGGGAAATCTGGGTCTCTCTATGACAGCTCATGGGCTCTCTAACCTGCTAGCGACTTGAGAACAAACAAAAGCTTCGAAAATGCACCAGCTCCTCCCTGATATTCCAGGGGAGTTAGGGCCTCATTCTCCTTCCCCTAGAGCCAGGAGCCCAAGGCATGAGCTCAGCCCACGCATAATGGGCGACAGGCAGTGCCCTTGGGATGCAGAGGCATAGTTCCAAATGACTGTCCTGGGTTTGGACATCTGGCTTGCATGGATCAGAGACCACGTCCATCAGGCTGTGCTCCAAAACCCCAAGGGGCTGCGGCCGGCACTTCCTGCTTTCTTGTTTGCCCAAATAGCATCTGTTTTCCATCTGGAGGCACGGCGGGGAGCTGATCACACTTTCAAGAACTGGCTGGGCGCCGTATGCCTGTTTCACTGGGGGGCAGGTTTTGGAGGAGAGTTCTGATTTAAAAAAAAATGAGCTGAACGTGCTCACCGGGGTCACGCAGACTGCGGGGAGCACTGCATTAGGGGACCCCCAATCCCGCCAGCTCTGTGACCTGGGGCCACTCACTCTGCACCTCAGTGTTTTCATCTGAAAACTAGGAATAATAATAATAATAACATTCACTCAGACCACCACGCGGGATTGTGGGGAGCATCAGGTGAGTTGCTGGATTAAAAATCAGGTTTTGTCATCTGGGAGGAATTACCTAAAAAGAGGAGTTGGCGTATGTTTCTGGAAAGCACTAGGTAGTAATGATTTTTTTTTTTTTAAAGATTTTATCTATTTATTTGACAGACAGAGATCACAAATAGGCAGAGAGGCAGGCAGAGAGAAAGGGAAGCAGGCTCCCTGCGGAGCAGAGAGCCCGATGCGGGGCTCGATCCCAGGACCCTGGGATAATGACCTGAGCCGAAGGCAGAGGCTTAACCCACTGAGCCACCCAGGCGCCCCAGTAATGATCTTTTTTTAAGAGGGCCACTTCATCTCCGTCCCAACTACTCAACTCGGCGGCTGTAACAAAAGCAGCCACGGACACCGCGTGAGTGAGCAGATGTGGCTGTTTCAATGAGTTTATTTACAAAATCAAGTTGGGGGCCAGAGTGGGCCCACAGGTTGTGTTTTGCAGACTCCTGATCAAGAGAGATGAAAGGTGTATCCTCTTACTGTAATTGTCCCTCCAAAACTGTTGACTGGCTCTTACTGAAAGCAGGGGTTGATGCAATAGTCCTGGGGCAGACAAGGCTCATGACTGTGATATGCCTTGGCTTTTTGTCCTCCTCCATAATTCTCCCTTAAAGCCACTTCCTTCCTCTACGAAGTTTTATCTGAAGACCCCCCACTTCCCACCATTCAGGTTAGTGCCCTCATGATGGGTTTCCCCTGGCCTGTCACTGCAGGATGGGAAAACAGAGACTTTCCCTTAACTCAGGCCTCCCCGGACCTCCCGACGCAGAACTGCGAGCTCCTCTGACACCCCTGGCCCCTTCAGCCTGCCTGCTAGTAGGTTTCAGCATCTGATGACGTTGTTTAGACTTCTGTCTCCTGATAGACTACCTGCATGGCCTCACCAGAATGAAAGCTATGTGAGGGCAGGGGCCCCTTGTGTGCACCACTCCTAATGCAGTCCTTCCCCAGTGCTTGGCATGCAGTTGGTGTTTAATAAATCTATCTGCTAAATGAATGTGTGGATGTCATCCGCCGCCCTGTGTGACAGACACTTGCTTGTGCTCCATCTTCCCTCCTGAACCGTGATCATCTTAAAAACAGGGACTGGGGTGGGGGTGCACCTGGGTGGCTCGGTTGGTGAAGCATCTGCCTTCGGCTCAGGTCATGATCCCAGGATCCCGGGATGGAGTCCTACGTCCAGCTCCTTGCTCAGCGGGGAGCCTACTCCTCCCTCTGCCTGCTGCTCCCCCTGCTTGCACTCTCTCTCTCTCTCTCTCACAAATAAGTTAAAACAAAAAAACAAACAAAAACAAAAACAAGGACTGGGTTTTCCTGGTAACACCCATATCATCCCGAAAGGCTAGTCGGGACTGCTGACTGGATGCATTTATTTGCCAGAAACACAGGCTGGGAGGAAGTGGAGACCATTTGTAACGGGAGGTTTTCAGTGTATGTTTCCAGGGTGAGCCTTCCATGCGGGGTTATTTTATAGAGAACTTGGCTCCTCTGGTTGATTCCCAGTGGGGGTTGGCCTGCAAATGGCCCCCAGCTAGTTCTGTGGCCTCCAGGAAGCTCTCTGCGACCAGACTGTGAACCACTGGTCTGGTCTGAGCTCCCGGCTTCGCGGTCGAAAGGCCCGGCCGGGGCCCGGGGAGCAGGACGATTGGGTGGAGGCCCCACCCTTGCAGGGTGTGGTTGACATGAAGTGAGAAGCCAGCCGTCCACCCACGGAGAAGCCCCCCACCCCACCCCGCCATCTACCCTGTTGGGTCACTCGGGCTGTCTGCAGATGCCGTCTGAGCGCCAGTTGTGCTTTGAACAAGACTGCATCCCGGAGATCACTCCAGCTCCCCAGGTTCCTCTTCGGGCAGCTCAGCCCACAAGCCAGTCCAGCCCCATGGGCCATGGGCTTGGAGCTCGGCAGCCAGAAGTCCCAGCCTGGCTGGGAAAGGCGTGAGGCCACCTGTGACTTGGGTCTGACTTCCCTGAGGTTGTCCCCTGCCCCTGGCCACCCTGAAGAGGCAGGACAGCGCAGGGGCTCAGCCCGGGACCTGGATCCAAGTTCCAGCTCTCTACCACTCCCCGGCTCGGGTATGACCCTGAGTGTGCAGGCCAATCTCACTGAACCTCAGTTTCCTCGACTGTACCACGGGGACAACCATAGTGTCCTCACCTCCCGAAGTGCCTGGGAGGAGTCAGTGGCAAGGCGGTTGGAAAGAGATGAACGTGGTGCCTGCGGGCTCCTGGCAGGTGAGAACTGTCAGACACGGCTATGAGGCGAGACAGGAAGGGGACGGTGTCCTCATCCTCAGAGCATGACATCTCAGAGGGCCCGAACCCCATGGCAGGTGTGGAATGTAAAAGGTTATGGGCGGCACCTGAGTGGCTCAGTCAGTTAAGTGTCTGACACCTGATTACGGCTCATGATCTCAGGTCATGATCTCAGGGTGGTGAGATCAGGCCCCACATTGGGCTCTGAGCTCAGCGGGGAGTCTGCCTGAGAGTCGCCCTCCCTCTCCCTCCTCTCCGTGCATGTTCCCTCTCAAATAAATAAATACAAATAAATAGTGAAATAATAAATTACAAATTATTATAAATAATATATAATATAAATAAAATAATAATAATATAAATAATAAAATTTTTAAAAAGTAAGGTTATGCTTTGCTTCCAGGCCTGGCCCTCATGTTCTCTGTCTCTCTGTCACCTGGAAGTCAGTGTCCAGAGGACTGAATACCAAGCCTGCCTCAGCCTGGTCCCTGAATGTGGAGCAGAGCCTAGCCCCACCCCCACCCCCTCCTGCATTCGACTAGACTCACAGGAGTCAGAAACGAACTTTCTCTGGACGAGACTAGAGGGTTTATCTGTTACAGCGGCAAGTAATTTCTTCCACTAATTATCTACGTACCTATCTATAGCTATTTCAAAAAGAGCTGAAGGAAATCCACCAAAATATGAACTTTTTCAACAATAAACATTAGTGACTTGTGTCATCAGAAATCAGGTTAGACTTTTTTAACATAGATTTTTAAAAAACCAACAGCCTGACTTCCCTCTCTGTCCTCCGGACCCCTGGTCAATGTCTCAGGCCCCTGGGGGTCCGTCCTCCACCCATTTGACTTTCAGCCTCCGCCCCACCGGCATCAGCAGTAGAGTCCCAGCTGGCTCTGTGATGTCTGCCAGGGAGGTGAATGGCGAGGGTCCCCAGGGGTCCAGGACCCTGAGCCCACCAATTTGGCTCTTTCGTCTAACCACCTGGCTGCTGGGCTCCCTCTCTCCAGAGTCAGGAGCCAGGTTCCATCTCGTCAAGTGTAGCATCACGGTGTTTTCACAGACTTTTGAAGGCACAGAAAGAGGGCGGCCTGTTGGCTCTCACGGCCCTCCTCCTCCTGCCTGCCCTTTATCAAACGGTTCTTTATGTTCTTTTAGAAAGAACCCCGCATGTGTACACACCCCACTCCTCCTTCCTGCCTTTCTTCCTCCTCCTTGCATTTTAGGGCAGGGCTCCGGGACTTGAGTCTATTTCTCCCTAAGTGGCTAGCCCTGAATGTCTGTTCTTAGACACCATTCTAGAAAGTGGGAATGATTCGTTTGTGAAAGCAGCAGGAGAAATGATTCTAGAAGTTCTGACTGCTTTCTCCAAGCCTCATGAAGTCCACAGGGAACCAACCCAGTCTGGTCCTTGCTATAGGAGGGAGGGTCGTGCCTAGCCAAAGCCACCCGTCTCTGTGAACACTCGCGCTGCTGAACACAGGCCCCTAAACTTGCTGCCATGGGGGAGGCACCTGATGGGGATTCAGGAACCTTGAGATTAGTCCCCAGGCTAGCTGCTGGGTACAGTCATAAAAGCACAGGCTTTGGAGAGAGGAAATTCTAGCTTCCAATCCTGGATCCTTTGTCTCCTAGGCATAGAGAGTAGCTGCCCTTTGGGTAGAGACGCCCCGGCCAGGGAACTCAGGCTTGTGTCTCCAAGATGAGTGGTTTTAGTGCTCCAGCAGAGCCTGCCAGCAGCCAGGCCACGGGGACCCCACAGGCTGCTTTGGCCAGTGTCCCCATAATGGCTCAGAGGCACGTCGGTGGGGCCTCAGCCCTGGAAAGGAGGGAGCTCGCTGGGGTAGGGGTGGTGGAGGGAGGGAAGGGCTGTGTTCAGCTTTGAGTGGGGTCAATGGCGGAGCGAGGGAGGACCCAAGCCCAAGTTCTGCCTCTCCATGGGGGTGGGGGTGGGGCACTGAGAGCTCCTAGGGCTTCTTTGCAGTGCTGCTGGCCCGCAGTCCACACTTTGAGCAGCAAGTCACTGGAAGCTTCCGGCAGAAGGGAGGTGGGAGGTGAAGGCCTCGGGAAGAGGGCCTGGTCCTAGGATCACGCAACGTCAAAGTCAGAAGAGACCTGAAGAGCCAGTAGGGAGGGGCTCCTGGGTGGCTCAGTGGGTTAAGCCGCTATCTGGGCTCAGGTCATGACCTCAGGGTCCTGAGATCGAGCCCCGCATAGAGCTCTCTGCTCAGCAGGGAGCCTGCTTCCCTTTCTCCCGCTCCTTTCTGCTTGCCTGTCTGCCTACTTGTGATCTCTCTGTGCCAAATAAACAAAATAAAATCTTTAAAAAGGAAAAAACAAGAGTCAGTCGGGATCCGGCAGAAAATGCATAACCTCAATCTAATCACGAGGAAACATCTGACAAACACAAAATGAGGAACTCTCATTAAAAAAGAACCAAAGGAGGCGGGTGGGGAGGGAAACCTGTATTCCTTTAAGAGATCAATGTCATTAAAAAAAAAAAAAAAAAAGCCGTGGAAATGTTCCGGGTTAAAGGAGGTAAAAGACACCTAACAACTAATTGCACACCTGACCCTGGGCTGTTTCCCGAACAGGAGGAGAAAACGCCAGCAACGACTGTATTAGCTCCAGGGACAGCCTGGAATACAGATGACGCCTTGGGTAAAACTCTCCTATGGGACGCCTGGGTGACTCAGTCTTGTTAAGCCTCTGCTTTTGGCTGAGATCATGAACCCAGAGTCCTGGGATCGAGCCCTGCATCAGGCTCCCTGCTCGGCAGGAGGCCTGCTTCTCCCTCTCCCACTCCCTCTGCTTGTGTTCCCTCTCTCGCGGTGTCTCAGTCAAATGAATAAATAAAATCTTTAAAGAAAAAATCCTGTCAATTTACCAAGTGGACAGCGTTCCTGTGGCTATGCAAGAGGATATCCCCATTCTTAAAAAAGTGTTTAGGGGGTTAAGGGCCAAGATATACACCCCTCACTCTCAGACGATTCAGGAGAGGCATTACGTATGCAGAGAGAGTATAAACGATAAAGCGAATGAAACAAGATATTAACAATCCACAAATGGTATGTGGCGATTCCTATTTTAATGCAGCATTTCTATTCCTAAAGTTTGTGAAGTCTGAAGTTGTTTCCAAATGGAAGGCTTAAAAGCTAAAATATTTATGGGGGCATCGGGTGGCTCAGCCAGTTAAATGTCTGACTCTCGGTCCCCGCACAGGTCTTGAGCTCAGCGTCCTGAGATTCGCGCTGGGCATGGAGCCTGCTTCAGATTCTCTCTCCCCCTCTGACCCCTCCCCATCCCCTCTAGCTCAATTAATTAATTAATTAAAAGTGGCAGAACTGGTTACTTCAAACAAAATCCCACACTGAACCCCATGTGTAAAAAGGGACAGGCAGGGGTATGGCCCTACCTGTGCTGTGTCCCTTTAGTAGCCCGAGGGGTACCCGGGGATCCTAGCATGGAAACCGCTGCGGTGGGGAGGCAGCTGTTCCTGGATCCTCACATGTTAGACACTCACACACTTTTCTGATTGCATCTGATCCTCAAAACAGCCCTGAGAGGCGTGCCCAGGCTCATTTTGAGAGAACCAAGGTTGAGAAGATCAGTACCTCCTGAGGCCTATGCCATCCTGATGTTTTCCACACCCTCCCCACGAGCCCGTCTTCTCATCCCCATTTGACACACACATGGAGGCCCCATGAGATTCACGTCCAAGGCTACAGCACTGAAGCTGAGCTTCAAGCCCAGGTCATGTGATGGAACCCCAAGACCCCTGCTCTCCTTGGCAGAAGCTGCTCCCTCTCAGATGAAGAAGCAGAGGCTTGAGTGGGGGCAGCCCCCGGCTGCTGCTTATGGCAGCGGTGAGATGGGAAGCCCTTGGACTCACAGTCCAGTGCTCCCCCAGCAGTGGGAGGGGAACACACTGTTCCTTGATGAGAAACCCATCTGTTCCCCGTGGGAAATCTTCCCACTGAGCCCCAGCCCCGGCCTGAATTTCTGGGCTGAGAGAATCCAGCCTCCCTCCCTCCCACGAGCACAGGGAAACCTTGAGGCCCCTTGTTCATCTCTGTTCTTCCCTGGGCTTCGCTTGCGCAGTCTGCTCTAGCCAAGGCCTTGCTTTCCTTTCCTTTTCCCTCCAAATTAGCCATTCCCACCACCATTCCCTGCTCTCTGCTAAGTTTTCAGTAAATCAATTCACCATCAGCAAGAATGATGGCGTTTGAAGTCACGGCAAAGGGCCTGGGTGTTTAAAAGCCCTGCAGGAGCCCCTGAGTGGCTCAGTGGGTTAAGCATCTGACTCCTGGCTTTGGTTCAGGGTCCTGGGATCAAACGCCGTGTCAGACTCATGCACTCAGGGTGGAATCTGCTTGAGATTCTCTCTCCCTCTCCCTTTGCCATGCCGCCACTCACACACACATTCTCTCTCAATCTCTCAGATAAATAAATAAATCTTTAAAACAATAAAAGAACAAAAGAATTGCAGGAAGCTCAATGCTTCTGAGTAAACTAGGACTCAATGAGAATGGAATTTTTCTTTTAGGCCCCAAATTGTCTCCCTGATGATGCCTCAGGGTCGGTAGAGCCCTTCGCCCTGATTTTACCTTGAGCCCCAGAGGAAAAAGAGTCCCCCGATTAGAAGTTCAGACAGGGAAGGTAACTGTCTTGATTTAGTACCAGCTGCTGCATTAGGTGCAAATTTGCAATTAAATCTCACAACAGTACCCCCCCCTCACCAATAAGGTGGGTATTGCTGTGGCCATTTAAGGGGGGAAATTGAGGCTCCATGCACCTAAGTAACCAGAATACAGTCACAGAGCTGGAAAGAAAGCCTGGATCTTTTCCTGCACGTTCCTCCGAGGTCCCAGGCCAGCCTGCTTGGTGTCTCTTTGAGGCTGCTTGCAGCCTTTGAGGCTCTGTCTCCTGTCCGGCTCAGTCCAGCTCTACTGCTGCCCCCTCCCTACACCGTGCAGGGCACCCTGAGCTCCCCCCACCCAGCTGCTGCAGATCTGGCCTGCTTCTCACTATGAGGAGTTCTGGGAAGGTCCTGGCCAGCCCTCTGCCATGCCACGACCCGGTCTTAACTTTGAGCTTCCTGCTGCTGCTGGGAGGCCCTCCGGGCGCCACCCCAGGTCTCCACACCCCGGGGAGGAGAGTGTTGTAAGGGCCTAGGGTTCTGCAGGCTCTTGCTGCCCCTCATCTTACTTCTTTGGCGGTTTTAAAGGAATATACTTGGCGGTGGAGTTCACATGCTAGACGGCTCTCTGGGCTCCAGACTGCGTAAGACCCAGCGTCTCAAAGCCTGACACCCGCCCCAGGATAATAAAATCTCCACTTCCCCATCCCGTCTCCACTACAAGGCTCTCTCTCCCAATCCATTTCCAACATTCTGCTAAATGGTGAATAAGAAGTTCTAACTTGACATGGGATCTGCTTTCAGGGAACAATTCTCCTTCTAAGATTGCAACCGGATGCAGGTCCGTGTAACCCAGAAGGGTGACTCCCACTTGGAATTGTGGACTGTACCAGGTCTGGGACGGAGCTTTCCGTGGGGAGGGGGCCTTGCACCATCCCTCAATTGCTTTTTGCTGGCCTATGGCCAAACGGGCCAGCTCTCCTTCAAGGCAGATAGAATCCTTAACCTAAAACAGCCAGCATTGGCTGGGCCTACCATGTACTATGCAATGAGGTGAACATACGTTGCTTCTAAAATTCAGAAGTGACTGAGTATGAACCATTAGGGGTCTGAGTGTTCCCTTTGTAAAACAGCTTCTTTGGGTGAGGAAACTGGGCTTTAGGGGGTTAAGTAGATCATTTGAAGTCACACAGATAGTAAGCTACAGATCAGGAATTGAAACCCAAGTCTGTGGCCATTTAAGAGGGGAAAGGGGCCATTTAAGGTGTGGCAACAGACGTCACAATCTTTCCACTCTCCATTACCACGGCTGTCATGTACAGTCACATAGGTTGCTCATTAAACAAGGGCATCCAGGTGAAGAGGTGATCAGGGCATAAAATCCAGCCACCATTCTGTTCACTAAGTTGTGCACTAAGATGTGCCCCATGGTGCTGTCATGCTCATTCTTGTCTGCCTACAGGAGTGCTGTGGTAAACTGATTATGAATGGTCCCAACAACTCCCTTCCCTGCATCTGTGCCCCTTGCTGTTAATTCGCAGCTCTTCCCATCAAGCAAGGTTAGCTCCTTGTCCCTCGAATCTGGGCTGGTCTTGTGAGTAAACACACCAGTGAAATACATCTGAGTGGCATTGTGCCAGGGAGGCCTTGAACCCCAACAATAGGCATGGGTTCAGGTCTAGGCTAACCTGCTGGAGAAAAAGAAATGTGTGGCCCTTTAACCCACATTCCTGGCCCATCAAGAGCCAAGTAACCACCCAACATTCGAGCAAGGCCCTCCTAGCCCAGCCAGCCTCCAAACAAGCCCCTTTGGCCACAGCCCCACGAGACAGCTCAGACAAGGTCAGGCCCAGGCAAGTTCAGGTGCAGACAAGGTCAGGTATGCTCCCCACCCCCCATCAGCATCACTGCCACACTTCCTGCTGAGCAAAAAAATGTAAACTGATTGGAGTGGCCATCATACATTGATTTCTGTCTCTCTGAAATTCTTTTTTTTTTTTTTTTTTAAGATTTTATTTATTTATTTGAGAGAGAGACAGAGAGAGAGAGCATGAGTGAGGAGAAGGTCAGAGGGAGAAGCAGACTCCCCATGGAGCTGGGAGCCGGATCGATGCGGGACTCGATCCCAGGACTCCGGGATCATGACCTGAGCCGAAGGCAGTCGTCCAACCAACTGAGCCACCCACGTGTCCCGGTCCCTCTGAAATTCTTAAGTTGAAGTCTGAACTCTTGGTTCCTGGGAATGTGACCTTATTTGGAAATAGGGTCACTGTGGATGTCATCAGTTAGGATGAGGTCATACTGGAGCAGGGAGGGGGGGCCCTCATCCAATATGCCTGACGGCCTCAAAAAATGGGAAGTTTGGACACACACACACACACACACAGAACGCCACAGTGTTGCCACAAGCCAAGAAACTACCAGAATCTGGGAGAGAGGCCTAGAACACAGCCTCCCTTCGAAAATTCAAAGGGAGCACGACCCTGTGACACCTTGCTTTCCCACCCCCAGCCTCCAGAAGTGTGAGACGATGTTGTTTCAGCCACCTGCTTTGTGACACTTGTTATAGTGGCCCAAATATACTCAGAGAGAACTTTCTCCTAATCAACACAAACGAATGCAGTGTGCTTGGCTTCCTTGCTCTCCTCCCATGTGGAAGCTACTCATGGCTCTCCACCTGATCCCCAGGTAACCCCTAAGAGGTGCCCAGGGATTCTGCCCCACCATGCCCCGTCCTGACCCAACAGGACTTGGAACCTGGAAAGCGTTCTCTCGTGCCTTCCAAAGGCTCCGGAATCCTTGCCGGGGAGGGGCCCCAAGCCCATACAGTATTGCTGTTCCTAGAGAGAGCCCCCAGCCCAGGCTCCTCTGGCTGCCTACCTACCTGGATTGCCGAGGGCCATGGAGTCGTAGATGAGCTTACAGGTCTTAAGTAGGATGGAGATCTTCTTCTCGGGCGAGTAGGCCTTGTGCAAGCTGGTGAACTTCTGTAGGATCTTCTCCATGACAGGCACCTCCGGCACGCTGGTTGTCACACCCAGGTCAGTGGTGGTGGTGGCCAGGATCACCAGCTGGTTCTCCTTGAGCTGCTGCAGCGAGCCATCCTTGCTGTGGATCTCACGCAGGCATGAGTTGATGGCTTCTTTCAAGGGCTTTAACACACACTTGTACAAGGCCGATTCCACAATAGCTTCTGTAGGGGGGCGCAAGAGTGGGAGGGTGAGGAACCCAGGCCCTGGCTTGGGTGCCCAACAGTGTGGCTGTCCTCATCTCCTGGTCCCTGGTAGGACAAACTCAGTACCCTAGCAGCTACCCCTTGAAGTTCTGACACAGGAGACCCTTGTAGTACATTCAGCAGAAAGCCACACTGCAAAGATAAGGGTACAGGAGCCCTCTGGGACTGAAACATTGTATCCTCATGCTTTTCACAGGGCCTGGAACTGATAAAACTCTCACAGGGCTGCCTACCAATGCATAACTTCAAAGGGTGCTATTTACATGGGAGTTGTGCAGTACACAACCTGTGCAGTTGTATATGGAGGGCTCGGGGGGGGGGGCTAGGAAATGTTTTGTAGAATTATTCTTAATGTGTCTCTGAATTCTCAAATCCACGTGCCTCGAGGCTCAAGAATACAGTATAACCAGAATCTGACTTCTTACCATTTCCATGGCCACCACCTTAACCTGAGCTGCCATCATCTTTTCCCTGAATTATGTGAGTCATCTCTTGCCCTGGCCCTTTTTCATTTATTCTCAAAACAGCAACCAGCATAAGCCTGTTATGGCATGTTTGATTCTGACATTCCTGTGCTCAGAACTCTCCAATGGCTCTCACCTCATGCACAGTAGAAGCCAGAGTGTTCCCCGTGGCTTATAAAGAACACTGGCCCCCCGCCCTCCCTCCTCCCACCCGGGGCCTTATAGTCTGTTCTCACTTATCGCCTTGCCTGTGCCCCTGTATTCATGCTGTTCCAGCCATCCTGGCCTCCCTGCTGCTCTGCTCCTGCCTCAGGGCCTTTGAGCTTGCTATGCCCTTTGCCTGGAGAAGTCACTCCACAGCTACATTTACATACATGATCTCTTCCTTCGCTGTTTGAATGCCATCTAATCCAAGAGGCATCCTGATCCACTAGTGGAACGGGATTTAGTTGGTTTTGATCTCATGGCAAGTCTGCAAAATACACGCCATTATCCCCACGCTACGGACATCCCAACTCAGGCTCTGATGGTGTGGGTTCCAGCTAGGTGGGGGCTGAACAAGAATTTGAACCCCGCCTGCCTGACACCATGGCGATACTTGTACCCTTGGGTTGACAGTAGGGAAGTGTTCTCGGGAAGTCTTTTTGGCTCTATCCCAACCCCAGAGGACACATGTCTTGTCTATATAGGGAGACACCTGAGCTGCCCTACTCCTGGGGGGTAAGGGAGGGGCCCATGCTCCCATGATTGAGTCTCAGTAGAGATCCAGATAACGCTCCCTTGCCATACAGGGTTAGGCTTGACCCATGTCCGCATTTGGTGCCGGCCCCCCCGTCCCAGGTCCTCATTCTACCCCCTCCTTCTTCCCCTTGGCTTCTCCAGCCTCTGCAACAGAGGACATGCAGCTGCCCTTGTGTGCTTCAGCCCACTCCTGCCCATCCTCCCTGACCCACAGCGTGACCCCACTGGCCCTTGGAGCCTTGGAAGCTAGAGGTGTGGTGACCCGAAGGCAGGGACTCACGGTGAGCATCTCCCATGCCTCTGACTCCTGCGTGACCTTGACCAAGTCCTTTCCCGTGGCAGAGCCCATTTTTCTCATCTCTAAAGTGCAGGAGGAGGGGGTGGCTGTGGCCCGTGCCCTCTGGATGAGGGGGGTGGTGGTCTGCATCTCTGAGAACCCCAGGAGCTGCAGGGATGGCTCGGGCCCTCTGCAGCTACACACAGTAATACTTCTTCTGCCTTGACTTGTTCCTTGTGCTTGTCTCCCTAAGGAAATCAGTAGCATCCTGGGCAGGAGGGGGGCGGTGGGGGGGGAGGCTGCACCTGTACTTGAGTTTCTTCCACGGGCTCATGGGCCCAGGAGCAGAACTCGTCGGTAAGAAGCCGATCAGCAGAGGGGTCAGTTTGTAGAAGGTGGGGGGTGGGGGGACCATCCGGAATCATCCCTCCCCCCGGCCCAGGACTGACCTATCTCCTCCTCGGGGTGCAGGGCGGGGTCCACTAGGGCCCTGAGCTCAGTGCTCTGCAGCAGGTAACTCTTGAGCTGGGTCATCATGGTGCGGATCTCCTGCAGCATCTCGGTGCTGGAGGTCTGGCGCGCCATCATTTCCAGGCTGTACACCTTGTAGTCCTGGACCAGGCTGCCGAAGTACGAGGTCTTGTCCTGCGCCAGCTCCACCACCTTCTTGTAGAGCTTGCGGTTGTTGGACAGGAACGCGTGGAAGACATTGGTGAAGCTCACCAGGCTCAGGCGGTGGCGTGCCTTGCCCAGGATCACCGACGGCTTCTTCTTCCCCCCAGAGCCGCCACCAAACGGCTCCAGCTCCTCCTCCGTGCTGCTGGTTGAGTAGGAGTCCTGGTCTGTGGCTGAGGCGGGCACTCCCAAGCTGTCTGACAGGGAGGCCAGAGAGCCCTTGAACTCGGCCGCGCTCTGGGGCCGGGTGCCGGGAGTCCTGGCTTGGGAGGCAGGGCTCTGGCCTTCTCTGGGGGGACCCGGTGCAGGCTTCTCGGGGGCTTCCTCCTTCTCGGAGGACTCAGTGCTCTCCAAGGGGCTGGGAAGGCCTGAGGCCAGCTGCCGGGAGATCCGTTTCCTCCTGGGGGGCGGGATTGGGGGTTGTCGGATCTTTCTCGGCGGCTCTGGCATGCTGCCCGGATCACTGGTTTTGGCCGCTGCTTCCTGACCTTGCTCTGTGGTCCCCTGAGGCCTGTCCCCAGGACTGTCCGAGGTCCCCCGGGGAGGCGGGCCGAGTGGGGATGACCTGGGAAGACCCAGCTGGTCCCCCTCTGCAGGCATCCCCCTGTCCACCTTCCCCACGCTCTGGTCCTCCAGGGAGACCTTCTCAGAGATGCGGCGTCTGGGAGGAGCGGCAGGAAGGGTCTTCTTCACGGGTGCTGGAGGGGCAGGGGTCTGCTTCGAGGGGCCGGGGCCTGCCCCTGGCTTCATCTCTTCCTCCCTGAGGGGGCCCAAGCCTGTAGGGGGGCGTGAAAGCCTCTCACAGGCTGCCATGGGTGGCTGGCTTGGGTGGTTGGGGGGGCCTGGGGCATGGGGTGCCAGGTGGGGGGCGGATGCCGGGGGTGCAGGAGGAAAGGCCTCTGGAGGTGGGGGAGCAGTCACTGGGGGGGGACTGGGCAAAGGACAGGTCAGAACAGGAGTGGGAGGTGGAGGAGGCCGGAGGGGGCTGGAGGGTTGGAGCGGGGGTGCTGGGGGAGGGGGTGCTGGGCGGCGAGGGGCCCACTTGGAGGTGGGTGAGGTAGCAAAGGAGGTGGGAGGCACCGGGCGCAGGGGGCAGCTTCCAGGGGGTGGCTGGTCGGCAGGCAGGGCACTGCCCCCACAGTCCTCGATGAAAATCGGATTCACAAACCACAGGCGGTCATTTCCTATGGACAGCTCAATTTCACACGAGCAGTTCTCGTAATGGGCCGTGGACCTGAGGCTGGAGGCTGAGGGTGCTCCGGGGACTGGGTCTCTTGAGGGCTCCGCGAGGCTCCCACCGCCTCGCCGGGGGTTTAGCGAGGAGTCCCAGAAGCCTGTAGAGACAAGAGAAGAAGAGGCCGATCAGTCCCAAAGCCAGGCCCCCCCATGCTGCCTGCTGGGGCGGGGTGGAGGGTGGCGTTTGTGGGCGGGCTGGGGGCAGGGCTGGTCCTAGTGTTTGCTTCACTGCTCTGAGGGCTGTTTCCCCTCCTGAGCTGCTTTAAACCTCTCCCACCACTTCCTGCCTTGAGAGGGGAAGCCCCGTTTGATTGTCCCCGGGCTCTGCAGAGGTGGGGCTCTGTGGAGGTGGGGCTGGGACCTGGTGGTGACAGGCAGAGCTCCAGCTCTGCCCAGCCCACCAGGAGGGCACCAATGGCTTGGGGTGCAGGCACGGGTTGTGGGAACAGAAGGCAAGGGGTTCTGCAGCTGACCGGCTGGGTGCCCTGGGGCAGGTGACTTGACGTTTCCAGGGTTCCATCTCTGGTCATCTCTAGAATAGGGGTCCCCATGGGGGAGGTGCTTTGGTCCCATTTTGGCCACTACGGTGGCTGTATGTAGGAGGAACGAAGTATGCATTGTGGCCAGTGAGCTCAGACCTGACCATCCAAATGGGGGACACTGGCCCCAAGGTGAAATGCCTCCGACTATGAATCTCTATGTTAAAGCAGGCAAACATTCCATGCCCTCCATGTGTTTGTATGCGTGTGTGTGTGTTTAAGTGTGTGGAGGGTGTGGGGGGGCTGCACTGCTGGCTCTCAGTTCCAGCACAGGCCTTTCTCCTGATCCATGCCTCATAGACGACCCACAGCTACGGCCACTGACGCAGGCCTGTCCCTCCCCAGACAAGGTTGATCAGCGCCAGGCATGTTCTGGGTAAGGGGCATGGGACATCCCAGCTGTGAGGGCACAGGCGGCTGGCTAGCTCTGGAATTCTTGAGTTCCTGACCTCTGGGTATCAAGATCCTATCGAGGATCTAGCTCAGCATCTTCCGAAAAGGGCGCCAAGTTTTGCGAATCATTTCAGATGGTGCCTAGGCCCCCGTGGGTTCACTCCAGCAGATTCCCCTGGAGAGCGGTGGGGATGCCAGTCTCCTCAGCCTCTTAATTTTAGACACTGATATCGCAGAGTCCCTTGCTAACCATGGGGCCAGGCCTCTAGCCTCTCATCCTGAGCTCCTTACTTTTGCGAGGGATTCATCACTAAGAAAACTGTCAAAAATAATGTCAGGAGCAAACATGCATTGCATTCTGGCTGTATGGGCAACTTGCTCTACATGGGTCATTTCATTGACTCCTGACCACAGGCCTTTGATGTTAAGTCCTAATTTTGTCCCCAGAAGACATGAAGATTAGAGACCCAGACAGCTTAAACAACCTGCCCAAGGTCACAGGTTGGTGAGTGGAGGAACCGGGATTTGAACCCAGTCAGACTAGATCTAAAGCCTGTGTGCTCAGCCCCTGGGGTTCTGTGTCTTCCTTCATAGGAACTTGCAACACTTCCCATCTGAGTTGCTCTCCCAGGGTTGGAGCTACAGTGTGGTGTGCACCCCAGAACCGGGGATGTGGTAAGAACACCACAGGCTCTAGACGTTGAAAGAAAGGGAACATGATAAGATGGCGGATGGCAGCCATTGTGTGCCTGCCCTGAGACAGGCACGTCCAGGGAGGTGGGCCTTTGTCACCTGGTTGGCCAGGGGGTGGCAACTCCAGTCATGGGGAGCAAGGAACAGTCCATGACAATGAGGCTGCTGGGACACTGACTGAAAGTGATTGTGTGACACCCCCCACCCCGGAGCATGTGTCCCTCCCAGGGAGGAGAAAGGGGCTCCTGTTCAGCCCTGGCCTGGGCAGAGACCCTGTGTGGGACAGCCTGAGGCAGCTGACCAGCTCTTTCCATAATGACAGGGATGATAACTGTTCACAGTAACTGTTCCCCATTCACAAAGCTCTGCGTGCCTCACAGCCACCGCCAGCAGACGTGAGGAGCCCAGCATGTGAGGGGACCCTCAGGCTCTCTCACGGCCAGAGCAGGCTGGTTTTCAGAATAGTCTGGGCCCTGCATTTGCTCTCTGGGGCAGCTACTGACCTCTGCATGACTGACCCACTCTCCCAGGTGCTTCATGCTAAGCACACAGATGTTCTGGCCCCAAGGTGTGAGCACTGGAAGCCCCGTGTGCCCCGTCTACACGGGACCAGTACAAGTTGTCTCCTGGGAAGCGCTCCAGCAAGAAGCCAGTCCGACTCAAAGGTGAACTGGCAGCAGCCCCACGTGTGAGCCGAGGCCCCTGACGCTCCCCTCCAGGTTCTCTTAAGACCTTCCTTTGGGTAAAGATGAAGTCATGGGCAGATGATGAACGGAACTGTCCGCCTACACCTGGACATTCTCACTGTTCACTTAGACCCTGGACTTAGCCTGCCCACCCCTCCAGCCAGTCTCCTCCTTGCGAGATGATGCTGCGCACAGAGCAGACCCTGGGTTGCTCTTTGTTCAGGATTGAATCACTGCCGACCTTTTAGCCCGGCATTCAAGGCCTGCGGTATCTGGACCTGCACATCTTTTCCAGCTTCACCTGCGGAGCAGTTACCCTACTCACTCCTTCCTGAACATGTCACGGGGCTGTCCCACCTTAAAGTCTTGCAAGTGCCATTCCCTCTGCTTGGACTCCTTTTTCTACCCTCTCCCCCTGGCAAACTCTTAACACCCCTCACCACCCAGGTCAGATGGAACCTGTTTGGTGGAGCCTTCCTGACCCGTCCAGACCTCCCGTATACTCCTCTGTGTCCCCACTCCCAGCTCTGGGGCTCACCCTGACCCATGTGACTAGCATCGGGACTGGAATTCTGGGGTTCTGTCTGCCTCCCTCCCGCCACCTCCAGGGTGTGAATATTGGCGGAACCGAGGCATTCCTGCCACAGAGCAGGAGCTCAGCCCCCCGGGCTCACATAAGTGCATACGCTTTGCCAGAGTGGACGGGCAGGTGGGCTTCTGAGCAGGCGCAAGTAGGCAAGGTTCATTTTGATGGTAACATGGGACTGACCTGAACTGGGGGAGGACAGCTATAGGCAAGAAAAGATAAGAAAATAGGAGGAGGAGGGCAAAAAGAGGGCCGAGGAGCTCCGGTCGGCCCCACAGCCTGGCTCAGCACAGCAAGGTGCGGCCATCACGCACAGGGAAAAAAAAAAAAAAAGAGCACATTTTCCACCACTTACATGTGGACTCTGGCAGGATCAGCACAGACAAAGGGGTTCAGAGCAACGGGCCCAGGGCCTGGGTGACTAGGAACTGCTCCCCCGCCCCTAAAATAAGCCTCGTGGTTACACTCTGCTAGGGCAGCTTCAAAGCCAATGCCACTCTGAGGGATGGGGGAAGCTGGGACCGAGAAGCTGCATCCTAGGGTCTGGCAGCTTGTCAGGGAACCACAGTGGCAGCCTTTATACTAGGAAAAAAAAAAAAAGAAAAAGGGAAGTAGGTAACTTTCTCTGCAGCCTGCAGAATGCCAAGGCCAGGGGAGAAGCGGAACCCAGTCATGCAATGCTAGTGATTGGCAAAGCAGAGTGGGGGGTGGTATGGGTGCATGTACCCAGGCCTACGGGCACCACACCAAGCCTCAGCTCAGCTGCTAGAGATTCCCTGAGCAGCCGTGTCTTCCCTGCCTCTGTGCTGCCCCCGGACCGAGAGGGATGTGTCATTGGCCTGGCAGTGTCCAGCAACTCGTCTGGGAACACCTCTTGCCGGGTGTCTGCTCCTATAACCCTCAGTGGGCCTGCCTGGGTCAGGCCAGGTACTGGGCCATTGGCTCTGAGGGCCAAGGTGATGAAGGCTTCATGCTTGGGGAGCCCCAGACTAGCAGCAGACAGAGAGGGGATGAGTAAATGCAGCAAAGTATTCCAGATACCATGGAAACCGCTTGAAAGTCCAACGAGTTCCGTGAATTCGTATTTTTGTGGCATCCCAAGGAGGGGCAGTTGGGACTCCTGAGGCATCATTCACACTTGGGTTGTCCATGGGTGTTTAGTAACTAGGAGAACTCTCATCGTAGAATGTAAAGGAAAGAATAAATTCCATGCAAACTGGGTAAAGCTTGGAAGAGAACAGGTGCTTTCTCCAAACATGTTTTAAACATGTTAAGCGTATTTATACCTCCAACGTGTCCGAGACCCTCTGCAGATCTAACCCTATTTACCGTTGTTTTCGCTGTGTTCCTCCCGCACTTAGAATCAACTGTAACTTCAGTCATTTCATGCTGGGTTGCTGCCTGTGTGAGATCTGTGGCCCGGCCCCAGGATGACGCTTCTACAGCCTGCTCTCCCCAGCGCTGGCCTGTCTAAGGCCAAACCTGGACCTTCTGAGGTCAGCTCATGGGCCATGAGCAACCCTTCTGGGTTATCACATGGTGCTGACCCTGCAAAGATATAGCTCTGTTTCAGCAACATTATCCCTGCCCGAGCACCCAGGCTTTGTGACGATTTGGATATTTATTATTCATTACATTCTGCTCTTTTTTGTAATAAGTGGGGAGAATGCCAGAGTAAACTGTAGACACTACTGATAAGAGAGACACAGAGCCTCACAACCTACTCCAAGGGCAAGGTCAGTAGGTGGGGCGGGGCCAGCATGAGCAGGGAGGGGGGGGGTGGTAGAGGCCGAGGGGAGCAGTGGCCGGCAGTTGGGGGAGGCAGGGGGGTGGGATGTTGCTGGCAGCAAAGCCCGGCTGACCTTTTGCTCTGTTTCTTGGAGATTCCCCAGTGTCCCTTCCCTAAGGCCCCTTTTAATCTGTGCTGGTTCGAGTGGGTTTCAGTTCTTTGTCAGGAGAACCCCTGGTCTACAACAATGAGAGATGTGCAATGCCTAGAGTGTGTGTGTGTGTGTGTGGCAGGGGGGGGCTGGGCACATTTTCTTTGTCTTGCATATTTCATATCAGTGCTATAGGTGAAGGTCAATCCAGGAATACCTGCCTGTTGTGTAATCCCTCCCAGTCTTTTTTCCTTTTTGCAATGCAAGTGCTGACTTAAGCTTGGATGGCTGAGGTGTGCATTTCAAAGAGGCATCCTTCAATATCTTGAATAAACACGTAACTAGTCACAAGACTAAACAGCCCTAAACATCCCAACTGCCTTCCTCCACAGAGGCTCCTCTGCTTTAGCGATTTTGGGTGATTTAGATAACCGACCCTTCCGGCCACTTGTTTTCTCTTCCAGCATACTCAATTCCCGTCCCCTGTGTTTTCAATTCAACTGAGTGAGCGTGCGAAACCCCAGATTCCCACCATCAGTCCCAATAAAAGCAGAACCCCAAGCCCACGTGATGAGCGAGCAGAAGGCAACTGAGGGCAAAGCACAAGCTGACACCCCTGCCCCCACCAACCCACCCCTGCACTCCCAGGTGGGCTACGTGAGACATTCCTCAGGCAGTCCCAGCTGTCCTAAAGCTAAGGGAAGGGAAAAACAAAAGGTTCACAGAGATCACAGTCCTGCAGGACGGTCTCCCCCCCACCCTTTACCAAGGTCTTAGATATTTACAAGGAAAATGCATTCCTATCAACAGCCTAACTTCCAGAGACCCAGAGAATTTCCTGGAGCCCTAACCTCCCCCTCTCTTCCATGAGTGATGTGGGAAACTGAGGCAGAAGGGAACGGAAACAAAGTTAAATTTCTTTATGACCTGTAGCCCGCTGACAAGGGCCTGAGACAGGCAGAACGTGACATCCCTCCTGGGAACTCCCAACTGTCTTAATGTTAGTGCCTTTGAAGGAGAAACAACTTTAGCTTGATAACAGCCGGGCCCCCAGGATCCTGAGTCTTCTGCAGCATGTGAAAGTCCTTTGGGATGCCTCCCTTTGTCCTTCCCTCCCCCAACTCCCAAGTATGTAATTGTTACACTCGCATCCCTAGTGCGGCAGCCCTTATCGGCCCAAGGGCCCTGTCCCCTGCTTTCATAAAACCACTTTTTTGTACCAAAGACGTCTCAAGAATTCTTTCTTGGCCATTGGCTCCGGGCCTCACCCACGTTCCAAAATCACGCATGAGCGTTCTCCCCATGACCTCACTGTGGGGCCCCAGGGGTGCTATGTAGTTTCCGACTCGTGCGAGCAATAAACCTTTATTTGTTCAGTCTCCAAATGGTTGTTGCAAACGTCAGGCATCTTGCAAACGTCCTAAGAACCCCGAGGGCCGGTCCAACCCCAAATCAGGCACTGAGAGGCTGAGACCAGCACACAACATGGCCTGAACCCCACGGTGTTCAAGGCCTCGGGCACACGGACCCCTCCTATCAGAAGTAAACCTCCCCAGATCGAGCCCAGGCATCTCCCGCTCCCTGCTGACTTGGCCTCAAACCGGGCCCTGACTGCGGCAGAACAACGGAGAAGGTCATGAAGTGTTGCCGAGGGCCGGCGGGGAGGCCCTGCTCGGGGTCAGAAAGGCGCCGGCCCACATCCCAGCTCTGTGCTTTTCCGCCTGGCCCACTCTGTGGACACACTTCTCCGCGGTGCTCAGTGCTTTTGAATCTTGAAAATGGGGACACGGGGACGACACAAAGACAATGCCACACAAGTACGAAGCCCTGAAAGTGTCATTATGTCACTTCAGACCTGAGGGGAGAGGTCACTGGGGCTGCGCGGGTTACTGACCCGTCCCTCACCCCATATCTTGTGCACAGCCATGTTCCTGTCGCCCTTGCTTCTGGCAAGGGTGGACCTGGAGCCAGGGCTGGGGTCGTGCTGGTGCCCAGCTCTGGTCAGCGGATGAAGCACCAGGTGTTTGGCTCAGGCTTTCCCAGAGCCTCGTCCTGGCAGTGGGGTCAGCCTGTGCTGACCGGCCCTGGCTCCCCCGGACCCCGCAAGGCTGTGCATCAGACCTTCTGGGCGGTTGTAAAAGGTGCCCTTTTGAAAACTGGGCGACTATCTGGGCTACGGGGCCTTGGCAGCCTGGGGAGCGGGACGGGAGGTCCCACAGGAGCTGGGACTCAGCCTGAGGGGCTGCCCCTGTGCCCCTCTGGTCGTTGCCTCCTAAAGCCCTGCTCCTACCCTGAACCTCAGAGGGGACTTACCCAGGCCCAGGTTGGAGATGGTCTCGAGGTCTGTGAAGCTGCTGGCCTCCAGGATGGCCTGGGGCAGCCTCAGCGTGAAAGGCAACAAGTCTCTGTGGAGACAGGAAAGGCCAGAGGTCATGTTGGGGAGAAGGACCCGTGTGTCTGTTCCCTGGCCCCCCCACTGGCTGCTGGGGCCTCCAGGCAGACTAGAAACTTCCCTGGGGCTGAGGGGCTGAGCCCTGTGGATGAGGAAGCAACCAGTCCGATGCAGTCCTGGGCCAGCCCTGAGGGACCTGCAGAAATGGGAGACTCTTCTCCCTGGTTGCTTGTTTTCCTGTATCGTGGGAAGCCCAGGTAGCTTCCTCCAACAATGCCCTTCTGGGTGGAGGAACCTAGCCCCTCCTGTCTGCTACCCACTGCTGCTCCACACAGAGATGGGCAGAGAGCACCCAGTCAGACTTGCTCAGTGAAGGCTACCAGTCAGCCCCTCGGGGCGCTGA
Source organism: Mustela nivalis (assembly GCF_964662115.1). Lineage (NCBI taxonomy): Eukaryota > Metazoa > Chordata > Mammalia > Carnivora > Mustelidae > Mustela > Mustela nivalis. The sequence continues at coordinate 31,046,829 of NC_139025.1, read as the reverse complement.
GGCCCCGACCCAGACTGCGCTCTCAGCTCTCATTCCCACCTCAGGCCACCACTACCCCAATCTCTAACTTGGCAGGATGGTACCATTCAGTCCCGTGTTGCCTCAGTTTACCTGGGTGGTTGTCTGGCCTACCAGCTGGGTTTCCAGCAGCTCCTGGGTCTCTGTGTATGTTGCCATGGGCAGCAGAGTCCCTCAGCTCCTCTGGGGTCCACCCCCCATGCCCCAGGGCAGTCTCCCACACTCTCTCAGCCACCTCCTCTGTTGGTCAAGATGCTGCCGGGATGGCAGGGGACCAGCGCCAACCCGGGACCACCGCATCCAGGGCCTTCCAAGGCCTTCCAGGGCCTTCCTGGCCCCCACTCGGCCTTGTGCGCCAGCTCCTCCATTCTGCCCACCACACAGGGGTTGCACTCAGGGGCCTCCCGCATTCATTTGCTTAGAGGGCGTGTGCCTTGCTCATTCCCACCTCTCGCATCCCAGGCGATGGCATCTACTTCGATTCCACAGAGCCTCTGAGGCTGTGCCACCATGGACCACGTCCTCCTCCGTGACCTGGTTACGTGCAAGGATTTCATCTGTCCCCGCTCCCTGCCACAATAGCCAATGCACCCCTTCAACCAGGGGCCACCTCTTCTGATCCAAGGAGAAGTACCCACGGGAGTGGGTGTTTGCTGGGCAACTAGTAGGTGCCCAGGCACTGGGCTGGGTGTTTGCAGGCCTTATGTCACATGACAGTATTACTATTTTTTCTTAAGATTTATTTATTTGTTTTGCAGGGGGAGGGGCAGAGGCAGAGGGAGAAGCAGACTCCCCACTGAGCAGGGAGCCCCGACACGGGGCTCGATCCCAGGACTCCGGGATCATGACCTGACCTGAAGTCAAGAGTCGGATGCTCAACTGACTGCACCCCCCAAGCACCCCGATATACAGTAATCAGCTATTACTATAACAGAGCACCCTTATGGGTAGGTATTAATACCTTTGTATTACTTAATTTATTACAGATCAGAATCCCATGGGGGAGCTGCTAAAAAAACAGATTCCCAGAACTGTGCACATAGGTTCCCAGGGTTGGGTCTGGGGATGGGCCAGGAATCCCTATTTTCACCAGCTCTCAAGAGGATGCTGATGGACACAGCCTGGGAATCAGAGGCCCCAAAAGCAAGGGCTATCGGTAACCATAAAAATTAAGCACCTCTCCAGGTGTGTGTGCCTGTGTGAGTGTGTGTGTGTGTGTGCCATACTTACAATCTCATATATATATAGAAATATATTCTCACACATAGATTCCCATACATATATATTCTCATACTCAGGAGAATATGTATTCTCATTCTTGTATTTTCCTGACATAATGGACTACTAAGTCCATTAAAAAGCATTCATAAAAAGAGAAATTTAAAAAATGGAATAATGCTCCAATGGAATCAGAATGAATGTTCTAACATGTTCCCCCTGCACGCTGGTGAGTCAGCTGTGTAACCTCCTAGGGTGGGACATGTCCTTCCCTAGAGGTCTCAGTTCTAGCCAGTGTCTTTGGACCAGAGTCTTTTTTGACCATGACTGCCAGTTAGAACCACATCTGGCATCCTGCTTCCTTGCCTGTGCAGTACGTGTGCACACACGCTCTCTCCCACACTCATACACAATCATGCGTAACTAGAGCGAGAGTTTAACAAAACAAGACTTATTTCAACGTACATGAGACACATTCTGATATTTACCAGTCTAGTTTAATTTTTCGTTTAAAAGGACAGCAGTCATGGGGCGCCTGGGTGACTCAGTCGGTTAGGCGTCTGACTCTTGGGTTTCGGCTCAGATCTGATCTCATGGGTCGTGAGATCAAGCCCCACGTTAAGCTCCATGCTCAGTGGGGAGTCTGTTTGGATAGTCTCTCCTTCTGACATACCCCCTGCTTTTGTAGCCTTGCTCTTGCTCCCTCTCAAATAAGTAAATAAAATCTTAAGAAAAAAAAAAAAAAAAAAGGACAGCCGTCATGATCCAACAGATGGATGTTATGACCCCCTCTAGGGTCACAGGAGTTGGAGGTCGGTGGGTGGGGCTGAAAGTTCCAATCCTCCAAACCCGGGGTCTCCTTGTCACCAGCCCCTCCTGAGGCCACCTAGGGGCCCTGCCTGGGTCAGCTCTCAGCACAAACTCAGGGAGCACTGAAGGGGGCTCATTAGGACCAACAAAACCCACCCTATCATTTGGGAAATCCCAAAGGGTTTTAGGAGCTTTGTGTCAGGAATGGGGACAAAGACCAAACCAGATAACTTCCATGTTATACTCCACTCCCTCCTGGGCTTTACCCAGGATTGAAAAACACCACATACCAATGATACTATCTAGAGTTTATGCCAGTTCTCTCTTCCCCTGAGGGCTCAGCAACCCTGCCCAGAGGCTAACGGCCCCCCAGTTCACAAGGCTACTGACTCCTGGGCGTGCTGAGAATTTGTCCCTACAATCCTTCAAGGGGGCTTAGTAGTGTTCCTGGTTTGGACGAAGTGTTCCAGAAATGACCAAGTGTGTTCATGCCTCTGTTGCTCTGGAAAGGAGCCCCAACATCTCCTTGGCCCCTCTGCTCCCCTACTCCTCTCTGCAGTGGCTGTCCCTACCCTGCTCAGTTCCTCCAACTGTTGCTGAGACAGGGGCCTCCTCATAGTGCCTGTGTGGCTGCTGTGGCCCCGGACTGGTCTCCCCTCTCCCCTTGCCTCTATTCCACCACCTACTGCAGCTCTGCGGCTCTGCTACAGTGCATACTGATGTCACCACAGCTCCTGGGCATGGCATTCAAGGTCTCCCCTCTCATCCCCACCCATGTGTCTGGTTCTTCCCCCGCAGCCATGCCCAAGCTTCCTACTGCCAAGTTTTTGCCTGTGCTATTTCCATTACCTAGAATTCTCTTCCTACCCTTCCTTGCCTGGCCTCTGAAGTCACCTCTTCTACAAGAAGGCCCAGACCCTCCCATTAATGGAAGGGGAGAACTGAAGGGGAGCAGCACACACACCCTCTCACCCCAAGCCTGTACGGGGTGGGGGAGGGACGGGAAGAAGTACCCGGGGCTCAGGAGTCCGGACAAGCGTAGGTCAAATTGGCTGAGAACTCAGCTGTGCAACCCGAGCTAGAGACATCCCCAGCCTCAGTTTCCCTGTCTGTAAGAACACACGCCAGGACCTCCGGCAAGCCCTTGCAGGGATCTTCAGGTTGGACCCCCAGCACAACCTGGGGGCAGGAGGCATCTGTCCCTGGAGTGGGTCTCCAGGTGAGAACACCTATCCACAAGGCCGCAGTAGGGGTTAGAAAGGACTCTGTGGGCAGAGCGTAGACCAAGCCGACTCAGCAGCACAGACATCGGGTCAGTGGGAGCTGGTCTGCACCGTCGCCGCTGCTGTCCCACGCGGACCCATGGATGCCGGTCACCCGCTCCGCCCGCCCGCCGCCGCCCCCGCCCCCCACCCCCAGCGCAGCCTCGGTGCTGCCTGCTCCCGAGGGCTGGCACCTGCGGCGCTCAGTGGCTTGTCATAGCATGCTGGAGCCTCACGGCCTGTCCCACCAGCCCCAGGGGGAGCCACAAATGCCTCCGCTTTGGGGGCACAAAAGCCCAGCCCCATTGGTAGATGACACCGAGGTCTCGCCTATGCTCAGGAAAGCCTCTGGGGTCTTGCTGAGGCTGGGATGCCTCCTGCAATGGCGTCCTTGCTGGGCTTCTCTGCCTGCCCCATCCTGCTCCCCCTTCCTCCCCACTGTGCTCTCCTTGGTGGTGGTGGGGGGGGCAAGTCCTCTCAACTCTTGCCCGTAAGAGCACCCCTCGCTAAGCTATTACTGTGCCCCATCGCAGAGCTGCTGAATCAGTCTCGGGGTTGGGGGAGGGGGGCAGGTGTCTGTATTTTTCACTGGCCCCCCTGGGTGATATGGGACCCAGGCTGGTCTGGGAAGCCTCTCTAGTCCTCACACCAGACTACCCTCCAGCCTGGAGCATTCGGGGGAGCTCCCCGAAGCGGAACCTGTAGCTTCCTGTGCGGGGCGGGATGTTGTGGGCTGGGGGGCGTGGCGTGGCGGGGGCGGGGGCGTGGTGGGGCAGGATGTCGGGGAAGCGAATTCCTCCAATGAACGCTCTGGCGCTGTGTTGCTCCTCCTCTATCATCCCTTTGACAGGTGAGGCCACAACTGGCAGGATAGGCCAGGTGACAGCCAGGGGACAGCCTCCAGCTCCTAAACTGGGGTTCTTCCATGGCACCCCACCCCTGACACATGGCCTTGGCGCTGTCGCCAAATACAGCACGTTGACACCCAAACATATGGGCTCTATGCCCTGTGATCTCCTTGTGGTTCCCAGAGCAGTGGAGGGCGGGCAAACAGGTACCGGCTTCTCTGGAACACAGAGAAACAGCCACCGGAGGCCGGACGGTTGGGAGGTGACGGTGTGAGCTTGGTGACTAGGGGCTCCAGATCTTCCTGGACAGACAAAATCACTGCCCCCAGCGGACATGGAACTAGGACACCTTCCGGCTGATGGGCAGTGTGCTGTGTCTTTATCCTGCCCTTCTCCAGCACCCCTCTAACGGGCATCAGCACCCCCATTTCACAGGAGAGGAAGTTGTGCCTCAGAGAGATGAGGTAATGAGCTCAAGCTGTGGGCTCAGGGATTATATCATTGTTTTATTTATTCATTCAAAGCACCTGGCCTGTACCCAGCACCATGCCAGGCACGCCCGTCCGAGATAAGAACCTCTCAGAACCGAACGGGCCTGTCCGCCTGAGAGCTTGGCATTGCAAGGTACACCACGGCCCCGGGGGCCTCAGGGGCTTTGCCTGGCATGCCCGGAGGAACATGCTAGGTCGTCTGAATTAGCGTGCGAGGCACACAGTGGGGCGGTCGTAGCAAAGCTCACGGACCTCGGAGCTTTAAGTACCTTGAATCTCCACCCTGCCTTTAACCAGCTGCGCCCCCTGAGCAAGTTCCTTCTCTTGGTCTCAGCTTTCTCATCTGTGAAATGGGAACTGTCCGCCAGATTTATGAAGGTAATGGACAGTGCAGCACTGCGTACCCGCGAGCTCCTGACAGGTGGCCATGGCTGACAGCAACCATTGCCAGCATCACCCTTCCTGCCCGCCGGAGCCCAGGAGGGGCCCGCTAGGCAGGAGGGCTCTTCTGGGATGAGCACGGTTTTCACTGAGCGGCAGCAAGGATGGATCTCTCCGCAGCACAGAGATGTGGGCCTGGAGCCCCGAACCCTGAGACACCCTGTCCTGCCCTCCTTGTCAAGGCCCTGCAGCTTAAGCCATGACGGTGCGAAGATGTATTTTTACGTTCCTATTGACCTGAAACCAGTTCTGAGTAAACAGAGCAGCTCTGAGGGTGGCGACCAGGCACCCACCCCGCCCAGCAGTGACTTCAGAATCACAGGCTCTGTCCCACTGAAGGGTATCTGCCCTTCCTGTTGTCCCCACAGGAAGTGCCATCTGCCACCCCTGCAACAGGGTGGGTCAGGTCAGCACGGGGCTCCAGGGCATCCTGGAAGCTGGGGTGAGGGGCAGTGAGCCAGGGGGCAGGGGGTGATGGGGGTGGGGTCCTGCGAGGCCAGCCTAAGGGAGCCTCAGAGCCCACTCCTCCCCTCATGGTTACCAGGGCAAAGCCAGGGACTGTCCCCTCTCTCTGCACCCTCTGGGCTGCACCTTTCCTTCTGGGGGCCTCCCCGGGACCCTCACCCCCCACCCCAGGGTTCAGGGACGTCTGTTGCACTCTGATGCCCCTCCGTGGGTTAGGCGTACTCACCTACTGACACAGTAGAATGCGATCAGTCTGAAGATGTCCTCAAACACAAGAACCGAGCCTTCCAAGTACAATACTGTGGAGAGATGACAAAAGCCTTGGGTGAATGTTCCTGCCAGACAGGAGGCTCTCTGAGGGTTGGGGGCCGTGACTGCCATCTTCACGGTGGGTCCCGGCACCTGCTACAGGGCCTGGCATCTGCAGTTTCATACATATCGGCTGCCAATCTGACCACAGGGGAGCGGGAACCAACCTTCTAAGGTGTTATTCCACTGAGATTTGGGGGGATTATTACAGCAATTGGTGTTGTCTTTAATCTACAGTCATCATTTGGGGGCAAAATGACACAGACAACTCTAGATTGTACGAGCAGAATCAAACATCTAATGGATCAGGGTTGTCTCGGCCTGACAAGGAGCTATGAGGCACCAACAGGAGGCAAGTTGCCCAGATCAGTCTTGGCCTCCAGGAGATACAGCAATGCCAGCCGAGGGCCACTGGCCCTCCTCCCAAGAATGCTTGGGCCTATGAGAACCTTCCTTGATTCGGCTGCATGGGTAACCCAAGAGTGAGGGTGACCCCGATAATTTCCAGCTCTGACAACAAAGAGGGACCAATGCATTTGGCCAAGGTCCCATCCCATGGTGGATATGGCTCGTCGGAGGGGCAGGCAGGGTGCTGGACCGTGCCTGAAAGGGGAACATGGTGCCACACTCTGCTCAGGACCCTCAGGGTAAGGGGCCAAGAGAAGCTACGCGAGTTGGTTGAGGTCCACTGCCCATCTTGGCTGCCATCCACCCTCATGACGCCTGTCACCCCAGGGCACCATATGCCCAACAGGGGACGCCCACAGTGAACGGTCTTTGGCATCAGAAGCACCGAAAAACTAAGTGTGTCACATTTCAGTTCTACTTTCCTCAGGTTCTTCTCGCATCCATGCGACAGAAGGAAAGGTGGGACCTGGATCCAACCAGGAGCTCAGCTCCTCCAGCTGCAAAAGGAGGAAGCCTTTCCCACCCTAAACACACCCGCATCTCGCTGACAGCAAGCTGTCCTGTTTTCGGAGCCCAGGACAGTGTTTTGCTGCACTGGTGCTCTGTGAGAGGGGCACACACGAACTGAAATGTTTTGTTCCAACAGCTTTATTTTTATATTTGCCTTCTTTCAACATACTAGACACTCTGCTCAACAGTTAACATGATTTTTTAAAAAGAAGTTCACATTCATCATCTATTTATGGCAAAGAAATAATGGTTTCCCATTAGGATAGCTATAAACACTTTAAAAGGGAGTTTAAAGAAAAATGCTAAGTAGATTATAGGACCCGTGTTACTCGGAAAAGTCAGAAATGTCAGTCCAAAGAATGACCATTCTCTGTGAATAGCGGCGGGGCAGTCCACAGCGCCACCTAGTGCTGGCATTTGGTACATCGCTGACTTTCTCAAGAAGCCAGGGACCAGGGAGCCTGGGGCCAAAAAGACATCCTGTAGCCTCAAGAGGTAGGGAGAGCTCCGTCTATAAAGTGGGATCCCTGATGGCAGGGTTAGAAGTGACGCCCGCAGGAAGCCAAGACTAGCACACTGGGAGGGAGGGCTCAGTAGCAGCTTTAAGATAAAGTCAGCCACGCCCCCTTCTGTGCCTCCTGATCCTTTCTGTGAAGCCATTTTCCTTAGCCTCAGTTTACCAACCGTCTTCTTGCTGGGCAGCAGCTGGGGTGCAGGCACCAGAGCTCATTCCTTTTGGGGCCCAGAACCCAGCACAGGTGTATACATTGTCAACTTTGTGCTGTTAAACTTGCGGATTTATAAAATTGTGAGCCACAGTGAAAGCTCTGGGTTTCTATTTAACTTGACCTCTTCTGCCCCAGCCCCAGGTACCTTCCACATCTCCCACACTATCCATACACAGATGGTGGCAAAGGCTTCCCATCACCCCACGGACCAGCTGGGGGAGCTCGCGCTTGCCAGGGCCAGGGTGTGGCCCAAATCTGAGTCTCCCCCCAGGACCCAGCACAACGGGGTGCAGTTTGGGAGATCGATACATGTTTATTAAATAGCCATCTGGGAGGGAGACATAAGAGGTCTGGGGGCACTTGGGTGGGGACCTTAGGCCTCCCACTGCATGGATCGTTAGCCCTCCCCTGCAGGAGTCCACAGGGACCCCTCAGACTTGGGGGAACCCTCACAGACAGCCTTCCACCATTCTGGAGCCTGGGCTAATGCACATCGGTAAGGGACAATCCTTTGTCCCCATGAGTGATGGGCGGGCTGTGCTCCCAGGACTGTCCTGGCTTCTGTGCAGTTCCGGCCTAGTGGCTTGGTGTGGGTGCCCGGGCCCAGTGGCCTGACTGTGGGCATGCCTCTGTCGTCTTTTTATTTATCCTCTCTGTGCCTAGGTTTCTTCAGCTGTACAACAGGGATAATAAAGTAGCCCCCTATTACAGGTTGAACTGCATTCTCTCCAAAAGATACGATGAACTCCTAACCCCTGGTACGTGTGAATGTGACCTCATTTGGAAACAGGATCTTTGCAGAAGTCACCCAGTGAACGTGCTGTCAGACTGGATTGGGGTGAACCCTACATTCCATGAATGGTGTCCTTATAAAAACATGAAGACATGGAGACACACACACAGGGGAAGCCATGTAAGACACAGGAGTGAGGCCTCTGTAGGGCAAGCAACACCAGAGTGCTGGTTGTCACCAGCACCTGGGAGAGAGGGGTGGAACGGATCCTCCCTGATCTGCAGACAGAACCCACCTGCGCCACACCTCAATTCCAGATTTCTGGCCTCCTTACTCAGGGGGGAACCTGCTTCTCCCTCTCCCTGTGCCTTCCGCCTCAGCTTGTGCTCTCTCTCTCTCTGACAAATAAATAAATAAAATCTTAAAAACAAACAAACAAACAAACAGTAAGCTAGTCACGGTGTGAGGTAGGGCTGGAGATGGAAGGATTTTTTGTGGCTTTGCCTGGCATTATTTTCTAGGGCTCCTCAGTAGAAAGCTTGTCCCTTGGTGGAGGTGAGGGGGGGTGGGTGAGGGGTGGGGGAGGGGTTTTCCTCACTTGGTCCCATCAACACAGTCCACATTCCACCCTCCAGGTGCTCGCTCATGCTCTTTCTCCGTGGACAAGGATCCCTCTTAACACAATTTAGCTTTTTAACTGCCTTATGGGTACAACTCATAGCACTAAGTACAAATATTCTCAGACCTATGGTGAGGGATGGACCACTATGAAGGCACCAAAACCCTGTGGACAGAGCACCCTAAGTGGGTGAATTGTAGGATATTGAATATAATAATAAGTAACTCTCAGTAAAGCCATTATTTAATAAAAAAGAAAAGAAGCCCATACACCAAGAGTTGACTGAATTTCACTGCCTGTAGTATGTTTTTCTGGGATTTTTTATAATGGGCATCTATGATTTCAGTAGGCAAAGAAACTGTCAAGTGTCTCTACATTTTTCTCTAATCTTCTAAAATTCTCTGTAAAATACTTTCTAAAGCTGATTGGTTGCCAGTGTCCTCTCAGCTGAGGCCGCTTCAGAGGCCACTCACAGCCCTGCCAGGCATAGCCTACGAGGCCCCCATGGCCTCCAACACTGAGGGGACCACGCTCTCCCTTACTCTGTGAAGCCAGAAAGAGCCTCTTCAGAAAGAGCCTCAGGAATGCCTGTTGGGCACTCTGCCCTTGGCTGCCGCCCAAGGGAGCTGTGGCCGGTGTCCAGCTAGGGAACACCCCCCAACAAAGATGCTGGTTCCAACCGGTCACCTTGGACAAGCGCCAGCAGTGAGCCCCCCGCTGGACGGTCTCTGGGGTCCTCAGCTGCAGCCTCAGTGGGCACATGTCAGGCCCTGTCTAATGCATTTCTCACTCAAAGTATAAGACAGGAGAAGGGGTCCCCATTGGTCACACCTGGCCCAGAGGTGACAACAGGTGACGATGACAAGACACCGCTTCTGCTTCAGGAAAAGGAAATCTTTTACCTGACGACTCACCACCAATGCTGATATGGGACAGCATAGAGATGCCACGTCCTTGCACACCGGCTGGCTGCTGCCATTTACAACCTCAATGTCAAGGTGAAATAGTCACAAAGACCAGAAAACTGGTAGATCTTTTTTTCTTTCTTTCTTTCTTTAAAGAAATCCTGTTCAATTGACATTGGCTTTTTCCACTTAGCATAATTTCCTCCAGGGTCCTCCAAGTTGCTGAGTGAACCAATAGCCTGCTCCTTTTCACTGCTGAGGACTATTTTTCGGGCCGGACAGGCCAGTTTGCTTGGCAATTCACCCAGTTTCCAGTTTTTTAAAAGATTTTATTTATTTGACAGAGAGATAGAGAGAGAGAGAGCAAGCATGTGAGTGTGCATGAGTGTGGCACAAGGAGAAGCAGACTCCCGCTGAGCAGGGAGCCTGACTCAATTTCAGGACCCCCAGATCATTACCTGAGCTGAAGGCAGGTGCACAGAACCACCGAGGAGCCCCTCCAGTGTTTAGTTATTAGGTGCAAAGCTGCTGTGGACATTTGTGTACAAGTTTCTATGTGAATGTACATCTTCCTTTCTCTAGGTTTCCCAAGAGAACAATCACTGGGAATATGGTAAAGTCTAACATCACGTTTCAAAGAAACTGCCAAACCATTTTCCAGAGTGTCTGTACCATTTTACATCCCCCCAGCAATGTGGTAGGGACCCAGTTTCTCCTCGTGCTCGCCAGCATGGCGTTTTCGTTATTTTCTATTTTAGCCATTCTGATTGGTGTAGAATGAGATCTCATGGCTGTTTTAATTTGAATTTCGAAAGGAGAGGAGACATCCTTTCATGTGATTATTTGCCATCTGTATATCTTCTTTGGAGAAATGTCTGTTCATGTCTTTTGCCCATTTTCTAACTGGACAGTTTTATTCTGTTTTGTTTTTAAATATTGAGGGTTTTTAAAATTGCTTTATTAAGAGATCATTTGTGAATGATACCGTCCAATTTGCCAATTTGAAGTGCACAATTCAATGGTCTTAGGCATGGAGGCACGTAAAAAGTTGTGCAACCCTCACCACAATCAATTTTAGAACATTTTCATTATCCCAGAAAAGAGACCCTGTACCCACCAGGAGTCACTCTCCAGCCCTTCCTCTCCCATGGCCCCCAGCAACCACTAATCTATGTTCTGTCTTTATGGATTTGCCTGTTCTAGACATTTTGTGTAAGTGGACTGATACCGTGTGTTGCCTGGCTTTTTCTACCTAGCACAATGTTTTCAAGGATTGTCCATGTGGTAGGATGGGTCCATGCTTCAGTCTTCTTTATGGCTGTATAAAATTCTATTGTTTGGATGGACCACATTTTGTTCACCCATTCATCACTGATGGGTGTTTGGGCTGTCTCCATTTTTTGGCTACCACAAATACTACTGCCGCAAACATGTGTGTACCCGTTTTTGTGCGGACATACACTTTCATTTCTGTTGAGTACAGACTCAGACTCAGTGGAATTCGGGGTCATACAGTAACTCCGTATGTTTAAGAAACTGCCAACTGTTTTCTAAGTGACTACACCATTTTACTCTCTGCTTGCAGCATACGAGGGTTCCAACTTCTCCACTCCAATCCTTTTTGATTACAACCATCCTGGTGTGGATGAAGCGGTATCTCATTGTGGTTTTTGGTCTGCATTTCCATGATGATGGGTGATGCTAGCCTTTCTCTTTGTGCTTACTAGCCTTTCGTGTAACTTCTTTGGAGAAGTACCTATTTAAATTCTCGGCCCACTTTTCAATCAGATTGTTTATTGTTTTGTTTCAAAGGGCTCAATTAGAGTTCCTCTGTAGCTAGGACATTTTCATTATGTATTCATTTATCAACAAATATTTATTGTGCTCATCATGTTGATAAAACAGGGTAGATGGATGTAGAAATTGAGTGCAAGCCTCTCAGTAGAAGGATGGCAGGGAATTTGCCAATGGTCTGGCCATAGGACCTACCTAGGACATCCCGCCGAAGGATAGAGATTCAAACAACCAGCTCCTTCTCTTTTGATGATTTAAAATTTGGTGGGGGTGGGGATGGGAGAGGTGTAACTGATTTCACCTTACAGAAAATCTTGCATGAAGCAAGGCCTCAGTATGTGTGTTTATAGAACGAGCATTGTCTAGATGAGAACTGCCCCAGGAGGAAAGGGTCCCCAGAGGGATACAGGAAGGACCATGGGCTGGTAGGAGAGGCAGAGTCTACAGAACTCTCCCAGGGCTCATCCTTGGAGAGAAAAAGCCATCACTCCCAGTTGTTGGGGGGAGGGGGGAATCCAGGAAGTGGCCCTACTCCAATGCTTTATGTGACACTGAGCCAACCTTCCCTGAACCCTATCACCTAGAATGGTTGGAAGACAAATCTTTTTTTTTTAAATATTGAAGTATTATTTTATGATTTATGATATATTTTTTAATTTTTTATTTTTTATAAACATATATTTTTATCCCCAGGGGTACAGGTCTGTGAATCACTAGGTTTACACACTTCACAGCACTCACCAAAGCACATACCCTCCCCAATGTCCATAGCCCCACCCCCCTTCTCCCAACCCCCCTCCCCCCAGCAACCCTGTTTGTTTTGTGAGATTAAGAGTCACTTATAGTTTGTCTCCCTCCCAATCCCATCTTGTTTCATTGATTCTTCTCCTACCCACTTAAGCCCCCATGTTGCATCACCACTTCCTCATATCAGGGAGATCATATGATAGTTGTCTTTCTCTGCTTGACTTATTTCGCTAAGCATGATACGCTCTAGTTCCATCCATGTTGTCTCAAATGGCAAGATTTCATTTCTTTTGATGGCTGCATAGTATTCCATTGTGTATATATACCACATCTTCTTGATCCATTCATCTGTTGATGGACATCTAGGTTCTTTCCATAGTTTGGCTATTGTGGACATTGCTGCTATAAACATTTGGGTGCACGTGCCCCTTTGGATCACTACGTTTGTATCTTTAGGGTAAATACCCAGTAGTGCAATTGCTGGGTCATAGGGCAGTTCTATTTTCAACATTTTGAGGAACCTCCATGCTGTTTTCCAGAGTGGTTGCACCAGCTTGCATTCCCACCAACAGTGTAGGAGGGTTCCCCTTGGAAGACAGATCTTAATGGATTCTCATCCCACTTCCTAATGTACCTGGGTCCCCAACTGGAAAGGCCAGAGGTGCAGACCCTGAAAATAAAAAGCCATGGCGTCAAGAAGCTGGGGAGTGGTTCCCAGCTGGAAGCAGGTGGGAGAGTCAGCAGCAGGCGTGGTAGGTGTGGCCAGGCCCACCCATCCAGGGGCCTCCTGTCCCTCGCGGCTCCTTCCCCTCTTGGGAGGTCACAGGTGCCTTCTGGCTGCCGGGAGCCATAGTATGGTTGTCATGGGAACCCCCACCTGGCCCTTGTGTGGCTGAGGTGGGAAAAGGACTGTTTCCTGTCCAAAGGCCCAATTTTCTGCAGTAGATGAAAATGAACTCCCCTGCTCCCAGGACTGAAAGTGGGGGAAAACAAATTTCTCAGTCTGGGGGGACCCCGATGTTCCAGGCCTAGCTCCGGCATCCCCATGCTTCCAGATGACGCTACAGAGGGCAGCTGCCTCACTTGTGAAATGGGAGAACAGCCCTCTCCCTGCCAAGGAAGGGTGCTGCTTGACTGGGGCTTCTGGAATGGCTGGCTCCAGCAGGAGAAGCTGCCAGACCAGGGTGCAGACAATCTCACGCCGGGCAGCACCTGTGTTCTCTAGGCAGCCCTTCTGCCCGACCGTACAAGGACTGGAACACAGAGTGGTGCAAACTTTCGGCCCTGCTCCAGGCAAAGCCTAAACGTGGACCATACTGGCCAGGCATGGGCTCCTGGTTCCAGCAGCCACAGGCCCAGAGCTCAAAGCCCTCCCTCTCAGACACTTGCTTTCTTTAACTGCCAAGTGAGCAGGAAAGTAGCTGAGGCCCTTCCTGGCCCTCTGGCTCTTTGTGTAGAGGCTGGTGCCCTGCCCAGACCCTGAGTGAGAAACGACAGCCCCTGTACCACAGACAGCGTAGAGTCTGAAGGTCTGTGGAGGGAGGGCAGGGACCTGGGAAAGGAGGACAGTTTGATAATGTGCTGGAGACAGATCCCTTTCTCTCTCCTTGCCTGGCACGGATGGTCCACCCTGGACACCCTGGTCTCTGGCTCATCGGCTGGCCTGGAGCCCCCGCACTGTCTATTTACCAGCCTGCCCGAGCTGCCCTTTGTAAAGCCCCCAGCCCCCTGAGCTTCATGGTTTTTCACTGTAAACTCATCCTCTCTTAACTGTCTCCACCACATCTCCTCCATCAACCATAGGCCTCTAGGGGGAGGGTATGAGCTGCAGGGAGGCTGACAGGGAAAGGAACAGGGAGGACCTGCCAGCCACAGTCAGGGGCCAAGCAGGGGACTGCTTCCAAATGCTCCTAATGCCCCCCTATAGGATCTCGCAAGGGAGCACAGAGGTGCCTCCTCTTTTAGGTGGCTACAGCCCTGCACTAAACTGCACAACTTGACAAGCAGAACACCAGCTAGACTTTAACCCCCATTCAAATCACCAATGAAGTGCTTTAGGGCAGTGCAGAAGCTATGCAACTGTCCACGGCAGCCCTGGTTATAAGTCATGGCCATCTTTGCTGGTTGCGGTTGGCGTAAAGAGCAATTTCCTCTTGATTTCATCTTAAGAATTTTAAGATGAATAAAATACCACAATGTCCTTTTTACTGAGTTCTACACCACACCCCAGATTGGCTCAGACTAGAGACCTGACCACAGCCAAATGTTCCTCCTAGTGGATGGGGAACCACGAAAAGCCAGAATGGAAGAGCCCTTAGGGGCAACTCCAGTCCAAACTCCCCCATTGCACCGGTGGAGAAACTAAGGTACAGAGAAATTATGTCATCATCCTTTGAGAGACGACTAATTTGGGTGCTTTCCAGAGTTTGACTGTGATGCTCTCTGGAATCTAGGTTCTGATTCGGATTGCTGTCGTTCTGCCCCCTTCTCCCAAATCCTAGCATGGGCTGGGATTTTTGAGCCTCCTGATTAATGATGGAAGGCTATTGTTTTCAAGGTTTCAGTAATAATAATAATAATAATAATAATAACAACAGCAGCATCAGCAACAACAATAGTAGTAAGAGTATTATCTACCATTTATTAGTTGTGCCGCTGTGCCAGCCTCTATTTCTAATCATCACGACAAATTCCATTATCCTCATTTTAGAGGCAGGGAAATGAGGCTCAGAGAGGTCAAAAAAGCGGCCCAGCGGCCACAGTCACAAGGCGCCTACAGCCAGGGAATGTGGTCAGGAGGCACCTTTTGCTTTGGAGAGGTGGCACGGGGTGGAGGGAAGGCGTCCCAGTCTTCCCTACCGGAATGCACTCAGTGTGTCCCTGCAGCTAGCAGAGATGCCTTCCTATGGGTCACACTAGGCAGGCCCCATGTCACCCTGGGGGAAGCCCTCCCGGTGGCCGTGGCGCTGGGTTCACATTCCGCCACCTCCTGCTGTGTTCCCAGGCCTGACTCCAGCCCAGAACGAAGCTCCCGGGAGAGCGGGAGTCAGGTGTCCTGCCTCCTCACCACCCCAGAGCCGGGACCTTGCCCCGGATGCCACGGATGCCACGCATGCCACGCAGCCTCAGCATCCCATTGCGAACAGCGCTCCCTTGGAGCCCCATGCCGGCAGCCACATCGGCAGCCGCTGCCACTGGGCTGTCCAAGCTGTGAAGAAAGATTCCTTTTCCTGGACGGTGCTCTTCCATATTTAGCAACTGTGTGGATGAGGCTTTAAGTCTGGGAAAGGAATACGAAATCAACTGCCGCAACACAGATGGGACTTTGCCTGGGAACTAGGTAAAGGTTCAGATGCCAGAACAGAAGGGGACCCATTAGACAGAGGAGTGAACTGCCAAGTGTCAGGGAGACCAAAGAGTAAGCAGGCCGGGAGGTGTTCGGGGAGCAGGGGTGGGAAGGGGTGGGGGAGGGCGAGCAGAGGCAGGCTGTCTGCCAGCAGGGGGTCTCATTACTCACAGAGAATGAGCTGGAAGTCTGGGCAAGCCATCTGCCTGTTTCTCAGCTCACACTGAGGGGCCAGGAGGTGTCTTTGGTGGTTCCCGTCAAAAAGAAATGCTTTGCTCTGCTGGGCTGAAGGAAAAAAAGGAGGCGGCCCACGGCACTGCCCTGCTGGTGAGAACAGCCTCGAGTTCCAGAGAAGGACCCATCAAGAAACAACCCAGCTCAGAAAACAACCTGGGTTCGACTTCAGGATCTTAACCCTGAGTTTGCAAATCTTTATCTGAGGTCCAAAAGAAAAGTGAGCACCACTTACAAAAGCAGCGGGAGGCCCAGAGAGGTTCAGTGGCTTGCCAGAGGTCACAGAGCTAAGAAGTGAAACCTCCCCCTCCCAAAAGACATCGGGCCGGTGCCCTCCTGAATCGCCATAAATGCTCCTGGTCAGGAAAGGGGACACGCTGCTGCTGCACAGAGAAGAGTCTCCACCGACACAGGGAGGTTCCTGTGACCTCCCAGGGATCAGGGCTCCAAACTCTCTGGCAGTTCCTCCAGCCCGACATCTCATTCAGATTTCCCCTTAGTTACCAGATGGCAATTCCACAGCCCAGTAAGAACAGTGATGGAAACAGGTATCTTGACCCCAAAGGATGTGACCACCCCAGAGGGACCCTGGAGAGTTAGCATCTCATGCTCCAGACACTCTCAAAGCTCTAGGGCTCTGCCCTCCCTCCTGAGCCCTGGACCCATCAATTTATCCAATTTTCAATCAGCAAATATTGCTGAGCATCAACTATGTACCAGGCACTGTGCTAGGCACTGGGATGATGGCGATGGGCTTCTTTCTCCCAGGTACAGTGGCTCCCCCATCCCTTGCTGTCACCCCCGCCAATCATTCTTCCCCTCGACCAAGGGTGGTGCAGCCACAGGGCCCTGACAGTGGGCGCCTACTGATCCCTCTTCCTTCTCAGCCATTTCTGCCAACCTGTGCTGTCAGTCCTCCTCCGGAGTATCTCGGGAGTGTGTCTTATCCTCCCACACCTGCTGGAGGAGCTGGGTGCAGGCCCCACTGTGTTGCCCCAGCATCACTGCCAAGTCCCTTCTGCTCTTCATCCTGGGTGGAGGGTCTCCCCTGCACTCCAGCCTCTGCACTGCACCCCCAGCAGTGAGGGGCATCTGTCTATCTATCGATCAATTTTATTTTTAGGTAATCTCTATACCCACTGTGAGGCTCGAACCCATAACCCCAAGATCAAGAGTCACATGCTCCACCCACTGAGCCAGCCAGCGGGGCTTCTGTTTAAAAGGCACATGAGATCATGCCCTCCCCCCCATTTTTAATGTCCTCTGTCAGGGGTTCTTCCCCATGGCCTTCTAGATAAAGGCCGAGCATCGAGACCCTGGGTGCACACTGCCCTGGGATTCAACAGCCCGCATGTCCTTGTTCATGCTGTCTCACCGCCTCTCGTGCTCTTCCTCTTCTCTCCCAACAGGACTCGCTCACATGTCCTCACTCCTCAGAGGCATCCCCCTGGGGTCTCACTCACCCTCCAGTGTCAGGAAGCTTCCCCGATTGCAGTAAAAGCCCAACACCTTCTTAATATTGTCATGGGCGTATCCCTACAGCCCCATGTCCTTAAACAGAGTAGATGCATAAGTGCACGTGGTATACGATTCTCTAATTATGTAGTGTGTGTGGTCTTTGCACACCGAAGTAGCTAGAAGTTTCCCTGAGAGCAGAATGTGTTTTCAACTCAAGAGCAGTATAGCCCAGTGTGACGAACACATGCTAGGGGGCCAAGCTGCTGGGTTTAAACCCCAGACCCACCACTTACTGATGCATGACCTCAAGCAAGCCATTTAGCCTCTCTGTGCCTCAGTTTCTCCATCTGTAAAATAAAGATTATACCTGTCCTGGTTATCTATTGCTATATAACAAACTGCTTGCAAATTCTGCTGGCTTAAAACAATGCTCTTTGTGTAACTCATGGTTTCATGGGTCAGGAATTTGGGCAGAAATCTGCTGGGAAATTTTTTGCTCCTCGTGGCACTGACTAGGTCACTTGGTGGCATGCATCTAGGTACTGTCCTGGTCCAGAGGATCCTTCACTCAGGCCCAGTGCCTTGGCAGGAGAAGCTGAAGGCTAAGCTCAGCTGGGCCCTCTTTGGCTTCTCTCCCTGTCTATATGGTCTCCAGGAGAGCTCTCCAGGTGGTCTCTCCAGTATGGTGGTCTCAGATTTCTTACAGGGCAATCCAGGATTCCCAGAGGCCATGCAGAAGCTGCCAGTTCTCTTAAAAGCTACACATGGAACTGGCAGAGTGTCCCTAATGCCTGACTCTGTTGGCCAAAGCAGTGCCGGGCCAACCCAGATTCAAGGGGAGGCGCTGTAGCCCTTGATGGGAGGAGGGTCAAAGAAAGTACCGCCATCTTGAATCTGCCACAGGATAGTGTTTCTATCCTTGGGCTGATCTGCAGATTAAATGAGTTAATTCATATAAAAAGCTCCACAAGTGGTTTCTACCAGTGTCTTCTGTCCTTAGTCTCTCCCTGTACCCAGCAAGTTCTCAGTAAGTATTCTGTATCCCACTCTTTAGTAGAGGAAGAGGCACAGGGAGAACATTCTAGGTTGGATGGCATAGAGCGAGTTTCTTGTCCCAATTGCTGAACCACATTCTGCACACCAGGGGTCACCTGGAGTCCCAAGACTGCACCGTGAAAACGAAGTTGTGAGGGAGCACGAGAGAGCAGAACCAACACCAACTGAGGGCATAGCTACCGAGCCCACCTGCCCCTCTCCCAGTTGCCGCCCAAGTCTGCATGTTCCAGATGAGGGAACGGAGCTCAAATGGGTTCAGGAGCCTGTCCAAGTTCAACCAGATGGTGAGTGATGGGCTTCAAATCCAGGTCTGCCTGTCCGATGGCTCTTTCTACTACAGCTAAGAAAACCATGGAAAATGCCCAACTATGTCTTCTCAATGACCGACGGGACTTTGGTCCTTGGGACCCTGACACCTATTAGAAGGAAACTCCCCGGCTCCCAGCAGGAAGTACCTCACAATCTTAAAAGTTATCCTGTGACCAGCTGACGGTCTCACATTATTCACGGTTTCTCTGGGAATCCGTCAATGTCATGATGCATTTCCTGTTTCTGCAGACATCCCGCACACACGCACCCACCTTTTTAAGAAAAGAGACAGCTCTTCACGTAAGTATTGTAACTGATTACCTATAAATACACACTTCATATCCACAGGCACGCACATCATGCTTTAGTTTGCAAAACATGCACATATATGTCAGCTTCCCGTGGTTCTGTATGGGAGGCACTGGAATCCCCATTTACAGTTTTGGAAACTGAGCCACAGCGTGCTGGTAAACACGTAATGACCAGCCCCTGGCCCAGGGAAAGAAACCTCGGTTTCACCGCATTTACCAGCTTCCATAATGTAAGAGTTCCCACCATGCTAGTTTTAAGCACTGAGTTGCGATGAGATGTGCACGCTCCTGTCTCACTGGCTAGAACAAGCTGACTCCCGTGTGCCACCAGAGCCACAGCTTTGAGATAAAGCCACTCTCAGATGGTCCTGAGGGAGCAAAACCATCAAAAGACCTGGGACTCGGGTGGCCCACAGACTAGAGGGACCCGTTCTCAGCACAGCTGCCCTTGCCGAAGCCCCCTACTCCTGGTTTACTCCCTTTCTGTCCAGCTCTGGGTCTGTGCAACGAACACGAAGCATTTGAATAAAATTTCAGCTCAGGCTTCAGATTTGGAGGGTCATTCCAAAGTTCCTAAGTATGCTTAATGACTATCTGCTCTCCCTCCCGCTCCTCCAACTTCCCCTGTTGTGGAGAGCCACAGGCATACAGAGAGAATCTCAAGCAGACGCCACGCTGAATGCAGAGCCCGTCATGGGGCTCGATCCCAGGACCCTGAGACCACGATGCCAAGAATCGAAGGCTTAGTCGACTGCGCCACCCAGGAGCCCCCTGAGAGGAACAACTTCTGTGAAAGCTGATGCGGTGTCTGGCACACCGCGAGTCTGGTACAGTGCCTGGCACACGGTGTCCCTAATAACTGGGGGCTGACGGCTGTATGAGATTTCCTGGGTAGGGCCTCATTACTGGGGAACTGGGTCTCATCTGGGGGCTGCTCAGGGCAGTCTTGCACAGGGGAACAATGACTACATTCAAGAACATTCCAGCAGGGGAAGTTGTGCTGGGCCAAGTTCCTTAAAAGTTTCCACTGTGAAAACCAAGACCAAGACAAGTGATAAGCACAACAAAACATATGCCAGAGGATCAGGACTGCTGGTAAAAGCAGTGTAAACTATTATTCATTGATTCTCAACAGATAAAGGGAGATGGACACAAAGAGCCTCAGAAGACACCAGTCTACTTCTACAGAACTTTCCAGAAGGTCCCACCTCTGACTTCTTCCTTAAATAGTTTGGGTAGAAAGAAGAAGTTGGTGGTACAGGCATCATAATGTGGCCTTCCAAGAGGCCACCCCGGCTGCTTGGACACTGAGTAGCATGTATCTTTCTCAGCCCGTGACCAGGCTTTATAATCCAGGAGCTTAGGATGTCTGGGGTCAGGCAAACAAAGAATAGTGCCTCCTCTCTGTGTGGGGCTCTGCCCTTCCAAGGCAGTTCGTTTCCATCTCTGGCCAGGTGAGGTCAAGGGTCCCTTCTCTTAGGAGTCCCGGAGATGCTGAGTGACTTGCCTAAGGTCACACAGCCAGTTACTGGCAGAGCCAGATTAGAACCCAGTTCAATGACACCTACCTGTGGCTTGGCACAAGCTCACCCTGGCCCTCTAGTCAGCCACTCCCTCTTCCTAGGGGTGAAGCCGCCTCGAAACTTTCAGAGCAAAGCAAATCTGGGAGGGGCTCTAGAGGTATTCAGAGGTAGCAACTGGCTTTCTCTTTCAGGAGAAACCCCAAAGCCTATAAGAATATCTCCTTAGAGGTCCTGATCATGGGGTAAACCTCCCAGAGCAAGCCAAGCCTCCACACAGGGTCAACAGGTGAGCCACAGAGCACTTGCAAAAGTACTTTGCTTTGTTTCTTCCACTCTTGCCCCAACCTGCTCTGCTTCCCCAGTGACCCTTTTAAGAGCAGAATCTGGGGCTCCTAGTGGCTCTACTGGGGAAGTGGCTGCCTTTGGCTCAGGTCATGATCCCAGGGTCCTGGGATCGAGTCCCACATCGGGCTCCCTACTTCTACCTCTCCCTCTCGCCCTGCTTGTGCTCTCTCTCTTTCGCTTACTCTGTCTCTCAAATAAATAAAATCTTTAAAAAAAAAAAAAGAGCAGAATCTGGTCTTAGGATGACCCTCTGTAGACAGTAGCTTCATACACACATGAATGGGTGGGTGGGTAGGTGGGTGGGTGGAGGGTCCCTCTTGCCTTCCTGCCTGGCGTCAGGTATGTTCACATATGTTTTGTCTGTTCCTCATAACAATTCACTGTTGGAATGGAGGCATAATTCACTCCATTTGTGGTCAAAAGCGAGGCTCCCTGTATACATGGGCCACCCACTCAGGCCTGATGCTGGCATTAAATCCTCGTCCCCACAAACCCATTTCCCTCATCTTCCCCTTCTCTTACCCCCCAATACCCTGTGTTTTAGATCTCTTCTATCTCTGTAAAACATCCCCCTGCGTCCCACTTGCTCAGGGCAAAATAAACTCCTGGCAGTCCCTGGGTTCCCGCGTCCCAGAGAAGGGGTATAGCACCCCAGCTCCTCAGGAAGTTTCACCCACTGAAAAGGCATCTCCCCCTTTCCCCTTTCCTTGGCCTCGCTGGCCTGTCCCAGATCCCCCACCACCATCAAGGTCCTTCCCTCAGGTAGGTCTCTCGCGCCTTTCCTTCTCCTGCTCTGTGCTGTTCCTGGGAGGGTGCACCGTCACATCCTTCACCCACACGCTCCCTTCAAAGGCACCAGTCTCGTCCGCCCACCTCCTGCTCCAAGTCTGTTCAGGCCTTCTGTGGATTGCAAACGAGGTCCCTGACTCCTGGGGGTGGCTGTCAAGGTCCTTGGTGACCCGGCTGAATCCCACCTTCCCAGCCTCATCTTTGATCTCGCTTCCCACCACCTCACCCCCAACACAGCCCCCCAGAAGGGAGATTCTCCTTCCTGCCCCTTAGCCTGATGTGGGCTATGGCTTCTGCTGAATAGGCCTTGTCTCCAGTTTCTCATTCTCTCCCAAAGAGGCCTGGAGGACTTCCTTCTGTCAAAAGTCATCCACTCTGCTGCCCCCAAAGTACACACTTAACATTCAGCACTTATGACAGTCTGGCCTGCACTCCTGGGGAGGGATGTGTGTCTGTCTGTCTGCCTGCCCTACGGATCCAACGTCAGGGGCCATGTCTCACAGAGCCCATCATAAGCGTCTTCCTTCGGGACCATTTGGCACATATTCAGTTGGTTGCAATATTATAAAAATGTTTAATAAATCAGAGAAAGCTCATAATAAACTGTTTAAATAAATAAAGGGAGGCTAAAAACCATATGTACCACCATGATTCAAAATACACTGGGGTGGGGGAGGGGACAAGGAGCCCAGTTGCCATGATGAGAAGTCATGCACAGAATTGCGTAATCATGATATTGTACACCAAAGCTAATATAACACCATATGTGGACTACACTGGAATTAAATTTTTAAAAAATGCATAGAAAAAAAGAAAGAAAAGAGAAAAGAAAAGAAATGAAATTCACCAGAGTTTTACAATAAAGTCCTCGGAGTTAAATTATCCGATGGTGTATTTTTTTTTTTTCCCCTGAACCAACCCTAACTCTGGAGGCCAAAAAGGGAATGGCTGAAACCAGAAAGAAACAAACTGTGGTTAGCTCGTAGCCCAAACGTCCCTGGGCAACAACCACTGCTCGACAAGTTGAATCAGCTTGTTAGTGGAGTTCTCCAGGAGCAGGAGCAAGGCATTGCAGAAAACAACGGTTCTGCGGATTAAGTTGGTATTACTCAATCCCCATAGCGAATTATAACTGCTGGTCATTCCCCAGTGCTTCTTCCTCAGGGATGCGGTGATAGCTTTTCCCCAGAAATAGCCCCATTCTATCCAGGAGGTGACACGATGGTGTTAGGAAGTTACTCCAATTTTGAGGTTGGTCCCAATGTGTCTTTTTCCCCCACACCACCAAGCAATTCTTCTCCACTAGCTGGGTGACCTACAATTCACCTCCATCCTGGCACTGTCCACCTGGAGGTAGTGTTGGACCCCATGGCTTAAGGGCTCAGTCCCCCAGGCGTGTCCTCTGCCCCGCCCCTGTGGATGTTAATTGCAGCTCTGGTGATCACCTGTGCCGGCTATCAGACGCAGAGAGGTGGGATGTTCCTATGACTCCCGTCTTAGCCTCGATTAGTTTGCTAGAGCAACTCATAGAATCCAGAGAAATGTCTTACCTACCAGATCACCAGTTCCTTATAAAATGATGTAAGCCAGGAACAGCCGGATGGAAGGGGTTGCCTGGGGCAGGAGATGTGGAAGGGGAGGGGAGCTTCCCCACTCTCTGTGAGCTTGACATGCTTACCAACCCAAAAGCTCTTGAACCCCATCCTTTGGGTTTTCGTGGAGGCTTCAGCACATGGGTATGACTGATGACAGACATCATCAGCCTTGGTGACTGAGTCCCCCTCCAGCCCCTCCCTGCTCCCCGGAGGCCGGGGTGTGGGACCAAAAGGTCCAAACCTCCCATTGTGTGGTTGGTTCCCATGGCAACCAACCCTCACCCCACAAACACTGGTGTAGTAGAAAAAGGGCTTGTTATGAGTTATCAAGACACCTTTACTGCTCCTAATGGGTAGGACATTCCAAGGGTTTGGGGAGCTCTGCACCCACAAATCGATGGAGACCAAACATATATTTCTTATGCTTAATCATGATAACAGTTGTGATGCTGTTGAGTGGCTCCCCTGCTCCAGGCAATATTGTCCCGTCCCCACACATAATCGCTTTTCTCTCCTCCAACAGTGGTGCCGCAGATGGTCCCATCTTGCACACAAAGAAACCGACACATGATAAGTCGCTTGCCTGATGTCACAAGGTGACAGAGACAGAAGAATGCTGTAGAACTCTCTGCCCTCCCAAATAAAGCACATGCTCTCAAGAGGTCTGCTTTGACCAGCACGTAAGACCCACCAAAACTTAGCACTGCCTCCCTAATAAAATAGCAACATTGCCCTGTCCGCTCTGACCTTGAGGTTAGTAATAACCACTCCTTACTTCTTTACAGACTTAATAAATACACTGTGGTCCAAATACAGGCGAAGGCTCTTCCTAGGACTGTCAACTGTGAAGAAGGGGCCAGACCCAGCAGCAGCAATGTGAACCCTGTGTGTGGACCTCAAAGGCATTCTGGATGACACTGTGACCTGCCCTTCCATACAGATCTCTATTGCCCAGGAGAACTCATCTACAACGTCTTTCTGCCTTGGTGTAAAAGCTCCCCCAGGCCAGTAGTGAGAACTACCAGGGCCAATCAGCACAGCATCTGCCACACTGACCCACGAGTTGGGCTCTACTCCTAATCACAAGTGTGTCTATTAGCTTCAACTGCCTGGCCTAAAACCACAGACCTCAGACTGGGGAAGGTGCTCAGGGCAAGAAGAGAGCCTAACTGAGCTCGGCAGGCTGGCCTTTCTTTTTCTTTCTTTCTTTCTTTTTTTTTTTTTTTAAAGATTTTATTTATTTATTTGCCAGAGAGAGAGAGAGAGAGCGAGCACAGGCAGGCCGAGTGGCAGCAGAGGCAGAGGGAGAAGCAGGCTCCCAGCTGAGCAAGGAGCCCGATGTGGGACTTGATCCCAGGATGCTGGGATCATGACCTGAGCTGAAGACAGCTGCTTAACCAACTGAGCCACCCAGGTGTCCCCAGGCTGGCTTTTCTAAAGCCAGCAGCTCAGCCAGGGTGGTAGGGAATAGTCAGGGAAGACAGTGGGGCCGAGAGCCAGGCCGCTGCTTTCCGTAGGGGCCAGACCACACTGGGTGTCACTGTCTAATGGTTCCCCTTCTGGAGATGGGGACAACTGGTTTTCTTTCTCTCCTTTTTTAGCAGCCAGCAGAAAAAAAACCCACGACGTGAATATGTCAATGTCACCATCTTCAAGGGTGCAGATGAATGAAAAAGTAGCTTGCGTCCCTGTGCTGGGGAGTTAACTTTGGCCATAAAGGGGCAGCTGGCCTAGCCTCCATCCATCCTGCGTCCTGCTCCTTTGTCCCCTGGGTCCCCTGCCCCAGGGCCTCTTTAGGTCCCTGTGAAGCTAAGTGGCCACCCAGACCCTGCAAGGCCTTCCTCTCCCCTCGGTGCAGCAAGAGGAGGGCGGACGATGTAGCAGCCAGTGACGCTCATTCAAAGGGGTAGCTGTCCGGCCCTGCAGTCCCCAGTTTGAACAGAGGGCAGCCGTACAGTTCAGGGCTTTGGGTCCCCACAACATCACCAGCCCCACCCAGTGATTTGGTGTTTTGAAACTCTTAACAAGGAACCAGAGGACCATCTAAGCACACAGAAGCACAGAGGCGGCTGAAGTGAGCCGTTCTTGCTGAAAGCAAACGAGCGGGGCCACAGATGAGGCTGACTACCCGGGGGGGATCCCCTCGTTCCCCTCCTTCGCCTGTGTGTGGGGAATCCCAACGAAAGGCCCCACTTCCAGGCCTGGGCCCTCCCCTTGCCCACTTCCTCTCAGGCTGACCCCTCTGTGGCCACCACAGCCACAGGGGGACTCCGAAGGCTGGCGACTCCCTCCTCCCATAAGGGATTACAAATCAGGCGCACATGGCGGATGGGATTTACCCAGAGCCTGGAACCCTCTGTGTGGGCTCATTCTACTCTTCCCTTTGGCTTCATCTTGCAGAAGGATTAATAATAGTTATAATAATAGTAATAGTAAGAATAATAATAATAAACAAACACGATTATAACCCTCCATTGTGCTCCAGGTACTGTCCTAAGTATGTCACTTTTTAAAAAAAGATTTTATTTTTTTGAGATAGAGAGTGAGAGCAAGGGCACGAGCAGGGGGTAGCAGCTGAAGGAAAAGGAGAAGCAGACTCCCAACTGAGCAGGGAGCCCCATGCAGGGCTCATTCCAGGACCCCGGGATCATGACCTGAGCTGAAGGCAGACGCTTCACTGACTGAGCCATGCAGGCGTCCCTATCCAGCGTATTTTAGATACACTAACCCCTTCAAGCATCCTAAGGGAGAGACACCCATTACTCTCCCTATCGCAGAGGCCTCGAGAAGTTAAGCGAGGCCTGGAGAGGTAGGAAAAGGCAGAGCTGAGGCCAGCCATGTGGCTTCCATAGTCTGTGCTCAGTCACCATGTTAAGGAGGCAGGTTCGGAATGAGGAAGAGAGAACAAAAAGGTCAGAGCAGTGAATCACTGAGGCAAAGAAACGTATTACCTGGTACTTTCTTGATGTTGCCTGGGTTCAGGGGTCTGAGGTTTGGGGAGCAGTGGAATAATATAAAGATACATACAAACTTATAGATGGCCTCTGGTAGTCACAGTGAATGGACGTGAATCATGATTAGAAGAGTTGCACTCCATGAAGGGATGTTGGTTTGTTTTGATGGTCTTTTCAGCAAGTTGAGCACTGAAATGTTTCAAAGTTTAAGACTGGGAGGGGCGCCTGGGTGGCTCAGTGG